>NC_052241.1:7411562-8011562 GCF_013401445.1 Tripterygium wilfordii
GGAGGGGTGCAACACGAGGACTTCCCAGGAGGTCACCCATCCTAGTACTACTCTCGCCCAAGCACGTTTAACTTCGGAGTTCTGATGGGATCCGGTGCATTAGTGCTGGTATGATCGCACCCGAAATTGTTTCTCAACGTTTATGTTTATAAACTCTTCCTTCCGCACAAGCTTGCACGCGCGCTGCGTTCCTTTCCGCTATCCCTTTTTTCTCGAATTGTATTTATTTCGCGCTTCTTTCCGAGAACTATGCGCTTGCAAACTACACGACGTCCACCCACAAAAAAAATACGAAAGTTGGAGGAGGAGGAGAAGAATATGAGAGATCGAAGTGACGATCGAGGAAAAAAAAGGTGGGAGGGGTGCAACACGAGGACTTCCCAGGAGGTCACCCATCCTAGTACTACTCTCGCCCAAGCACGTTTAACTTCGGAGTTCTGATGGGATCCGGTGCATTAGTGCTGGTATGATCGCACCCGAAATTGTTTCTCAACGTTTATGTTTATAAACTCTTCCTTCCGCACAAGCTTGCACGCGCGCTGCGTTCCTTTCCGCTATCCCTTTTTTCTCGAATTGTATTTATTTCGCGCTTCTTTCCGAGAACTATGCGCTTGCAAACTACACGACGTCCACCCACAAAAAAAATACGAAAGTTGGAGGAGGAGGAGAAGAATATGAGAGATCGAAGTGACGATCGAGGAAAAAAAAGGTGGGAGGGGTGCAACACGAGGACTTCCCAGGAGGTCACCCATCCTAGTACTACTCTCGCCCAAGCACGTTTAACTTCGGAGTTCTGATGGGATCCGGTGCATTAGTGCTGGTATGATCGCACCCGAAATTGTTTCTCAACGTTTATGTTTATAAACTCTTCCTTCCGCACAAGCTTGCACGCGCGCTGCGTTCCTTTCCGCTATCCCTTTTTTCTCGAATTGTATTTATTTCGCGCTTCTTTCCGAGAACTATGCGCTTGCAAACTACACGACGTCCACCCACAAAAAAAATACGAAAGTTGGAGGAGGAGGAGAAGAATATGAGAGATCGAAGTGACGATCGAGGAAAAAAAAGGTGGGAGGGGTGCAACACGAGGACTTCCCAGGAGGTCACCCATCCTAGTACTACTCTCGCCCAAGCACGTTTAACTTCGGAGTTCTGATGGGATCCGGTGCATTAGTGCTGGTATGATCGCACCCGAAATTGTTTCTCAACGTTTATGTTTATAAACTCTTCCTTCCGCACAAGCTTGCACGCGCGCTGCGTTCCTTTCCGCTATCCCTTTTTTCTCGAATTGTATTTATTTCGCGCTTCTTTCCGAGAACTATGCGCTTGCAAACTACACGACTGTCCACCCACAAAAAAAATACGAAAGTTGGAGGAGGAGGAGAAGAATATGAGAGATCGAAGTGACGATCGAGGAAAAAAAAGGTGGGAGGGGTGCAACACGAGGACTTCCCAGGAGGTCACCCATCCTAGTACTACTCTCGCCCAAGCACGTTTAACTTCGGAGTTCTGATGGGATCCGGTGCATTAGTGCTGGTATGATCGCACCCGAAATTGTTTCTCAACGTTTATGTTTATAAACTCTTCCTTCCGCACAAGCTTGCACGCGCGCTGCGTTCCTTTCCGCTATCCCTTTTTTCTCGAATTGTATTTATTTCGCGCTTCTTTCCGAGAACTATGCGCTTGCAAACTACACGACGTCCACCCACAAAAAAAATACGAAAGTTGGAGGAGGAGGAGAAGAATATGAGAGATCGAAGTGACGATCGAGGAAAAAAAAGGTGGGAGGGGTGCAACACGAGGACTTCCCAGGAGGTCACCCATCCTAGTACTACTCTCGCCCAAGCACGTTTAACTTCGGAGTTCTGATGGGATCCGGTGCATTAGTGCTGGTATGATCGCACCCGAAATTGTTTCTCAACGTTTATGTTTATAAACTCTTCCTTCCGCACAAGCTTGCACGCGCGCTGCGTTCCTTTCCGCTATCCCTTTTTTCTCGAATTGTATTTATTTCGCGCTTCTTTCCGAGAACTATGCGCTTGCAAACTACACGACTGTCCACCCACAAAAAAAATACGAAAGTTGGAGGAGGAGGAGAAGAATATGAGAGATCGAAGTGACGATCGAGGAAAAAAAAGGTGGGAGGGGTGCAACACGAGGACTTCCCAGGAGGTCACCCATCCTAGTACTACTCTCGCCCAAGCACGTTTAACTTCGGAGTTCTGATGGGATCCGGTGCATTAGTGCTGGTATGATCGCACCCGAAATTGTTTCTCAACGTTTATGTTTATAAACTCTTCCTTCCGCACAAGCTTGCACGCGCGCTGCGTTCCTTTCCGCTATCCCTTTTTTCTCGAATTGTATTTATTTCGCGCTTCTTTCCGAGAACTATGCGCTTGCAAACTACACGACTGTCCACCCACAAAAAAAATACGAAAGTTGGAGGAGGAGGAGAAGAATATGAGAGATCGAAGTGACGATCGAGGAAAAAAAAGGTGGGAGGGGTGCAACACGAGGACTTCCCAGGAGGTCACCCATCCTAGTACTACTCTCGCCCAAGCACGTTTAACTTCGGAGTTCTGATGGGATCCGGTGCATTAGTGCTGGTATGATCGCACCCGAAATTGTTTCTCAACGTTTATGTTTATAAACTCTTCCTTCCGCACAAGCTTGCACGCGCGCTGCGTTCCTTTCCGCTATCCCTTTTTTCTCGAATTGTATTTATTTCGCGCTTCTTTCCGAGAACTATGCGCTTGCAAACTACACGATGTCCACCCACAAAAAAAATACGAAAGTTGGAGGAGGAGGAGAAGAATATGAGAGATCGAAGTGACGATCGAGGAAAAAAAAGGTGGGAGGGGTGCAACACGAGGACTTCCCAGGAGGTCACCCATCCTAGTACTACTCTCGCCCAAGCACGTTTAACTTCGGAGTTCTGATGGGATCCGGTGCATTAGTGCTGGTATGATCGCACCCGAAATTGTTTCTCAACGTTTATGTTTATAAACTCTTCCTTCCGCACAAGCTTGCACGCGCGCTGCGTTCCTTTCCGCTATCCCTTTTTTCTCGAATTGTATTTATTTCGCGCTTCTTTCCGAGAACTATGCGCTTGCAAACTACACGACTGTCCACCCACAAAAAAAATACGAAAGTTGGAGGAGGAGGAGAAGAATATGAGAGATCGAAGTGACGATCGAGGAAAAAAAAGGTGGGAGGGGTGCAACACGAGGACTTCCCAGGAGGTCACCCATCCTAGTACTACTCTCGCCCAAGCACGTTTAACTTCGGAGTTCTGATGGGATCCGGTGCATTAGTGCTGGTATGATCGCACCCGAAATTGTTTCTCAACGTTTATGTTTATAAACTCTTCCTTCCGCACAAGCTTGCACGCGCGCTGCGTTCCTTTCCGCTATCCCTTTTTTCTCGAATTGTATTTATTTCGCGCTTCTTTCCGAGAACTATGCGCTTGCAAACTACACGATGTCCACCCACAAAAAAAATACGAAAGTTGGAGGAGGAGGAGAAGAATATGAGAGATCGAAGTGACGATCGAGGAAAAAAAAGGTGGGAGGGGTGCAACACGAGGACTTCCCAGGAGGTCACCCATCCTAGTACTACTCTCGCCCAAGCACGTTTAACTTCGGAGTTCTGATGGGATCCGGTGCATTAGTGCTGGTATGATCGCACCCGAAATTGTTTCTCAACGTTTATGTTTATAAACTCTTCCTTCCGCACAAGCTTGCACGCGCGCTGCGTTCCTTTCCGCTATCCCTTTTTTCTCGAATTGTATTTATTTCGCGCTTCTTTCCGAGAACTATGCGCTTGCAAACTACACGACTGTCCACCCACAAAAAAAATACGAAAGTTGGAGGAGGAGGAGAAGAATATGAGAGATCGAAGTGACGATCGAGGAAAAAAAAGGTGGGAGGGGTGCAACACGAGGACTTCCCAGGAGGTCACCCATCCTAGTACTACTCTCGCCCAAGCACGTTTAACTTCGGAGTTCTGATGGGATCCGGTGCATTAGTGCTGGTATGATCGCACCCGAAATTGTTTCTCAACGTTTATGTTTATAAACTCTTCCTTCCGCACAAGCTTGCACGCGCGCTGCGTTCCTTTCCGCTATCCCTTTTTTCTCGAATTGTATTTATTTCGCGCTTCTTTCCGAGAACTATGCGCTTGCAAACTACACGACTGTCCACCCACAAAAAAAATACGAAAGTTGGAGGAGGAGGAGAAGAATATGAGAGATCGAAGTGACGATCGAGGAAAAAAAAGGTGGGAGGGGTGCAACACGAGGACTTCCCAGGAGGTCACCCATCCTAGTACTACTCTCGCCCAAGCACGTTTAACTTCGGAGTTCTGATGGGATCCGGTGCATTAGTGCTGGTATGATCGCACCCGAAATTGTTTCTCAACGTTTATGTTTATAAACTCTTCCTTCCGCACAAGCTTGCACGCGCGCTGCGTTCCTTTCCGCTATCCCTTTTTTCTCGAATTGTATTTATTTCGCGCTTCTTTCCGAGAACTATGCGCTTGCAAACTACACGACTGTCCACCCACAAAAAAAATACGAAAGTTGGAGGAGGAGGAGAAGAATATGAGAGATCGAAGTGACGATCGAGGAAAAAAAAGGTGGGAGGGGTGCAACACGAGGACTTCCCAGGAGGTCACCCATCCTAGTACTACTCTCGCCCAAGCACGTTTAACTTCGGAGTTCTGATGGGATCCGGTGCATTAGTGCTGGTATGATCGCACCCGAAATTGTTTCTCAACGTTTATGTTTATAAACTCTTCCTTCCGCACAAGCTTGCACGCGCGCTGCGTTCCTTTCCGCTATCCCTTTTTTCTCGAATTGTATTTATTTCGCGCTTCTTTCCGAGAACTATGCGCTTGCAAACTACACGACTGTCCACCCACAAAAAAAATACGAAAGTTGGAGGAGGAGGAGAAGAATATGAGAGATCGAAGTGACGATCGAGGAAAAAAAAGGTGGGAGGGGTGCAACACGAGGACTTCCCAGGAGGTCACCCATCCTAGTACTACTCTCGCCCAAGCACGTTTAACTTCGGAGTTCTGATGGGATCCGGTGCATTAGTGCTGGTATGATCGCACCCGAAATTGTTTCTCAACGTTTATGTTTATAAACTCTTCCTTCCGCACAAGCTTGCACGCGCGCTGCGTTCCTTTCCGCTATCCCTTTTTTCTCGAATTGTATTTATTTCGCGCTTCTTTCCGAGAACTATGCGCTTGCAAACTACACGACTGTCCACCCACAAAAAAAATACGAAAGTTGGAGGAGGAGGAGAAGAATATGAGAGATCGAAGTGACGATCGAGGAAAAAAAAGGTGGGAGGGGTGCAACACGAGGACTTCCCAGGAGGTCACCCATCCTAGTACTACTCTCGCCCAAGCACGTTTAACTTCGGAGTTCTGATGGGATCCGGTGCATTAGTGCTGGTATGATCGCACCCGAAATTGTTTCTCAACGTTTATGTTTATAAACTCTTCCTTCCGCACAAGCTTGCACGCGCGCTGCGTTCCTTTCCGCTATCCCTTTTTTCTCGAATTGTATTTATTTCGCGCTTCTTTCCGAGAACTATGCGCTTGCAAACTACACGACTGTCCACCCACAAAAAAAATACGAAAGTTGGAGGAGGAGGAGAAGAATATGAGAGATCGAAGTGACGATCGAGGAAAAAAAAGGTGGGAGGGGTGCAACACGAGGACTTCCCAGGAGGTCACCCATCCTAGTACTACTCTCGCCCAAGCACGTTTAACTTCGGAGTTCTGATGGGATCCGGTGCATTAGTGCTGGTATGATCGCACCCGAAATTGTTTCTCAACGTTTATGTTTATAAACTCTTCCTTCCGCACAAGCTTGCACGCGCGCTGCGTTCCTTTCCGCTATCCCTTTTTTCTCGAATTGTATTTATTTCGCGCTTCTTTCCGAGAACTATGCGCTTGCAAACTACACGACGTCCACCCACAAAAAAAATACGAAAGTTGGAGGAGGAGGAGAAGAATATGAGAGATCGAAGTGACGATCGAGGAAAAAAAAGGTGGGAGGGGTGCAACACGAGGACTTCCCAGGAGGTCACCCATCCTAGTACTACTCTCGCCCAAGCACGTTTAACTTCGGAGTTCTGATGGGATCCGGTGCATTAGTGCTGGTATGATCGCACCCGAAATTGTTTCTCAACGTTTATGTTTATAAACTCTTCCTTCCGCACAAGCTTGCACGCGCGCTGCGTTCCTTTCCGCTATCCCTTTTTTCTCGAATTGTATTTATTTCGCGCTTCTTTCCGAGAACTATGCGCTTGCAAACTACACGACGTCCACCCACAAAAAAAATACGAAAGTTGGAGGAGGAGGAGAAGAATATGAGAGATCGAAGTGACGATCGAGGAAAAAAAAGGTGGGAGGGGTGCAACACGAGGACTTCCCAGGAGGTCACCCATCCTAGTACTACTCTCGCCCAAGCACGTTTAACTTCGGAGTTCTGATGGGATCCGGTGCATTAGTGCTGGTATGATCGCACCCGAAATTGTTTCTCAACGTTTATGTTTATAAACTCTTCCTTCCGCACAAGCTTGCACGCGCGCTGCGTTCCTTTCCGCTATCCCTTTTTTCTCGAATTGTATTTATTTCGCGCTTCTTTCCGAGAACTATGCGCTTGCAAACTACACGACTGTCCACCCACAAAAAAAATACGAAAGTTGGAGGAGGAGGAGAAGAATATGAGAGATCGAAGTGACGATCGAGGAAAAAAAAGGTGGGAGGGGTGCAACACGAGGACTTCCCAGGAGGTCACCCATCCTAGTACTACTCTCGCCCAAGCACGTTTAACTTCGGAGTTCTGATGGGATCCGGTGCATTAGTGCTGGTATGATCGCACCCGAAATTGTTTCTCAACGTTTATGTTTATAAACTCTTCCTTCCGCACAAGCTTGCACGCGCGCTGCGTTCCTTTCCGCTATCCCTTTTTTCTCGAATTGTATTTATTTCGCGCTTCTTTCCGAGAACTATGCGCTTGCAAACTACACGACTGTCCACCCACAAAAAAAATACGAAAGTTGGAGGAGGAGGAGAAGAATATGAGAGATCGAAGTGACGATCGAGGAAAAAAAAGGTGGGAGGGGTGCAACACGAGGACTTCCCAGGAGGTCACCCATCCTAGTACTACTCTCGCCCAAGCACGTTTAACTTCGGAGTTCTGATGGGATCCGGTGCATTAGTGCTGGTATGATCGCACCCGAAATTGTTTCTCAACGTTTATGTTTATAAACTCTTCCTTCCGCACAAGCTTGCACGCGCGCTGCGTTCCTTTCCGCTATCCCTTTTTTCTCGAATTGTATTTATTTCGCGCTTCTTTCCGAGAACTATGCGCTTGCAAACTACACGACTGTCCACCCACAAAAAAAATACGAAAGTTGGAGGAGGAGGAGAAGAATATGAGAGATCGAAGTGACGATCGAGGAAAAAAAAGGTGGGAGGGGTGCAACACGAGGACTTCCCAGGAGGTCACCCATCCTAGTACTACTCTCGCCCAAGCACGTTTAACTTCGGAGTTCTGATGGGATCCGGTGCATTAGTGCTGGTATGATCGCACCCGAAATTGTTTCTCAACGTTTATGTTTATAAACTCTTCCTTCCGCACAAGCTTGCACGCGCGCTGCGTTCCTTTCCGCTATCCCTTTTTTCTCGAATTGTATTTATTTCGCGCTTCTTTCCGAGAACTATGCGCTTGCAAACTACACGACGTCCACCCACAAAAAAAATACGAAAGTTGGAGGAGGAGGAGAAGAATATGAGAGATCGAAGTGACGATCGAGGAAAAAAAAGGTGGGAGGGGTGCAACACGAGGACTTCCCAGGAGGTCACCCATCCTAGTACTACTCTCGCCCAAGCACGTTTAACTTCGGAGTTCTGATGGGATCCGGTGCATTAGTGCTGGTATGATCGCACCCGAAATTGTTTCTCAACGTTTATGTTTATAAACTCTTCCTTCCGCACAAGCTTGCACGCGCGCTGCGTTCCTTTCCGCTATCCCTTTTTTCTCGAATTGTATTTATTTCGCGCTTCTTTCCGAGAACTATGCGCTTGCAAACTACACGACGTCCACCCACAAAAAAAATACGAAAGTTGGAGGAGGAGGAGAAGAATATGAGAGATCGAAGTGACGATCGAGGAAAAAAAAGGTGGGAGGGGTGCAACACGAGGACTTCCCAGGAGGTCACCCATCCTAGTACTACTCTCGCCCAAGCACGTTTAACTTCGGAGTTCTGATGGGATCCGGTGCATTAGTGCTGGTATGATCGCACCCGAAATTGTTTCTCAACGTTTATGTTTATAAACTCTTCCTTCCGCACAAGCTTGCACGCGCGCTGCGTTCCTTTCCGCTATCCCTTTTTTCTCGAATTGTATTTATTTCGCGCTTCTTTCCGAGAACTATGCGCTTGCAAACTACACGACGTCCACCCACAAAAAAAATACGAAAGTTGGAGGAGGAGGAGAAGAATATGAGAGATCGAAGTGACGATCGAGGAAAAAAAAGGTGGGAGGGGTGCAACACGAGGACTTCCCAGGAGGTCACCCATCCTAGTACTACTCTCGCCCAAGCACGTTTAACTTCGGAGTTCTGATGGGATCCGGTGCATTAGTGCTGGTATGATCGCACCCGAAATTGTTTCTCAACGTTTATGTTTATAAACTCTTCCTTCCGCACAAGCTTGCACGCGCGCTGCGTTCCTTTCCGCTATCCCTTTTTTCTCGAATTGTATTTATTTCGCGCTTCTTTCCGAGAACTATGCGCTTGCAAACTACACGACGTCCACCCACAAAAAAAATACGAAAGTTGGAGGAGGAGGAGAAGAATATGAGAGATCGAAGTGACGATCGAGGAAAAAAAAGGTGGGAGGGGTGCAACACGAGGACTTCCCAGGAGGTCACCCATCCTAGTACTACTCTCGCCCAAGCACGTTTAACTTCGGAGTTCTGATGGGATCCGGTGCATTAGTGCTGGTATGATCGCACCCGAAATTGTTTCTCAACGTTTATGTTTATAAACTCTTCCTTCCGCACAAGCTTGCACGCGCGCTGCGTTCCTTTCCGCTATCCCTTTTTTCTCGAATTGTATTTATTTCGCGCTTCTTTCCGAGAACTATGCGCTTGCAAACTACACGACGTCCACCCACAAAAAAAATACGAAAGTTGGAGGAGGAGGAGAAGAATATGAGAGATCGAAGTGACGATCGAGGAAAAAAAAGGTGGGAGGGGTGCAACACGAGGACTTCCCAGGAGGTCACCCATCCTAGTACTACTCTCGCCCAAGCACGTTTAACTTCGGAGTTCTGATGGGATCCGGTGCATTAGTGCTGGTATGATCGCACCCGAAATTGTTTCTCAACGTTTATGTTTATAAACTCTTCCTTCCGCACAAGCTTGCACGCGCGCTGCGTTCCTTTCCGCTATCCCTTTTTTCTCGAATTGTATTTATTTCAAACTACATAATGTATACAAAATAAAAAAATTGCTTGTTGGAGGAGTAGAAGAATATAGGAGAACGATGTGAAGAACAAGAAAAAAAGTTGAATAGATAAGATTGACCATTGTTCAGGAAATTGGTCATATCTTTTGCACCAATTGTCCGTTTTTGACCCATAATATATCAAATCGAAGCTTGTTTCGAGGCCGACGTCATGGTGGTTAATAGCGAAGCTGTTAAGAGCATTTTTTGGCCTCAAAAATAGACATTTTTATGGGTTTTCGGCCACTTTTATTCTTTTCATAGATTTTTATGGTATTTACAGTTGCCTTACTTTTTATTGTGCTTGTAATTTTTTTCCGGTATGTGGACATGCAATCACCGTATTTGTTCATAATAGACATTAGTGTTTATCCAACAACTAAGCCACAATGAGTCCATATCAAACTTCAATACTTTGTTCCTACCATATCTCCCGTATTAGATAATATCCAAATCAATTTTATCTAAATAAAAACGTGTTCCAAATCAATACAGAGATAGAGTTCAAGCAAACACAAACTGCAGATTCAGATCTGGTAACCTCTGAAACTTACCTCAAGACTATGTTAACTAAACAGTTTAACTTATCATACAAGTGTCATATCAGTGTAGGATTGTTAATCCCAATAATCTCCCCTTTGACACTTGTGTCATCAAAACACCTGCATAAAACAACCAAGAACTAGACCAAAAGCACTAGAATTAAACTCCCCATTAATGGAATAACCTACAGTAAATAGTCAACCAAGCAACCTGCACATTGCATACAAACTTATGCAATATGCTAGACTTAAAAAAATATCATTCCAACAAAAATAATCAACCACTATCATTGTATCAATCATAACCCTAACAAATTCTCCCCCTATTTTGGTTACACAAGGGTCAACGTCTCCCCCTATTTCTAAAAGTATGAAGACTATCAACACATTCAACAACTTCCCTTTGTAAAGTTTTCAACATGTGATGCGTGTCAACATGGTGAATCCCTTTATGTTCAATTCTAAAATCCACTCGCTCCATGACATAGTCCAGAGTAGAAGCAGCACATGCCTGGATTCTGAAAGTGCCGTTAGTCTGGAAGCAACAGTAGCATTCACACCTTCCATAGAGAGTTTAGTTTGGTAACCTGCTCTGTGATTGAGGTAACCTGTGTTGTTAGGGAAGTAACCTGCATTGTCAGAGTCAAAATCTCTACAGAAACCTTTGTAGATTCTTAAGCAACTGATGTAGAGATTGATGCAGCAGGAGAGTCAAACACTATAGATATATGAGATTGACTTCCCACAATGGTCTTTGCAGTGATTGGAGGCCAACTCACCATGATGTTTAGTAGGCAACAATGTTGAACAGACAAACATATTCAAAAGCCTCTGATTGGGTCTAAGAAACCTATGAGGCAACTTATCATAAACTATCTCAAAACCTCCTTCGCATAAATATTGATGGATGTCATTCATTCATAGGTGGATCAGTAGGAGGGTCAAAAACATCAAACTCAACATCAGGGACAATAGGAATGTTCAAAATTTCAGAAATTGTGGCTTTTGAATAATTGAATGTAACACCTCGGACAAAACCAGAAATTACCCTAGTTCAGTTGGGATACTATAGCAGTTGTCCAAAGATCTCTTAGCCTTTAAGATGCACGTATGTTTGTCATTGTAGATCCTATAAAATCGCTTAGTGAACAAGGTAGAGTATTTTGAATCACACAAATGACTAATACTGATTAAATTAGCTTTGAGACCTTCAACATACAGAACATTGTTTAAGATGCATTCATCAAAAGCTTTTATCATGCCCTTACCTTTTACTTCAGCTTGACTACCATCACCAAAAGTCACCTTTCCACCATCGAAATGATGTAAAAAATGATTTGTTCCCGCTCACGTGTCATGAATAGCTACTATCCAGGTACCAGGAATTAGTCTTGAATGTAGCTAACGCTGTCTGGACAAACATGCACCTTGATTCTAAACTCTTGACCCATTGTTTATTAGTTTGAGGTGCTTGTATAAGCTGTTTTGCCTCAGGTAGCTTTTTGGGTAACCTTTCAGGTAACTTGTCCTGAGTTACATCTTCAGCTAGCTGTTGAAACCTGTTAAAGAAATTTCCCTTCTGTATTTGCACAACATTAGTCCTTCTAAACATGTATGACATAGGTATTCCATACAATTTCTGATAGTGTGGACGAATATGTCCCTTGATTTCACAATAATGACAAATGGGAATGAACCTACCTTGGTCATACCTTTGTGAAATTTGCCTCCTATAGAAGGATTGAGGATGAAATGGTTGAGCTGTGCGGCCAAACCGATAAGAATTTTCATACCTTAACTGAGGAGGTGTTCTCCCATTTTTAGCATTCATCGCATTTAGTATATTGCACTTTTGATTTTCATGCTCCAAAGTCCTAGAGATGGAAGGAACAAAATTCACAAATTTTGGGGTCTTGTTTTGTGCACCCATTTGTGAACTTTCACCTATTTCGTATCCAAGTCCAAACGTCTCCTTACTTGTCCTTTGCATATCAAGTATGTTCTGCAAATGATTAGAACCAGATTGAAATTTAGTAACATTAGAACAAACCTTTTTCAACATGTTTTTTCTTTTTTGATTCAGCCTCTATAAAGTAGGATATATCAAAGGTTACATCAAGTTTCTTCAAAGCTTACAGCTCAGCTATTTCTTCCTCCAATTCTTTGATTTCCTTCGTGGCTTTAGCTAGTTCTTGCACTAGAAATTCCTTCTCTTTAATAGTTGTGTGTCTTTCTTTTTTAGCCTTGATACCTTCCTCAACCATGTCTTTATAGGCACTCCGAAGCTCACATATATCAACAACCGAATCAGCTTCTTCTGAACTTGTTTCGGATCTTTGGTCGCTTAAGGTCATTGGAAAGGCTATTGGAGTATCCTTTTCATTCCCTGATTCAGCGTCAGATTTTTCTTCTATATCATCGCTCCAAGTGGTCTGATAAGCCTTCGGCTTCTTTTTCTGATTTGCACACTCTTGAGCAAAATGTCCAAATCCTTTACACTAAAGCGTTGAGAGGACTTTGGATCTTTACTTTTCTTTTCAGCTTTGGACGATGAAGATTCATCCTTCTTGAAATCCTTGGAGTTCCTGTTCTTTATAGATTTCTTAAAACTTTTTGTTAACAACAATAATTCATTAGCAGTATCATTAGAATCATTAGTAGAGAGATAAGCAACACCTTTTGATGTTTTAGGTTTTAGAAAACTTGCCACAAAAGTTTGTAGTGAGCCAACTAATTCTTCTACCTTTATTTTATCAATGTCTTTGCTTTCTTCAATTGCTGCCACCTTCATTGTGAATCTTTCAAGTAGAGATCTGAGAATCTTTCTTACCACTTTGCTTGATTCAATAGGTTTTCCTAGAGTAAATGATGTATTAACAATATCGCTCAACTTCGTATAGAAGTCATCAAATACCTCATTCTCCTCCATCCTTAAATTTTCAAACATAGCAGTAAGTTGTTGAAGCTTTGACCTTTTAATTGCATTGGTTCCTTCGTGTGTCACCTCCAGTAGATCTCAAGATTCTTTTGCCTTCTCACAGTGTGAGATCCTGCGAAACTCATAAATACTCAAACCAGAAAATAAAGCATTTATTGCCTTACTATTCCAACCTGCATTTTCAAGGTCAGCCTTAGTCCAATTCTCAAAAGGTTTAAGAATTTTGTCACCCTTGTCATCAATGGACTTAGGTACACTATACCCTATCACAACTGACATCCAAACTTATTCATCAATAGACTTCAAATATGTCCTCATGCGGGCTTTCCAATATGGGTAGTTTGATCCATCAGACTATGGTACCTGATTTGTTGATCTAGATTCCATCGTTGACACCAGCTCCGATACCAATTGAGAATACAATATTCCTTTCCCAAGATTGTTAGTCAACGTAATAGCAAATCAATACGAAGAAAAACAAATAAGAACACCACAAATTTAACGAGGAAACCCTGACTGAGAGAAAACCTCGGGTCTATGAACAACCATCCTATCAAAGCAATTCACTATGTGAAGAAAAACTTACAATCTATCATTACCTACGACTCGATCATACAACTTGACTCAGTGTATGCTTTAACCCCAAATCAACACATCAATGATGATTTGCAATTGCTCTTGGCACCTCCAAGAGACTTTTTACTGAAGTAAGATCCAGGTAGCCTGCGAAGGTTACTTCAAAACAGTGTAGTCTTGCTCTTCTTCTTCCTCTTATGGATCAGTTAGAGAAATCATCAGAGCAGCACTCAAACACGAAACTCACACTCTCTCATAATGAATACATATATGAATCACTCATCAAAACATCTAGAAGAGTGGAAAAACAAAACAGACTCGAAGCACAAAATATTTCTCTCAAGGTTTTTCTCTCTCAAAACTTTGATCCTTCACTCCATGTTGATGTGCTTTATATAGACACCACGAACCACTTCTGATAATCTCAGATGTTGATTAGATGATTATCTTGAAGATAATTGCTGAACATGTTTAAGATAAAAACCAACACATATATATATCCAATTAATAGACATTAGCGATTATCCAACAACCAAACCACAAGGAGTCCATATCAAACTTCAATACTTTGTTCCTATCATATCTCCTGTATTAGATAATATCCAGATCAATTTTATCTGAACAAAAACGTGTTCCAAATCAATACAGAGATAGAGTTCAAGCAAACACAAACTCTAGAGTTCAAGCAAACAAAAACTACAGATTCATATTTGGTAACCTCTGAAGCTTACTAGAAGCTTACCTCAAGACTATGTTAATTGAACAGTTGAACTTATCATACAAGTGTCATATCAGTGTAGGATTTTTAATCCCAACACTTATGTATGCATGGATATTTATTTAATTGGATCATAATTAGTTATATTCAAATTTTTTGGGTTTTAGGAGTCATCGGTACGACATATGGTGTAGCTGTGACCTTATCATCATTGGATGATATGGGATGGTCAAATTGGCTTTAAAACCAATAAAACACACAATGTGCGATTTTATAGACTTTGATCGATTTCGGTAATAATTAAATAAAAGTTTTGGATTTAATATGCATGTCTCAGAGAATCTAAAAGTATGCATGAGTGACGATCATAAATTTGAATATGACTATAATTGAGCTATGCATATCATGCTATTCAAAGGTGGTATTTTTGGATGGTTTGTTGCAAAAGTTATAATCAAATATGGCTTGCATGCCATCTCCCTTCCTTCTTTTGTAATTCTCTTGTCTCTTCTATGTACTCCCCTTCATAAGAATATTCATTAAGGTTTCTTATATTATATGTGATGTAATTAAAAGAGAAGATGATGACAAGACAACGTTAGGAAGCACTAAAGGAGAGGTGGCAAGTAGTAATGTATGAAGGACGAAAACCAAAAAATTATTTTTACAATGGTTGTAATAGCTAATAGTTTTTGTGTGCATATATTATATAGCATCTAATCACCTAATAATTTAGTTTATTGGCTAAAGCTAAATTAGAAGTGCATGATTATCATATGTTATGTTAAAAGTCTATCACCTAGTCAATTTGGCTTGAATGATTCTTAATCACTCACATAGGATTAATATAATTGGACCATGTGTTCTATGCATGCGTGTTAGTCTAAGGGTTGCTAGATTAGATAATATTCAATCAATCCTCTTGGGTTCGACACTCCACAATTACTATTTGTTTGATTCGCACACTTGCAAATATGCAGAATATAGAACCAAGTTGCATGATAGAGATCACGAAGCTGGAGAACCAAACTGTACAACGATCATAGAGCAGAGCAACAATTCTCCTTTCATTGCCCAGAGACTTAAAGCTCGACTACTCACTCTTATCAAAGTCATCCATTGTTATCTACAAGAGCTTCTTCAAGACATCTTCTAACAACCCACTTCTTTAATAATTTTGGGTGCCCTTCAATAGACTCTGATAGTGAGATACCGGGCAAGAAGAGAAGGACCAAGCTTCGTCGGTTCAATTCTAAGTAACCATACTTGAGAATTGGTTAATCTACCAATTTGCATCAGCCTCTTGGACTCAGGGAAGGCAAGCACCATCCCTTTCTCGATGAAGAAACCAATTGGATGTAAATGGGTCTTTAGAAAGAAACTAAAGACGAATGATTCCATAGATAAGTACAAAGCAAGGTTGATGGTAAAAGGATTTAGACAAAGAGAAGGTCTAGACTACTTTGATACTTATTCACCGATAACATGAATTACATCCACAAGAATGCTAATTGTTATAGCATCGCTATGCAACCTACAAATCCATCAAATGGATGTAAAGACGACATTCTTGAATATGATCTCCACGAGGAGCTCTACATGGAACAACCGAAAGGTTTTAAAGTCAAAGGATAAGAAAATAAAGTTTATAGACTTATCAAGTCATTGTATGCACTTAAACAAACTCCTAAATAATGACATGAAAAGTTCGACCAAGTGATGATTTGGAATGACTTTTGAATTAATGAGGTAACAAATGCATGTACTCAAAAATTACTTCTAGTGGTTGTGTATTTGAATGTCTATATGTCGATGACATGTTGATTCTTGGAAATAACATTGAAGATTATAAAGCATACCAAGAAGATGCTCGAAAAGAATTTCGACATGAAAGATTTAGGTGTTGTTGACGTTATTCTAGGCATCAAAAATTTTGAGACATTCAGATGGCTTAGGTTTAACACAATCTTATTACATTGAGAAAGTGATAGAAAGGTTTAAAGATTTTGGCATTAGAGATGCGAATAATCCCTTTCTTCCACCCCTGATTCTATATAAGAATACTGAAAGCGGAATTAAATAATTAAAATACTCTCAATTTATTGGTAGTATCATGTACATTATGAGCTACACAAGACCTTGTATTGCATATTCAGTTAGTAAACTGAGCAGATATGTAAGTATTCATGGTCATGAGCATTGACAAGCGTTGTTGAGAGTATTTGGATACTTGAATAAAACAAACAATTATGCTTTGTATTTTTGTATGTATCCAACGATACTAGAAGGATATAGTGACGCTAATTGGATTTAAGATTTTGACAAATCAAAGTCCACTAGCAGATATGTGTTTACCATAGGAGATGCATTGGAAATCCTCTAAGCAAGCATTGATAGCGCCCTCGATGATGAAATCAAAGTTCATCGCTCTCGATAAATTAGGTGAAAGTAGAGTGGCTTCATTACGTTTAAGAGGACATTCCATTGTGGCCCAAATCTATGCCTACGATTTGCATACATTGTGATAATCAAGCGACACTTGCAAGGACATAAAATGTTGTTTATAATGATAAGTCTAGATATATTCATCGTAGACACAATATTGTTAGGTTGTTGCTCTCTAATGGAATAATCTCCATAGACTTTGTGAAGTCCAAGGAAAACATAGCGGATCCATTTTCAAAAGGGCTAAAAAGAGATCAAATTAGCTGAGCATCGAGGGAAATAGGGCTAAAAGCCTTAACCAAATAGAAGAGTTCTCTTGATAAAAACCGAACCTAGCAATTGGAGATCCCATGGACTAGATTCAATAGGACAACGTTAATTTTAAGATACTCAGAAGGTAATCACTCAATCTCTTCCCACTCCTTAGATGCATGAGTGCATCCTACATTGATTATTTTGGGTACGCTATGCGTTTGATGATTCCTATATTTTGATTATTCAAGTAGAGTATGGTAGAATACTCTTGATAGGAGATCACTTATATGTGTGAAAGGGTTGGTCGTCCCTATGAAAGTCTTTAAGGCTAGACTTTCTAAAGCATGCATGAAACCCAAGAAGTTTAGAGCCGAAAGAATGAACACAATCGAGAACCAATCTTGAGTTGAATAGACATTGTGTAAGGTCTATTGTTTGGGCTTAAACAAACAATTAGCGATTCAAAGACTTTAGTCCATTGACTTGTTAAGTGGGTCTGATAAACTTTCACTAGAGAATGTTCCAAGCGAAAACTATCTATCTTAATGCAGTTTCTTCTCAAGTACATTCAAACTTCCCGAGTCAAAACAAAATGTTTTGTTGATCCATTCATAAGGGGGATTGTTGGAAAAAGCCATGTGTGAATGGCTCATTGAAACTCAAATAGAGATGTGTGTGTGCAAAAGTCCCACATTGTTAACTTAGCAATGTGAATGTTAGTTTATAAAAGGAAGTATTGTACTTATCATTTGGGCCCAAGGGCACCCTAGATTTTGTGGTGTAAAGACTCTCCACAACATGGGCCATTAGGCCAAACTACCACACACTCGCGCTCGTATGCCGCTATTTGTCTGTTTGGTTAGGCAAACGGGCTCGGGCTCGGGCATAGGTCAGGGTCTGAGATAATAAAAAATATTATTATATTTTTTTGTCAAATTTTGATTGAAGTCCAGATTCAATTAAATTGGTTGGGTTATTAAATTTTAATGGGATAAATTTCTTCTCTGATTAAATGCTAATCTCCTACGAGATAAAGTTTCTTCTCAAATTAAATCCTTATCTCTTACTAAGTGATGGAATTCAATTTTGTCTCAAGCTAATAAACAAAAATAACTCTTTGGGATTTTCTTTTTCTATATAAACCACAAGGTGGATGACTTCTAAATAAACAAAAATATTATCCTTCAAACAGTTTCGTTTATCATATGTTTTTTGTTCTTCTTGAGTGCTGATCAAAGTCAGTTCAATAGAGACCTGTTCAACACAGTGCTGTGACGTTTAGGTTTAAGGGGTTGTATCTTGGGAGGTGAAGCTCGGTAACCTGGAAAGTATTTCTTTGCATCTTTGTTTATTTTCTACAACTGCTTTTACGTTTATTACTACAACAAGCTCTACTAATCCCATAGACTTAGGCAGATAATTATTTTTCGGGTTAAAGGATCAAGTAAATCAGTTTCATGAATGAAAAAGACTTATTTAGGCTTAAAGGACTTTCTAGTGGATAAATACATTAGGACATCGACAATTTGACTATGGTGGTATCATCCTAATGTCTCAATCATATTCATGTCTTCACATGCATCAATATAGTCTCAAAAATATTTAAAGCAACTTCTAAACAAACATGTAATCATGTGAGCATGCAAGAAAATAAATTTAATTGATATGCACAATGTATCAATCATATAGGCTCAAAATGCACAAGGGTAATTATGCAAGTTTAAATCAAGTCTAAACGTGCTTCTTTCTCAATCAACACTTCATCTTAACATCAGTCAATGAAAAATTATAATTCAAGCTCAATTCTAGTGAAAATTCTCTTCACTAACAAACTACTTTTAGACCTAAATAATTCATGTATCATCATTGTATTAGAAGAAACTAGAACATACAAAAATTCATAAAAAAACCTATTTCCACCGTCATACTTTAATTATGCAATGTCCTTAGTGCATGAAATAATGTGAAAAATAGTATAAAGAACAAGTAATGAGTTAGAGCAACACAACTTGACCGCGAAGACACTCTAGAAGTAATTCTCGTGTGGACTTTCAGCACTGCGTAGTCATTGCAAAATTGTCAATTTCCCTTTTGTCTAAGTTTTGATTGACAAACTATAAAATTTTGTAGAAATTAGACATTCCTAGCTTTCTGCTCATAGATGATACGTTTGATGATTCATCCGATGCTGCTCCTAGAAAAATGTCCAATCCAACACTTTTGCACAATCTTTTTTAGTATTGTCGTACCCATATTTTTCATTGGTGGAGACAGATCAAGAAAAAAAAATAACGAAAATAAAAATATGTATATACAAAAAAATGTTATTTAGTTGGGTTATCTCCCAACAATCTCTTAATTAAGAGTCTGCTAGCCCGACTTTCAGACTCCATATTCGTTCGAATGTTTGAGATTTCTGTCAAGAGCTTTGAATTGTGGCCTCCTTGGATTGATGTATGATGGACTTGCTCTCAAATAGTTACCACACTCCCTCACCCTTTCTTCTTTTGGAATAGCTTCTTATATTCCTCTTCTTATTCTTCTTTCTCCTCGATCTTCTTCTTCCTCCTCTTCCTTTTCCTTGAACTTAAATCACATAAAAATTTATCAAAATAATTGGTTTCAATAATGCACTGTATAGAAAACTCCCAGGATATTTTCGCTTTTGTAGAAACTTCCCTTGCAAAATTACACTATACACTCCTTATTCAGTTGTATCCTTTCATGATCACCCAATTTCTTCTTCTTTGACAAGGTGTCCTTTATGAACTTAGTATAATTGGGCATTCGTTCCAATGCTTTGGCAAAAGGGATATTAATTCCGAGCCTATTGAATACATCCAAAAACTTAGAGAAATTAGTATCCACCTTTTGTTGTCGAAGTAGCTATGGGAATGGGATGGGGGCACGTATGGTTTCACCGGGGCAGCGGTTTTGTCAATGTCAGGCCAATCATATGCTACTGCAAACCCATTCCTTTGATTTTAACACATGT
This sequence comes from Tripterygium wilfordii, assembly GCF_013401445.1. Classification (NCBI taxonomy): domain Eukaryota; kingdom Viridiplantae; phylum Streptophyta; class Magnoliopsida; order Celastrales; family Celastraceae; genus Tripterygium; species Tripterygium wilfordii. The sequence goes on from NC_052241.1 coordinate 7,431,558, forward strand.
TCCTTATCTGTTGGTGAAAATTGCTCAAGCAACTCCTCTGGTCGCTCAAGCGTTTGTTCTTAAATTGGGAGTGTTGCCTATTTTTGCTCAAGCAATTCTTCATGTCGCTTAAGCAACTTACCTGATGCATTTCCATAACTTGCTGACCGACACCAAAGTGTGTGTACTTACCCCAAGTGTAGGGTATCGTCAAGTAATAAACCGGTGAGTCCGGTATCGATCCACGAGGAAGCAATGCAAATTTGAAGTGAATGATATGCAAATGACTAGCTAATACTAATAAACATAATGAATATCAAATAAAAGCAAGTAAAAGAAATGGGCCGAATGACTCGGTAGCATGACCGATTTTGTAATCAAAGTAAGCACAAATTGGATTTAAAACAATTAATTAAAAACCTAGTCTCTAGTACGTCCCGGTGGCTACTCGGTTCTCATACTCAAGATATCATTGCAAACACACACAACCATACACAATGCATTGTGTGATACTATCAATCATGCATATGCAAAGAGAATTGGGATATAAGACTTCAATTCATACATGTAGGCCATCAGGTCTCTTAATCTACGATGAACTCAAAGGGATAAGCACCTAATATTATGGATTAATGTTCCCCCTTAGGGCTCGGCTTGGCTAACACCCTAGTTTCACACTCAAAGATCAATTAACCATAACTCTCCCATGCACATTCCTAAATTAACCCAAAACCCCATCATCAATACACATAATTAATAACTATGCAATGAAAAACTCAATTAATTAAGGAAATCATGCAATGGGTTTAACAATCCTCAATCGAACACATTAGATGCAATCCCTAGACTAGACAATCCAAGAATACAATCAAATATGTCATTCCCATAGATCCAATCACACAACTATCACGAAATTAAAAGAGAGAAATCGAAGCTACTATTCTTTGAGCATACCTTGAGTAATCGAAACCTTGCACCCACCGTTCGGGACTAGAAACTAGAGAGGGAACTTAGCCACTCATTATAATGAGAATAAACATCAATTTTATAGATAAAAACCAATGTTTACAATCAAGATCACAAGAACTAAGTAAAACCCTAGAGAGAGAAAGAGAGAGAAAAACTATGGAGGCTAGAAGTTGGGGGAGATGAATTATGAGAAGGAAGAAGAAATCTTAGGGTTTTCTCCTCCTTTTTCCATTGAAAATACCTAACTACCCTTATACAAACGTTCCCCATTGGTTACATACATGATTTACCCCAAATGCCCTTGAAATTTTGGTGCAGAAAATTGCAGATCCGCGGTAGGTGTCCGGACGGCTTCGGAAGGTGTCCGGACACCTGAGCTTCATCAAGTCTTCGTTATAGGCTCTGTCTCATTTTTCAAAGGAAGTGTCCGGACACATAATGTGGGTGTCCGGACAGTAAGTGTCCGGACACCTTGAGAGGTGTCCCGACACCTCACAGCAAAAAGTGCCCAAAAAGTGCTCCAACTTGCCCGAACAAGGTCCGATTCCTACAAAACCAAGGGGAAACATTCGTAAGTGTAAAACTAAGCTAAAATGCAATCAAATACATTAGCTAAGTGCTAGAACATCCTAATTAAAAGACATTGGAACCTCAAAATAGAGATCCAATCACACCCCCCAACTTAGACGTTGCTAGTCCCTAGCAATGCAATCACTACCTAAAACTAAAATCTACTAAATAAAATCCTAACTCACTGACGTAGGCATCACGGTTGCATTTAGCGCATGCAACAAGCCTTTAAACCCCTAGGTCACCCTAGTGGATGAGTTGTAGTCTCGTGAGGGCTTATCAGAGCGATACCCACAAACACTTGCCAAGGGATCCACTATTACTTTGAAAGTACCATAAATGATTCTTAAATTCTCACATGCAAGAAATAGAGCTAATCCCCTAATTCTCCCGCTAGTCGAAAACATACAAAATCTTTGGAAAATCAATCTCAATCCCCTTAAAAATGACCAAGAACATTTTATACTATGAAAAATATATGTGCAATCAAACTAGACAACTCAACACATTCACATAAGTAAAACCTTGTTATGGAACCTTTTGGTGTTCATAAATCCCCAATCCCGAATGTACACAAAAACATAAAAGCATTGTGCTAAGTGTATGACTTACACAATTGGATTAAATGTATGTGTTTATGAAAGATAATTTTGGATGGGCATAGCTTTGAGAAAGAAATCACCTACAAGAGCAACTAATGCATTCACCAACTCACTTGCTTACCTTGGATCAAATTCATCAAAAGGTTAACTGGGTTGTAATATGGTCATGGGACAAGGTAGGAAGAATTTGGATCTAGGTAACAAGTTGCAAGGTTAAGTTCAAACATGTGAGCTAAATTCTCATTTTGTCACCCCTTCCATTGTACCACAAATTCAAACACTTCTCATCCTTTACACACAAAGGATTAACTTTATTGCGTACACTTTTTTTTCTTTTTTTTCTTTTTCTTTTTTTTTTTTGATATTTTTCTTCTCTTTTCTATGCATTTTTTTTTCTTGAATATAACATCATTTATACAACAACCCTCATAATTTTTTTCTCATAAGAAGGAGGGGTAATATCACTACTGATTTATTTTTCATGCTCCTACTCAACCTTGCAACCAAAGGTGGGAAATATTTGGGAAAATAGCTCACACAAGGCTTGTAAGTGAAATCAAGAAGCTTAAAGAAATTTTGGCTTATAATCACTCACAAATGAATAGGTTAGGCTCAAATCTCTCAACCTAATGAATCCTTCAATCCTAAGTTCACAAGCAAGTGGCAAAATACAAAAATCACACTTCTCAGTAATCAAATGTAATGGATGCAAAGCTATTGAAGAACACGCGCATAAGATGTCAAATGAATATCAATGAAAAACATCACCCGAAACCCAATGTGTATGAATGAAGAATGGCTCAAAGGAATGAGAAGGGTAAAAAGGTAGTTTTTCAAGCAAAAGAATCCAAAAAACGCAGTCATACAAATGCTTTAATGCCAAGATGTCTGCTTAACTACACAATTTTATATCAAACTAGGTCCCAATCATCCCAAGAAAGATTGATTACAATTATCCCACTCAATTGCATGTATCAACTTCACAAAAGAAATCAAGAAACCTACTCTACACTTGCACGTTTGAACAAGAATAAGAAATTAACATTCAAATTGGTAGTGAATCCCAAAAAGCACCTACTCGTCCCCTCCTAAAGTCCATCTAGCATGTATGAACAACAAAGCACAACACAATAAGATAGAGGGTAGGAAGTCATACCATACTCTTCAAAAGTGGTCAGAATCACGAGAAACGAAGCATGTCCTGAAAAAGTTAATACCAACCACACTATCCAAGCATGACACAACAAGACTTTCTTTTTTTTTTTTCAAAATTTTCAAATTTTTGATATTCACAAAAGCACACCAAAATAAAGCAAGTTTCACAATGGATTCACAATTCCCTCACCCCCCAACTTAAATGAGACATTGTCCCCAATGTCAAGAATGGAAAACAAGGCAAGAACAAATTGTGAAATGCATTGTGAACATACAAAAACACACCAAAATTAAGGGTAAGAAAATCACAACATAACACACAACCATTTCACAATTCTCACCCCCCAACGTCAATGAGTGCACAAGGCGCGGAAATTGTGAAATGGATTGTGAGCATACAAAACACACACAAAAATTGAAATCAAACCAAAACTAATCACAACCATACTATGGTACAAGGGTGGAGTTTCCCACAACTAGGTGGGGGTGGGATCCTTTAGATCCCGGGGAACAACCAAAGCATCAAAGTTCTCCATGAATGGTATCAAACATTGGTCATTCACCTTAAACACTGTTCCTCCACTAGTGTCCTCAAAATCACTACTTCCATGTTGAGAAACATGACGAACATCTAAAGGTCCATTCTCCTTGGTCCTCAAATCTTCGGGAAAAAATTGTACCCGAGATTTGGGCCGCCACACCCTCCTAAATTTTTCAAGGACTTTTGGAACAAAGTGGCGTTTTGGAGACTTTTTCACTCCACTTACTAAAGGTTTTCTTTCCGATCTTGGTGGATGCACTGGGGATGATTCAACTCTAAGTGTAGGAGGAGGCTCTAATTCCTCAATGTCATCTTTCTCACACAAAGGTTGACTAAGTTTCGCACCCAATGCTAGCACACCTTCAACCGAATCCTTTGCAAGGGTTAACTCCAAATTATCCTCAACATGGGCATGGATAAAATCTACATCCCTTATATCCTCACACTCACCCATAACCTTTGTCACACTAAAGATATTCATTTCCATGGTCATATTCCCAAAAGAAAGTTGTAGCACCCCACTCCTACAATTGATTAAGGCATTGGAAGTTGCTAAGAATGGGCGACCTAAAATGACCGGAATGGAAGTGCTAAAGCTAGTGGGAGGTTGAGTATCTAACACAATGAAATCCACGGGATAGTAAAAATTGTCCACTTGTACTAACACATATTCAACAATACCCCTAGGAACCCTAACGGATCTATCGGCTAATTGTAGGGTAATCCTAGTGGGTTTCAATTCACCTAACCCCAATTTTTGATAGATTGTGTAAGGAAGGAGATTCACACTTGCTCCCAAGTCTAACAATGCTTGTTCCACCCTATGGTTCCCTATGACACATGAGATAGTAGGGCAACCGGGGTCTTTGTACTTAGGGAGGGTGTTGGTTTGAATAATAGAGCTTGCTTGCTCCGCTAAAAAAGCTTTCTCCTTAACATTTAATTTCCTCTTCACCGTACACAAATCCTTAAGAAACTTGGCATAAGAGGGTATTTGCTTAATTGCATCTAAGAGAGGTATATTGATCTTAACTTGTCTAAATAGCTCAAACATCTCCTTATGCAATGCCTCATTGGTGTTATTTCTTAGCCTTTGGGGAAAGGGTATCTTGGGGATGTACTCACTCTCCTTGGTAGGCTCTATTTTATCCTCGCGGTCTCTTTGTTGCTTAACTCTTTTTTCACCAAGCAAAATTTTCTCAGTTTCACTTTTCTCTTCCTCTTTCTCTTTCACACCATCACCAAAGTCTTGCACCACATCATTTTCATCACTATTCTCAAAGGGTATAGGTCGATCCACAACTCTTCCACTCCTTAAAGTAAGAATGGATTGCACTTGCTCATGTCCACTAACCTCCCTACTCCCACTAGGTGAATTTATCAAATTGGTTTGCTTTGAAGGATTGGGGTAAGGTTGAGCCGGAAATTTTCCTTTTTCATAGGTTGTGAGAGCTTGCGTAACCTTCGTGATTTGACTCTTAATATCCTCAATGGCCCTATTGGTTTGTTCTTGAAATTTGTTGGCCTTTTGATTCTCCCCCATTTGAGCTTGCATGAAAATGTTAAAAGTGTCTTCAAGAGACCTCTTAGGAGGTGGAATATAAGGTTGTTGAGTTGGTTGTGCAACGTCTGGAGGAGGAAATTGTTGTTGGGGTGGATTAGGGAGTGATGGAGAGTGATCATTCCCATCATTCCTCCACCCAAAATTTGGATGATTCCTCCAAGGGTAATTCTCATTGTAAGAATTGTTGCCTTGGTTATTAGTAGGGTAGGGCTTTCTAAAGTTTTGAGAATTGTTCCCATTGTAACCTTGCCCAAATAGGACTTCCTTACAAGCCGGTAGAGCATTACACTCATCCGTCCTATGTTCCCTACTTTCACACAAAGTACAAACAACTTGTTCATCAACACCAACCACATTTATAGGGGCCTTTAGGGACTCTAGGGACTCCAATTTCTTGGACAACAAAGCAAGTTTAGCATGCACATCATCATTTTCATTCAAAACAAACTTGCCACTAGAGTTTGGCACAACATCATGTCGGGTTAGTGGAGGAGCTTCCCAAGATCGGGATTCCTCCGCCAACCCATCAAAGAAAGTGAATGCTTCATTGGCATCCCTATTTAAAAAATCACCTTGAGTCATAGTGGAGACCAATTTCTTCAAAGATGGAGTCAAAGATTTGTGGAAGAAATTCACAATTTGAAATTTTTGAAATCCATGGTGAGGGCACATAAACAACAAATCTTTAAACCTCTCCCAAGCTTGGAAGAAGGTTTCATGTTCTTTGCAATGAAAATTCATGATTTGTGTTTGGTAAGAGATGGTACGGTGGGAAGGAAAATATTTGTTGAGAAATTCTTCTTGCATTGCCGCCCAAGTAGCAATGGATTGGGGGCGCAAGTTCTCAAACCATTGTTTTGCATGATCCTTCAAAGAGAATGGAAAAAGTTTGAGTCTCAAAATTTCTTGTGAGCATGTGACATCACCAAAAGTAGTACACACCGATTCAAAATCACGCACATGTGAATATGGTCGTTCCGATTCCATTCCATGGAATTTGGGAATCATTTGGAACATTGACAGTTTAAGGCTCACGTTTTGTTGGTTCGGTGGCATGATGATGCAAGAAGGTTGAGTTTGCCTTGCGGGATGCGTGAGCCCTCAAAGTGCGATACTCTTGGGCTTGGGCAAGAATGTACTCCATAGGAGGAGGTGCATGAAGGTTTTGCCCAAAAGAAGCATATTGTGGCACTTGTGGCATTTGATAATACATGGGATGCATATAATTATATGGGGGAGGCATATGGTATGCGGGAGGCATATTGGGAGGTTGGTAGACATTTTGTGGGGCAAATTACGCCGCATTGTTGTGTTGAAGTGGTTGAGGTGCATTTTGCAAAGCATGCTCAACTTGAACATTTTCCAAATTTTGGGCATTTGGTGCATTTTGGGCATTGCCAATTTGGACATCTTGCCCTTGCACCGGATTCATCAACTCATCAATATTCACATGTTGCAAAAGACGACGCAATGCATCAAGATTCATATCACCCCCACGTACACTCCCCGCATCACTCACATTTATATCAACACCTATCCCATCTCTATTAGACCCATGCCCACTAACATTATCTCTAGGTTGAGACATGATGGCAAGGAACAATAGCAAGTAACACAAGATTTTTTTTTCAATTAATGAACAACCAAGAACAATATTCAGCAAGAACAAGAGCAAGGAGAGGAATAGAGCAACAATCAACCTTAGGAACAATAACACACCAAGATATAGCAAGTAGTGATAGAAAGAAAAATGCGCAAAGCTCTCTCAAACAACGTATCACTACCAAGCAGCAAACAAGGTGGCATCCATCGCCCATAGGAATCTAAGTTAGCCCCATCCGCCAAGTTCTCCTCACAATTTTTTTTTCTCTTTTCAGCAACTACACTAAATCAACTACACTAGAAAGCAAGTAAAAGGGAGGAACGAAGTTACCCTTGAAGCGTGACCGTGCTCCTTCCTTATTTGATGGTGTTTAATAGCATAAAGCTAACGTCTACAAGCCACCCAGCTCCTTCTTTGACACTCGCTTCCCCGGCAACGGCGCCAAAAACTTGACCGACACCAAAGTGTGTGTGTGTACTTACCCCAAGTGTAGGGTATCGTCAAGTAATAAACCGGTGAGTCCGGTATCGATCCACGAGGAAGCAATGCAAATTTGAAGTGAATGATATGCAAATGACTAGCTAACACTAATAAACACAATGAATATCAAATAAAAGCAAGTAAAAGAAATGGGCCGAATGACTCGATAGCATGAGCGATTTTGTAATCAAAGTAAGCACAAATTGGATTTAAAACAATTAATTAAAAACCTAGTCTCTAGTCCGTCCCGGTGGCTACTCGATTCTCATACTCAAGATATCATTGCAAACACACACAACCATACACAATGCATTGTGTGATACTATCAATCATGCATATGCAAAGAGAATTGGGATATAAGACTTCAATTCATACATGTAGGCCATCGGGTCTCTTAATCTACGATGAACGCAAAGGGATAAGCACCTAATATTATGGATTAATGTTCCCCCTTGGGGCTCGGCTTGGCTAACACCCTAGTTTCACACTCAAAGATCAATTAACCATAACTCTCCCATGCACATTCCTAAATTAACCCAAAACCCCATCATCAATACACATAATTAATAGCTATGCAATGAAAAACTCAATTAATTAAGGAAATCATGCAATGGGTTTAACAATCCTCAATCGAACACATTAGATGCAATCCCTAGACTAGACAATCCAAGAATACAATCAAATATGTCATTCCCATAGATCCAATCACACAACTATCACGAAATTAAAAGAGAGAAATCGAAGCTACGATTCTTTGAGCATACCTTGAGTAATCGAAACCTTGCACCCACCGTTCGGGACTAGAAACTAGAGAGGGAACTTAGCCACTCATTATAATGAGAATAAACATCAATTTTATAGATAAAAACCAATGTTTACAATCAAGATCACAAGAACTAAGTAAAACCCTAGAGAGAGAAAGAGAGAGAAAAACTATGGAGGCTAGAAGTTGGGGGAGATGAATTATGAGAAGGAAGAAGAAATCTTAGGGTTTTCTCCTCCTTTTTCCATTGAAAATACCTAACTACCCTTATACAAACGTTCCCCATTGGTTACATACATGATTTACCCCAAATGCCCTTGAAATTTTGGTGCAGAAAATTGCAGATCTGCGGTAGGTGTCCGGACGGCTTCGGAAGGTGTCCGGACACCTGGGCTTCATCAAGTCTTCGTTATAGGCTCTGTCTCATTTTTCAAAGGAAGTGTCCGGACACCTAATGTGGGTGTCCGGACAGTAAGTGTCCGGACACCTTGAGAGGTGTCCCGACACCTCACAGCAAAAAGTGCCCAAAAAGTTCTCCAACTTGCCCGAACAAGGTCCGATTCCTACAAAATCAAGGGGAAACATTCGTAAGTGTAAAACTAAGCTAAAATGCAATCAAATACATTAGCTAAGTGCTAGAACATCCTAATTAAAAGACATTGGAACCTCAAAATAGAGGTCCAATCACTTGCCTTTTCCCATGTTTGCTCAAGCACAACTTGATCTCACTCAAGCAACTCCACATCTGGTATGTTAGATATATATTTCTCTTGTTTGTGCTCTAATTGGACCTCTATTTTGAGGTTCTAATGTCTTTTAATTAGGATGTTCTAGTACTTAATTAATGTATTTTTATTGCATTTTAGCTTAGTTTTACACTTACAAATGTTTTCCTTTGGTTTTGTAGGAATCGGACCTTGTTTGGGCAAGTTGGAGCACTTTTTGCTGTGAGGGTCGGGACACCTCCCAAGGTGTCCAGACACTTACTGTCCAGACACCCACATTAGGAGCACGGTCACGCTTCAAGGGTAACTTTGTTCCTCCCTTTTGCCTGCTTTCTAGTGTAGTTGAGTTAGTGTAGTTGCTGAAAAAGGAGAAAAAAATTGTGAGGAGAACTTGGCGGATGGGGCTAACTTAGATTCCTGTGGGCGATGGATGTCACCTTGTTTGCTGCTTGGTAGTGATACATTGTTTGAGAGAGCTTTGTACAATTTTTCTTTCTATCACTATGTGCTACATCTCGGTGTGTTATTGGTCCTAAGATTGATTGTTTCTCTATTCCTATCTTTGCTCTCGTTCTTGCTTGACATTGTTCTTGGTTGTTCGTTGATTGAAAAAAAAATAATTTGTGTTACTTGACTTGGTGGGTTGCCATCTTTTGTGCTACTTGCTCTTTTTGCTTGCCATCATGTCTCAACCTAGAGATAATGCTAGTGGCATGGGTCTAATAGAGATGGGAGAGGTAGTGATATAAATGCGAGTGATGCGGGGAGTGTTCGTGGGGGTGATATGAATCTTGATGCATTGCGTCATCTTTTGCAACATGTGAATATTGATGAGTTGATGAATTTGGTGCAAGGGCAAGATGTCCAAATTGGAAATGCCCAAAATGCACCAAATGCCCAAAATTTGCCAAATGTTCAAGTTGAGCATGCTTTGCAAAATGCACCTCAACCACTTCAATAAGACAATGCGGTGCAATTTGCCCCGCAAAATGTCTATCAACCTCCCAATATGCCTCCTGCGTATCATATGCCTCCCCCATACAATTATGTGCATCCCATGTATTATCCAATGCCACAAGTGCCACAATATGCTCAGTTTGGGCAAAACATTCATGCACCTCCTCCTATGGAGTACATTCATGCCCAAGCCCAAGAGCATCACACTTTGAGGGAGCTTACGCATCCTGCAAGGCAAACTCAACCTTCTTGCATCATCATGCCACCGAACCAACAAAATGTGAGCCTTAAACCGTCCATGTTCCAAATGATTCCCAAATTCCATGGAATGGAACGGAACGACCATATTCACAATGCATTTCACAATTTGTTCTTGCCTTGTTTTCCATTCTTGACATCGGGGACAATGTCTCATTTAAGTTGGGGGGTGAGGGAATTGTGAATCCATTGTGAAACTTGCTTTATTTTGGTGTGCTTTTGTGAATATCAAAAATTTGAAAATTTTGAAAAAAAAAAAAAGTCTTGTTGTGTCATGCTTGGATAGTGTGGTTGGTATTAACTTTTTCAGGACATGCTTCGTTTCTCATGATTCCGACCACTTTTGAAGAGTATGGTATAACTTCCTACCCTTTATCCTATTGTGTTGTGCTTTGTTGTTCATACATGCTAGATGGACTTTAGGAGGGGACGGGTAGGTGCTTTTGGGGATTTACTACCAATTTTACTGTTAATTTCTTATTCTTGTTCACATGTGCAAGTGTATAATCAATTTCTCTTGGAATGATTGAGACCTAGTTTGATATAGAATTGTATAGTTGAGCAAACATCTTGGCATTGAAGCATTTGTATGACTGCGTTTTTGGATCCTTTTGTCTGAAAAATTACCTTTTTACCCTTCTCATTCCTTTGAGCCATTCTTCATTGATATTCATTTGACATCTTAGCGCGTGTTCTTCAATAGCTTTGTAAACATTACATTTGATTACTGAGAAGTGTGATTTTTGTATTTTGTCACTTGCTTGTGAACTTAGGATTGAAGGATTCATTAGGTTGAGAGATTTGAGCCTAACCTATTCATTTGTGAGTGATAATAAGCCCTAAATTTCTTTAAGCTTCTTGATTTCACTTACCAGCCTTGTGTGAGCTATTTTCCCAAATATTTCCCACCTTTGGTTGCAAGGTTGGGTAGGAGCTTGAAAAATAAATCGGTAGTGATATTACCCCTCTTTATTATGAGAAAAAAATTATGAGGGTTGTTGTATAAATGATGTTATATTCAAAAAAAAAAAAACAAAAGAAAAGAAAAAAAAGAAAAAAAATGCATAGAAAAGAGAAGAAAAATATCAAAAAAAAAGAAGGTGTATGCAATAAAGTTAATCCTTTGTGTGTAAAGGATGAGAAGTGTTTGAATTTGTGGTACAATGGAAGGGGTGACAAAATGAGAATTTAGCTCACATGTTTGAACTTAACCTTGCAACTTGTTACCTAGATCCAAATTCTTCCTACCTTGTCCCATGACCACATTACAACCCAGTTAACCTTTTGATGAATTTGATCCAAGGTAAGCAAGTGAGTTGGTGAATGCATTAGTTGTTCTTGTAGGTGATTTCTTTCTCAAAGCTATGCCCATCCAAAATTATCTTTCATAAACACATACATTTAATCCAATTGTGTAAGTCATTCACTTAGCACAATGCTTTTATGTTTTTGTGTACATTAGGAATTGGGGATTTATGAACACCAAAAGGTTCCATAACAAGGTTTTACTTGTGTGAATGTGTTGAGTTGCCTTGCGTGATTGCACATATATTTTACATAGTATAAAATGTTCTTAGTCATCTTTGAGGAGATTGAGATTGGTTGTCCAAAGATTTTTTCATGTTTTCGACTAGCGGGGGAATTAGGGGATTAGCTCTATTTCTTGCATGTGAAAATTTAAGAATCATTTATGGTGCTTTCAAAGTAATAGTGGATCCCTTGGCAAGTGTTTGTGGGTATTGCTCTGATAAGCCCTCACGAGACTACAACTCGTCCACTAGGGTGACCTAGGGGTTTAAAGGCTTGTTGCATGCGCTAAATGCAACCGTGATGCCTACGTCAGTGAGTTAGGATTTTATTTAGTAGATTTTAGTTTTAGGTAGTGGTTGCATTTCTAGGGACTAGCAACGTCTAAGTTGGGGGGTGTGATTGGACCTCTATTTTGAGGTTCCAATGTCTTTTAATTAGGATGTTCTAGCACTTAGCTAATGTAGTTGATTGCATTTTAGCTTAGTTTTACACTTACAAATGTTTCCCCTTGGTTTTGTAGGAATCGGACCTTGTTCGGGCAAGTTGGAGCACTTTTTGGTCACTTTTTGCTATGAGGTGTCGGGACACCTCCCAAGGTGTCCGGACAGTAAGAGGTGTCCGGACACTTACTGTCCGGACACCCACATTAGGTGTCCGGACACTTCCTTTGAAAAATGAGACAGAGCCTATAACGAAGACTCGATGAAGCCCAGGTGTCCGGACACCTTCCGAAGCCGTCTGGACACCTACCGTGGATCTGTAATTTTCTACACCAAAATTTCAAGAGCATTTGGGGTAAATCATGTATGTAATCAATGGGGAACGATTTTATAAGGGTAGTTAGGTATTTTCTATTGTAAAAAGAGGGGAAAACCCTAAGATTGGGGTTTCTTTCTCATTCATTGATTACACAACATCTAGCCTCCATAGTTTTTCTCTTTCTCTCTCTCTCTAGGGTTTTACTTAGTTCTTGTGATATTGATTGTAAACATTGGTTTTCATCTATAAAATTGATGTTTATTCTCAATATAATGAGTGGCTAAGTTCCTTTTCTAGTTTCTAGTCCCGAACAGTGGGTGCAAGGTTTCGATTACTCAAGGTATGCTCAAAGAATCATAGCTTCGATTTTTCTCTTTTAATTTCGTGATAGTTGTGTGATTGGATACATAAGAATGACATATTTGATTGTATTCTTGGATTGTCTAGTCTAGGGATTGCATCTAATGTGTTTGATTGAGAAAATCCATTGCATGATTTCCTTAATTAATTGAGTTTTCCATTGCATAACTATTAATTATGTGTATTGATGATGGGGTTTTGGGTTAATCGAGGAATGTGCATGGGAGAGTTATGATTAATTGATCTTTGAGTGTGAAACTAGGGTGTTAGCCAAACCGAGCCCTAAGGGGGAACATTAATCCATAATATTAGGTGCTTATCCCTTTGCGTTCATGGTAGATTAAGAGACCCGATGGCCTACATGTATGAATTGAAGTCTTATATCCCAATTCTCTTTGCATATGTATGATTGATAGTATCACACAATGCATTGTGTATGGTTGTGTGTGTTTGCAATGATACCTTGAGTATGAGAACCGAGTAGCCACTGGGACGGATTCGAGACTAGGTTTTTAATTAATTGTTTTAAATCCAATTCGTGCTTACTTTGATTACAAAATCGCTCATGCTACCGAGTCATTCGGCCCATTTCATTTACTCGCTTTTATTTGATATTCATTGCGTTTATTAGTGTTAGCTAGTCATTTGCATATCATTCACTTCAAATTTGCATTGCTTCCTCGTGGATCGATACCGGACTTACCGGTTTATTACTTGACGATACCCTACACTTGGGGTAAGTACACATACACACTTTGGTGTCGGTCAGGGATTCACTACCAATTTGAACGTTAATTTATTATTTTTGTTCAAACGTGCAAGTGTAGAGTAGGTTTCTTGATTTCTTTTGTGAAGTTGATACATGCAATTGAGTGGGATAATTGTAATCAATCTTTCTTGGGATGATTGGGACCTAGTTTGATATAAAATTGTGTAGTTGAGCAGGCATCTTGGCATTAAAGCATTTGTATGACTACGTTTTTGGATCATTTTGTCTGAAAAACTATCTTTTAACCCTTCTCATTCTTTTGAGCCATTCTTCATTGATATACATTGGGTTTTGGGTGATGCTCTTCATTGATATTCATTTGAATTCTTATATGCGTGTTCTTCAATAGCTTTGTATCCATTACATTTGATTACTGAGAAGTATGAACTTAGGATTGCTTGATTCATTAGGTTGAGAGATTTGAGCCTAACCTATTCATTTGTGAGTGATTATAAGCCCTAAATTTCTTTAAGCCTCTTGATTTCACTTACAAGCCTTGTGTGAGCCACTTTCCCAAATATTTCCCACCTTTGGTTGCAAGGTTAAGTAGGAGCTTGAAAGTAAGTCGATGTTTATACTACTCCCTATTTTAGGAAAAAAGGGATTGAGCTACATGTATAAATGAAACAAAAAAGAGAGAGAGAAAAAAAAGAAGAAAAGAAAAAAAAAGGAAAAAAAAAGGAAATAAAACATCGAAAAGAGAGGTATGCAATAAAGTTAATCCTTTGTGTGTAAAAGATTTGAAATTGTGGTACAATGGAAGAGGTGACAAAATGAGAATTTAGCTCACATGTTGAACTTAACCTTGCAACTTGTTACCTAGTTCCAAATTCTTCCTACCTTGTCCCATTGCCAAATTATAACCCATTTAGCCTTTTGATGAATTTGATCCAATGTAAGCAAGTGAGTTGATGAATGCATTAATTGCTCTTGTAGGTGATTTCTTTCTCACAGCTATGCCCCTCCAAAATTATCTTTCACAAACACATACATTTAATCCAATTGTGTCATTCACTTAGCACAATGCTTTTATGTTTTTGTGTACATTTGGGATTTGGGATTTGGGATTTATGAACACCAAAAGGTTCCATAACAAGGTTTTACTTGTGTGAATGTGTTGAGTTGCCTTGTTTGATTGCACATATATTTTACATAGTATAAAATGTTCTTAGTCATCTTTGAGGGGATTGAGATTGGTTGTCTAAAGATTTTGCATGTTTTCGACTAGTGGAGGAATTGGGGATTAACTATACTTCTTGCATGTGAGAACTTAAGAATCATTTATGGTGCTTTCAAAGTAATGGTGGATCCCCTAGCAAGTGTTTGTGGGAATCGCTCTGATAAGCCCTCACGAGACTACAACTCGTCCACTAGGGTGACTTAGGGGTTTAAAGGCTTGTTGCATGCGCTAAATGCAACCGTGATGCCTACGTCAGTGAGTTAGGATTTTTTTTAGTAGATTTTAGTTTTAGGTTGTGGTTGCATTGCTAGGGACTATTTTGAGGTTCCAATGTCTTTTAATTAGGATGTTCTAGCACTTAGCTAATGTATTTTTATTACATTTTAGCTTAGTTTTACACTTACAAATGTTTCCCTTTGGTTTTGTAGGAATTGGACCTTGTTTGGGCAAGTTGGAGCACTTTTTGGGCACTTTTTTTTGTGAGGTGTCGGGACACCTCCCAAGGTGTCCGAACACTTCCTTTGAAAAATAAAACAGAGCCTATAACGAAGACTTGATAAGCCCAGGTGTCCGGACACCTTCCGAAGCCTTCCGGACACCTACCGAGGATCTTCAATTTTCTATACCAAAATTTTAGGGGCATTTGAGGTAAATCATGTATGTAACCAATGGGGAACGATATTATAAGGGTAGTTAGGTATTTTCTATTGTAAAAAGAGGGGGAAACCCTAAGATTTGGTTTTCTTTCTCATTCATTCATTCATTCATTCACTACACAACATCTAGCCTCTATAGTTTTTCTCTCTCTTTCTCTCTCTAGGGTTTTACTTAGTTCTTGTGATCTTGGTTGTAAACATTGGTTTTCATCTATAAAATTGATGTTTATTCTCCTTATAATGAGTAGCTAAGTTCCCTTTCTAGTTTCTGGTCCCGAATGGTGGGTGCAAGGTTTCGATTACTTAAGGTATGCTCAAAGAATCATAGCTTCGATTTCTCTCTTTTAATTTCGTGATAGTGTTGTGATTGAGTATATGAGAATGACATATTTGATTGTATTCTTGGATTGTCTAGTCTTGGGATTGCATCTAATATGTTCGATTGGGAATTGTTAAATCCATTGCATGATTTCCTTAATTAATTTAGTTTTCCGTTGCATGATTAGAGACTAGGTTTTTAATTAATTGTTTTAAATCCAGTTCGTGCTTACTTTGATTACAAAATCACTCATGTTACCGAGTCATTCGGCCATTTTTATTACTTGTCTTTATTTTGATATTCATTGCGTTTAGTAGTGTTAGCTAGTTAGTTACATATCATTCACCTTCAAATTTGTAGTGCTTCCTCATGGATCGATAACGGACTCACCGGTTTATTACTTGATGATACCCTACACTTGGGGTAAATACACACACTTTGGTGTCGGTCATGCTCAAGCAATTTTTCTTGTTGCTTAAACAACTCAACATCTGACAATTTTTTTGATCACTTTCCTGAAGTTGTTGTTTAAGCGAATTTTCTGGTTGCTTCTCCTGTTTTCTTTTTATCTCCCATTTCGTTGTCCAAATCTATCAGTCTTTATTGGTCGCCCATTCCGCAGTGTAATTTTCATAACATGTTCATCGGAATTTGGATTTACCTCAGGTTGACTTGGCAGTGAACTTATTTCCCTTTCTTGAAGTGCATTAGCTAGTTGGCCCACTTGAACTTCCAAGCTCTGAATGGCTGCAACCTGATTTTGAAACTTAGTTTTAGTCTTGGTCATGAACTGATCGGTGTTGACATCCATCTGAGCCATCATGTCTTCTAACCCACTCTTCTTCTCTTGCATTCGAAAATTCTTCAACCTATTCTGCACATTCTGATTGTTACTCCAAGAGAAGTTAGGATGGTTCCTCCATTCTGAGTCATACATATTGCTGTATGGGTTGTTTTGTTACCTATTGAAATTCTCCACTTGATTGACTAGCTCCAAATTGATGTTTGTAGCTCCAGCATTGCAATCTCCAAGTTGATGATTTTCTATATAAAATTCATAAGTAGGGTTCGTAGTTTGAACAAAATTAACAGTTAAGAAATTAGAGAACTATTTAGAAAAAGTAGACGTTTGCGCAGATAGTGCAAAAATTGCGTCAACTTCATGTAAGCCCTCTTTCTTTGCATAGACCGCACACTAGGCCATTGATAACAGTTGGAGGCAACTTCTTCCAACATACTATAGGTTCCATCCTTTGATTTTTCCAGAAAAGCTCCACTAGCAGCAACATTAGTCATCGTCTTACTCATATTGCTCAAACTATTGTAAAACATTTGAACTTGCATCCAAATTGGTAACAACATCTTTGCAGGTGAGAAGAACTTGGACAGTAACATCTTAGCTAAATCGTCCCATGTCACAATTGAGTTCAGAGGTAGTGAGTTCAGCCATGTCTTTGCTTTGTCCTTTAGCGAAAAGGGAAATAACCTCAGTCTAATGGCGTCGTCACTGACTTCATTCGCCTTGAAAGTATCATAGATTTTCAAGAAATCTACCAAGTGATTGTTTAGATCTTCATGCATCATACCGCAGAAGGTAGAAGAATTTTGAAGCATAGGGATTACACCCGGGTTGAGATCGAAGTTGTTAGCTGCTATTGCAAGACAACATAATCCCATACGGGCTTTGGTGGATTTTGTGCAGCCATCAGTTCTTGGTTGCTCCCATTGAAGCCTGAAAAATTGAGAAAATAAAATTCAAATTAGAACTTGAATCACTCTATATCAATATTAGTAAAATTCAAAACAATCTCTAGCAACGGCGCCAACAAATTTGTTGTGCAAATTCGCAAGTGTACAAATGAAATAAATAGTAGTAGTGAAAAGTAGAGTGTCGAACCTACGAGAATTGATTGAAATTTACTAAGTACCAATTATGAATCACCCTAAATTCTATTTGAAAGATCGGAAGTTGATTCTGTAGTTAAACTAAATTAATAAACTAGAGAGCAAAACTAAGCAAGCAAATTCGGTAACTTTAATCAAGAGAGAAAACACTACGGTACCTAATTTCACGATCACCAATCCTACTCCATTCCTTTGCCATACTAATTTTAATTATAATCCATTTTGATAGTCAATTTCCCTAACCTATTCAATACTCCATTCCTAGTTATAATTAAAGTACTTTTGCTAGGAATTCATATTATTTCTAACATTCGAACTCAACTAGCAAAAATCCATTAAATTCTATGGACAATCATGTAGTAAGCACATATACCCCTATATTCTTATGGTTCATGCAACCTATGGTATCTATTGTTAGAAGTATAAATCTAAACATCTCATTCCGGTCTCAGTTTAGAACATTAAATCATTCAACTATTGATTGGGTATTTGAAAGGATTAAACACATAAATAAATACTCAAACATGGAATAATAATTATGAATTAGTATAACCAAAATCATAGAGTATTCATAACTAGGCTACATTAGAGCCCTAACAAGAGGATTAGTTCCTCATACTATAATAACACAATAAAGCTAAATAATAAGAATCCACTAAACTATACTAGAATACAAGAAAAGGTAGAGAGAATTGTGAATCTCCAACTCCCCAAAACTACTGCCGAGCCTCCTCTTTTATATTCACCGTGATTTCCTTCAACTTTACATTCCTTCTCCCAACTCAATTCAATCACATGGTCTTCTTTAATTCCCTATTTTCTTTGGTTTCCTTTCTTCTTTTGCTGTTCTTTAACTGCCGCCGCAAATCTTCATTCTTTTCTTTTCCTTGATATGAAATTCTTTCACTTGTTTGTATTTCTTTCACGCACGGCTCACTCTTTCCATCCTTCACTTATTTGCTTTATTTTCTTCATCTCTTTTTGTTACCCGAGATTTCCTTTTCCTTGTTTTTGTAGCATCTAGTATGAGATCATCACTTGCTTTTCATCTACTAATCAGCCGGGTCCCACCTTCTTTGACTTGTTACTGTGCCTCCAAAGTCCTTTCGTGCCCCTCTTCTTGTTTGATTAAGGTTGGGCTTCAAGCAAACCATGGACTTAATTCCTCAAGCTTGACACTAAAGCTCACCATATCACGGCGTCATATTTTTTTTTCCTATAAATTTTCACAATTTATTTCAATAAAAGGAGATGAAATCAAGTCAATTTGAGGTATACAACTAAGTGAAATATAATGCTATCATGATTATACCTCTAAATTGAGATTCTAATGTCCTTAATTAGGGTGTTGTAGTACATATTGAATGTGTTTATGTATGTTTTTAGCTTAAGTTTTCACTTACAAGCATTTTCCATTGGTTTTGTAGGAAAATGGAACAAAATAAAGTCATTTAAGCTTTAGCAATCAGACATCAGAGTTGATGTTGGGGCAACAAATCAATGAGTCGGGACAAGAAACTATCCGGACAGCAAATCAAGGTGTCCAAACAGAAAACCAGATTTCAAAATCAAGAAAGATTGAAAACTGTCTAGACAGGCACTTATAGTGTCCGGACAAGGTGTCGCGACCTGCAGTTGTAGAACAATATTTTTAAGGGTTGTTTGAAAAATCAAAGCTTGTAATCAATGGGAATCGATATTGTAAAGATAGATAAGTATTTTAGACTATAGGAGAGAGAGTAAAACCCTATTCCAAGAGTTTTTCCTCATTCACTTTGTCATCTAGCATAGTTTTATTCTAATTTTGCCATTGTTTTTTCTCTCTATTCTTATTAGTGATTCTCATAATCTATTGTGTAAACTTTTATTTCTAGTCTCCAATCCCAATTGGTCGATGAGATGTTTGATTGTTCAATGTAAACTTCGTAGTTTCAAATCTTCGTATGTTTATATGTGATTGATTTAGATTTAGGATTGGGTAAATAGAAACTAGCTTGCTAATGTTACGATTGATATATTTGGAGTGTGAAACTAGTTTGACATCTAAGCCAAGCCTTGATAGGAATATTAATTCATAATATTTGGTGTGTGGTGTTCTATACTTTCATTGATAGTCTAGAGATATGATGTTTTATCTTGTTTTTATGAAAGTTCTCAAAACTCAAACTTTCAATTAATTGCACGATCATCAATTGTATGAGCTGACTATTGGATTTTGTTTGGTATTCATGGAATTAGTATGGTAATGTTATGGTTAACTGGTATTTGAGTATGAAACTAGGGTCGTAGGCAACCAAGCCTTGTTAGGAATATTAATTCATAAGATGAGGTAAGCTACCCCTAAACTTTCATCGTAAATCAATGAACCCGATATCTTATCACATTTATATAGAAGTCATCAAAATCATAATTTCCATTGCACTTGTATGATTGCTCGATACACAATTATTTTGTATGATTGTGTGTCCATTACCTTGAACATGAGAATGAAACGTTTACCAGGAAGGATTAGAGGCTACAACATTTTAATTAATTATTTTCTCAACTCGTTTTAGTTCGATTAAACTTGCATGATCACTGATCCTTTGGTTGCTTTACTTTCTCATATCTTATTTGTTATTCATTGCATTTAGCTCTATTTCTAGTTGCTTGCATTTCAACCACTCAAATTTGTATTTACTTCATTTAGGTTCGACACCAAACTTATTGGATTTTACTACTTGCCAACTACCTTCCTCTCGGGGTAAATTGATACACAATTGGGTGTCCGTCAAGTTTTTGGCATCATTGTCGGGTAAGCATTGTCAAAGTTGGAGGGTGGCTTGTGTGCTAGCTTTTAGACGATATTCGCCATCAAATAAATGAGGTGCCCGTTCACGTGACTAGGGTAACTTCGTTACATCTTTTATCCTTGCTTTCATAGTTTAGATTAGTATAGTTAAAAAAGTGAGAAAATAAAAAAAGAAAGTGAAATCTGGTGGACGGGGCTAACTTAGATTCCGGTGAGCAATGGATGCCACATTGTTTGTCTGATTGGTAGTAGAAATGTTGTTTGAGAGAGCGCAATTTCAATTTTCAGTTGCTAGTTATACATACTTGGTGCTATTTTTGTTTGGAATCTATTTTCTACCTCATTCCTTGTTACTTTGTTGTGTTTGATTTTTTTGTGTGGATCTCATTGATTGATATCTTTTCTTTGATCACTTGTCACTCGTGAAATCATGTCTTTGCCAAGGGATAATTTGTAGCAATGGGAGAGGGAGTAATGCTAAATGAATGTCTGCTAGAATTGTTAGAATGTGAAAATTTGCAAGATTTCTAAAATTTACAAAATTCTTAATACGAAGGTGGCAATATCGTGCATAATGAAAATGTGTTTAATCCTCCTAATGTGTATCCCATGCATACTCATGTGCATCAACATGTTAATCCTGGGCATGACATGAATGTTCCTCCTTTAGAATACATTAATGTTCATAAGAATTACACTTTGCTACAATTGGCCTATCCGTTTAGACCAGCATGATCCTCATGCATCATTTTGCCTTTAAATCCACAAAATGTGAGTTTGAAGCCTAATATATTCCAAATGATTCCTAAATACCATGGTATGAAATTGAAAAAACCTTACTCACATATGCATGATTTTGAGTTTGTCTGTGCTACTTTTGGTAATGTTACATGTTCGCAAGAGGTTTTGATGCTTAAAATTTTTCATTTCTCTTTAAAGGATCATGCCAAGCGTTGCTTTTGAACTTCAGCCCCTAATCCATTGCTAGCAAGCTTTTTACATATTTTTTGCTATTTGCTCCATGGTCAACATCAAACTATGTTTTGCCAAGAGTATCTAACGGCTTAAAAGTTTAACAAGGCTTGAAGAACGTTGTGTGACTCCCTAACTAAAAGGGATGAAGACTAATCTCCATCTACTTGTTCACTTATAGCTTCTTTCCCTGTTCCCTTTATTGTGACTACAAATGCTTGGCACCTAGGGTCCCACAGAGCATGCCTAAAATATGTTGGACTCTTCAGCGTGTAAGAAAAAGATCAACCAATTCTAAATCTTGAGGGTAGGAGTTTATGATGTGATGAGTCTATAGAGTTCAAGCATTTCAAGACTAGTTGTCTATCCAAAGAATTGATAAGGATTATGCGCCAATATGACTTGATACCAGATGAGCTGTGTGAAATTTAAGAACACAACTACTGGTTTGAGGATGTCTTTCTGAAAAGGACTTAAAATTTATTGAGGGTCATGTGAGAAAATTATAAGATATACGACAAATATCAAAATGAAAGTATTGCTATTGAAATAATGAAAATGATACATCACTGGAATGTATTAGAGTTTTCTTTGAGAATATATTACTGAAATGTATGAAAATGCATGTTGTACAAACTAAAACAACATAATAGCCGCAGAGGTTATGGCCATAGAGGCTTGAAAGAAAGTAAATTGGGCTAAAAATAATTGATCAGACTCATACTAAAAAAGTTAAAGTTTGTAGACACAGAGTCTGTGTTTTATACGGGGTATCTTCTGAATCTACTTTTTCCCCTTTTTATAGTCTTCTTGATCTTTCATAGTGGTCGTCGTCTCTTATCTTCTAGGCATGATCTTGACACAACATGATGTGGTAAATCATGGGGTACTGCTTGTTGACTTGCTCCTCTTGTTACTTACCTAGATTCCCCTATAACATTCATGTCTTTAAAGTAAGTGGAACAATAGTGCTTGGTCTAGTTCATGGCCTTCATTCAGAGAGGTTGTTGAGGCACAAAATACAGGGGTTGTTTTAGCCCACTCCATTGGAAAGTAGGCCTCTTGCATAGTGTTTATAAATTGAGGTTGTGGGTTGTCATCTCTGATTGCTTATGTTGGATGATCGTGGTAAAGTGGCCTGATTGTCAAAAGTGCATGAAATGTTTAGTTTTAGTCTTCTATTGATGCATAGTAACTAGAAACGTGTCCAAGAAAAATTAGTAGTATATAGGTATCAAACTCCTTGATCTTCTACCTTGCTTTAGTTTTATCTAGCTAAAATCTCACCTTATTGCTAACAAACTATTGCTTTTTAGGACAAAAACAGTTCTAAAGATAAATCCCTAGATTTTAATCACTTTGGATAGTGCATCTTCAAACATTTTGATTTCCAGCATCATAATCATTGATTTCAGGGTAAACATGATCATAATAAATATTGAGTCTAGTACATAACATAACGTACATGAGAATGCCTATTGTCAAAGTATATGGAACCTTATTGATTTCATGTTTCTCTTCTTTCGTCCTAGGGCATTCGTCCCTAGAAAGAGGAATTTCATGTCTACAAGGTAGAAGAGCTTTATTAAAGTTATGCATAGCGTAATTGAACACTATTTTCTCTATGCACATAGATTGAGATAGAGCTAATGTTCTTGTTTTTTGATCTCGCGTGAGCTTGATCCTAAGAACATATCTCGCTTCTCATGTCTTTCATGCTAAACTAACTAGACAACAAAATCTTTATTGATGATAATATTGCTACATTATTTTCAATAAGCAATACATCGTTAACTTAAATAACCAAGAACACCACACTCTTGCTATCTATCCTCTTGTATACACATGGTTCATCAGCATTCTGATTAAATTCATAGGACTTAATCGCTTGAACGAATCATATGTTTCAAGACCTAGAAACCTACTTAAGTTCATAAATGGAATATATAAGCTTGCACACCATATTATCTTCACATTTAGCAATGAATCTGTTGGGCTGCATCATATAAATGCTTTTTTCAAAAAGGCCATTGAGGAAAGATGACTTCACGTCCATCTGTCATATCTTATAATCATAATGAGCTTATATGACGAGTATTATCCTAATGGATTTAAGCATGGCGACAGGTGAGAAGGAATATCCTTTACCACCAACCTTGCTTTAAAGGTCTCAATATTTTCATCAACTAGTCATTTTCTTTTGTTGACCCATTTTCACCCTATATCTCAGCCAGTGCGTCTACAAGCTCCTAAATTTTGTTGTAGTACATAGACTCTATTTTGAATTCCATCACTTTGCGCCAATGATCTGCACTAACATCATCTACTACTACTTCGTAATTAGTGGGGTCAGAATAATTTTCATCAGAGACTTCTTTGAATGATTCTTTGAATTACATGAACATGTCAGGTGGTCTCACTCGACAAAACTCGTTGTTGCATCCAAAATTGGTTCAGCTATGGTTTCATTTTGTATTGTATTGGAAGCGTAATCAACTGATTATTTTTCTTTAACAACCACCGTTATTGGTGTATCACTAATTATACATTCTTCTCTAAGAATCTAGCATTTATTCCAACGAATACTTTCTGACTCTCAAGATTATAGAGATAGCCACTGCAAGTTCTTTTAGAAAATCATACCCAATAGAAAAGCATCAATCTTCATCCAAATTTAGTCGTTTTCTTAGCTAGTATGTAAGTTGGACAACGCCAAACCTTGAGACTTATAAGATGAAATTTGTGTCAAGTCCACATCTCATTAGGTGTCATAGTTACAAATTTAGACAAAACTAAGTTTAAGATGTGTCTTATTATTTCTATAGCATGACCCTAAAAGTAATATGGAAGGTTTGCATGACACATCATGCATTTTACCATCTCTAATAGAGTTTTGTTTCTAATTTCTGCCATCCCATTTTGTTGAGGAGTTCTGGGTGCAATAAATAAAGAAACAATGTTGTTATCTATGAGATACTACTTGTACTCTCTTAGCATGTATTCGCCACTACGATCAGGTCAAATAACTTTGATTTTATCTAATTGGTTCTCTGCTATAGCCTTAAACTTACGAAATGCTTCAGACATACGGCATTAGCTAAACATATCCATACCTAGAGTAGTCGTTAATAAAAATAATAAAATATTCAATATCTCATCGAGCTTGTACAAGAAGCTCTATGAACTCTAAATAGTTCTTTGACCAACGAGTTACACTTACGCACTATTAGTGCTAATATTGGCATCTGTTGGGTTTTTTAATCCTGTTATTTTATGACAAATTGTGTGGACAATCACATTTGTTGATTATCTGATTTCTGTGTAGTGATAAAACCTACAGTAGCCTACACTATTATGTAACGTAAGGTGGGCTACTCCAATTGTAATTCTAGTTCATAACCAAACACATCCTTCATGTTATTGCTTTGTTGTGATATGGATAAGAGTGTTTTTATCTCTTGTATGACTGAGATATGATCTTAGGACTCTAGACAAACTATTATCTAGGGTTTTGGGTCAAGATAAAACACTAGGAGACAAAACCTAAAGAGTAAAACTCATAATAAAATACATCTTATAAGATCTATCATATCAGAGTTTTGTCTGTATCACAACTACTGTTTCGATATATCTTTTAAACAAGTCAAGACCTATATATATCCCTCTGAAGTTGTTGTGAAGATCATCGAAGCTGTTGCATAAAACAGATCCAAGTATTTCGTTGCTTCTACGTGTTTGTCGAGTGAGTATGAAACTTTTGTAATTTTTATTAATATAGTGGATTGTTTCGAAGGTTGGTCGCTTGATAGACTCGAGGTTTAATCTCAATTAGGTTTCCTCGTTAAAATTGTGTCTTGCTTATTGTTTTATCTCAATTATGTGATGCCCTATTCCCGAGTGAGGGGGGGTCAGTTCCTGAATACCACATCGGTTAAGAATGTGGAGAAAGTGCAGTATATACGTGCACGGATCCTCTAACAATTGTCAACCCTTTTAAGGGGAGACACCAAAGTCAATCGATGGTCCCACGTGTTCCTATGGAGCACCCCTGTGCACGAGTGGGCGTGGGCCATAGCGGTTGGGGGGTTGATAATTGTTATGGGCCGGGCCGTTACAGATGGTATCGAAGCCCATCATTACGAGACTGGGTGGGTTCTTCACGGGGACGTGAAGCCCTTAAGGGGGTGGAATGTGATACCCGGTCCCCGAGTGAGGGGGGATCCATTCCTGAATCCCACATCGATTAAGGGGATGGGGGAAGTGCAGTATATCACGTGCACGGTCCCTCTACTAACTACCAATCCTTTTCTAAGGGGTGGTACCAAAGACAACCGATGGTCCCACGTGTTTCTGCTGAGCGCCCCTGTGCGCAAGTGGGCGTGGGCCATAGCGGTTGGGGGATTGGAAAGTGGTATGGGTCAGGCCGTTACAGATGGTATCGGAGCCCATCATTACAAGACTGGGTGGGTTCCTTCACGGGGACTTGAAGCCCTTAAGGCGGTGGAATGTGGTGCTCTGTTCCCAAGTGAGGGGGTCAGTTCCTGAATACCACATCGGTTAAGAATGTGGAGGAAGTGCAGTTTATAACGTGCACGGCTCCTCTAATAACTGTCAACCCTTTTAAGGGGAGACACCAAAGACAACCGGTGGTCCCACGTGTCCCTGTGGAGCGCCCCTGTGCTCTAGTAGGTGTGAGCCATAGCGGTTGGAGGGTTGATAAGTGTTAGAGGCTGGGCCGTTATATTTTCGTATACCTTGACTAATCGTTCTTGGGAAAGAACACATAAATTCTCAGCATCTTTGGGACAATGAAAGAAATAACTAATCTCTTGATCCTTATTTGGTTAATGTGACCGAGTTGTAAATCCAAAGTGTTTTATCATTAGATTCAGCCTTTTGTTTTTTAGATTTGGTATGCATAATTTTTGCACCATTTAATAAGTTGGAGCTTGGCTGTAAATGGAATAGATTGTCTAACCTTGTTCCATGACATTCATCTTTACAATTTCTTCTAGTAGTGATATTCTGCTAAAAAGATGCTTCATACCCATCAAAAATTAAATATGCAATTGAAATTAAATTTCATTGAATATCTGAAACAAAAAGGCAATCGCTCAGAATTAAATGTTTATTACATCCAAAAACTTAAGTAACTCCTTCTACTCTAGTAATTCCTACTCTTACTATTGAAACTAGTCTTAAAGTGACTTTCCATTTATTGAGTGTTCTGGTTTCTAAGAACTACTACAATATATTACAAATATGAATAGTGTTTTCAGACACGATCACCAATGTTCACTCCACCTCAATTAACGTGTCAAAATACTATGAACAGTGTATACTTGGGTCAGGATATTACATGCAGTCCCCATATATAAATAAATATATATGAGGAGATAAAATCGCAACGTCGTTCAAACCTCCTAATAGTAATTGTGATATTATCAGAAATCCACACCCCCATACATGTCAACAATATTGTCCTCTTTGGGTTGTCCAGTTCCTGAGGATATATCGGGCAAGCATGGCTTTGTTCCTGTAACACCCCAAAACCTTCACCAGGGGTAATTACACAGCACGGTAACTATTTGCACATTCCCAGTTACCCGGGTCCATGCAGATAGCGTACCATAAGTCTTCATTACCGAAATACCATTTTCTAACTTTAATAAATCAAAGTGTCTTATATTACAAACATATTCCATAATTTCAACAAAGTCAAATACACACTTAAGTACTTGATTCAAGATTCCTTGCATATATTTACATAGCTCTAGATCTATTGCACTACCTCAATCTTTATTTAACCTGGTTCTTCCCCAACTTAGCTCTCGTTAATCTACATGTATGGAAAACATATAGGAGGGTTAGCCAAGCTAAACGTTACCAATCAGAGGCAATTTCAAACATTTATCAAATGTCATTTGAGCAATCATTTTCAAATATATATATAAAAAAAATTCATATAATATAAACAATATCACAACACAGAGTTCAAATCTCTTTTGAAGGTAAATAATTATAATTTCATAGAACTCATATTTCAACACGAATCATCCCTGTCTGACGTTCCAAAATACAAATACATTCAATGGATTCTAGCATCCCCACTTTATGGTTTTACCCAGATTCATCAATCCGATTAGTATGTGGGGTACCCATCGGTATGTTTTCCCGTAGGAAACATCTCCTTTCTGCACGCGCATGGTATCATTAAAACTCCTTACTTGTTCCCTGTAAGAATTGTACTTAATGTCCCACTTATTTGTCTTGATTTTTCTTTTCTTTTTTATTTACCACTATTATAACTATTTTGGTACCATTTATTTATGTTAATTTCTAGCTATTGTGAATATATATATATATATATATATATATATATATATATATATATATATATAATATACATATATATACACTACATGTTACTGCTTCTTAAATATCTAACTATTAATTTATTCCTACAACCTTGGATTATTATTTTTTTTTTCTTCATGTGATATACGTACAAAAAGTGTTACAGTTCTTTTCTAGCCTAGCAACTACAAACCAAAAACCACGAGTCAAAACCCAACTCATTTGGGTTAGAAAAAACCCTTGTTGGATGTTAAGGGTGTGCTTTACTTTTATTAACTCATCGGCTGGGCATTGCTCAACCGATGTGGTAATTTTCAAATCATAACAATTATGGTGTAGTAAAGCCATGAGTCTCTTTACTTTATTTTTTTTTGCAGTGAAAGCAAGCGGTAATTAAATTACTAAAAATCATCATATTTCACATGGGATGTTTTTTTTGCAAGAATTTAATCTTCATGAATATATGTAACAAATTCAAATGACCCATCTTTAGATTTTTTTGGACCTAATAGGCAACGTATTCAGTGCTCAAAAGCTTTACAGAAGGTAAAACTACAGTAGATCCAGAACAATGATACAATCAAATAAAATAAAGTCATTCATTTACAGTTCCAAACTCAAATTTGAAATGTTGAAACACTGAAAGATATCTCTTGATATAGTAAGAATCAACATCCAATAGCTCCTAATATATATACTAAACAATACTTAAGAATATACATATTATGAATTTACTCCAAAAACATAAATTTTATTCGAAAAGATATTTTTCTAACAGTCTGCAATGTCTCTTCATCTTCAGTGTTTCAACATGAAGTAACATCTTTTTGTTCTCAATAATATACCTTATTTTGCTCAACAACACTGCAATAAAATGATTTGTTGCATTTTATAGATTAATATTACATCATTTTTATAAAACAACGAATGATTCTACATTGTAGAGCTGTAAATATTTTTCAGTATGTCTGAACATACAAATTTTTCTACCACTCAAATTGTAATATCCTGACCTGAGTATACACTGTTCATAATATTTTGACACGTTAATCGAGGTGGAGTGAACCTCGGTGACCATGAATCGGGATTTGGGAGAATAAAAGTTAATATAAAATAAAAATATGAAAATATTTTTCAAAAATGGGGGATTTAAAAAGAAAATTTTTGGCGTAAGAATTACTCAAATTGGATTTAAATTGGATTTATTACGAATTTTTAAAGTTAATTGGATTTTTACATTTTGTGAGTGACATTTTCGTAAAACACAGGGGCTACAGTGAAAATTTTTGATTAATTAAATACCCAAAATTTTCACTATTTGTAAAAACACCCTCTCTTTCGCAATTTCCTCTCTCCCGTGAATGTTTCTCTCTCATTGTGACTTTGTGATTCCAGCGACAGTGGTGGTCAAGGTTGGTACCGAAAGAAGCATAGGAGTGAGACGAGCATAACCTAGGTGAAAGCACGTTGATCGAAGCTGCGGTGGAGGAGAAATTGGAGATCGAAGTTCCGACCACCGTAAACTTCCTTTGGTCGATCCGGCCTATTTCAGTGACGGTGTGACCCAATTCTGGTACCTATGAGTTCGTCTCTTCGAGCTCTTCAATTTGGTGTATGGCTTGGTCGGTTTTGGTGACCGGATCGCCTGTGACACCACTGAGTTGAGTTAGGCCGAGTTGACCGAGTGTGGGCAAGTTGACTCGATTGACTGGTGTGTTGATCGATCTGACCCGGTTTGGCACTGTTTGACCTGGTTGACACTGTTTGACCATTGACTTTGATCGTTGACCAGACATATTTTAACTGTATTTTCGTATATCGAGTTTTTCGATGTAGACGGTGAGCTCGATTGAGATTCGGAGCAGGTTGATTTTCGGAGTCAGGGGTTTGTCGGGGACGCGTGCTAGGTATTTGATTTACCAATTATATACGTATAATTGTACAACCTTTTACATGGAATCTTGCATTGTTTAGAGTCGTTTTGGAATTAATTATGCGTAAAGAGCGGTTAATTGTGCATTTCAGGTGTAAGGGCAATTTTGAAAGAAAAGGAGCAAAATGGAGAGAAATAACTAAAATTGGAGTCAGAGAAGAAATCCGATCGATTGGCCCATTGTCCGATCGATCGGACATTTGTGAAGCTGAGAAGAAACAGCGAGAAAATCCGATCGATCGGACCATATTCCGATCGATCGGATAGACTCATTTCACGATTTTGAAGTTTTCTACATGCCTGAAATTACCCTCAACTCAAGTGGGCCCAGTTCAAAACAACACAAACTTGTTAGAAAAACGACTTTAGGGTCTTTGGGAGTATAAAAGGGTAAATTTTTAGGGTTTGATGAACTTTTTGGACTTTGGAAGCAAAATAAGGGTTTTGGGACTTGTCTACAGCAGCCATTGAAGCTTGAGCAAGGGGATCCAGGGGTTTCTCTTTATTTCTTCCTTGTCGTTGTATTTAATGACTGTTATTTTGGATTTTGATTTGTATTCCTTGGTTATGAGGAACTAATCCTCTAACTAGGGCTCCTAATGGAACCCCTCTTTGAAGATTGAATTTGGAGGGAAGGAATGGTGCAGGGCCCATTGGTGGCAATGGTTTGGATGAGAGAAATGATAATGGTGGAGGTGCTAATAATGCAAATGGTGGAAATGGAGCTAATGAGGTAGATAGGCCACCAAGGCAATTTGACCCTCAGTCTTTGGAGGAATGCGCTCGACCGACTTGGGATACCACTCCTTATAATATCCGGTATCCACCTATCAACTCCACTCACTTTGAGATCAAGCCGGCTATTATCACAATGATCTCCAACTCCGTTGTGTTCCATGGTTTTCCTCACGAAGAGCTAAATGTGCACATTGCTTCATTCTTGCACATTTGTGGTACTTTTGATATTCATGGTGCTTCACGTGATGCAATTCTCTTGAGGTTATTTCCATTCTCTTTGAGGGATAAAGCTAAAGCATGGTTGATGTCACTTCCCCCCAACTCCATCACTACATTGGAGGAGCTCTCGGAGCAATTTCTATCTAAATTTTTCCCTCCGGCGAAAGCGGTTCAAATCCGGAATGATATAATGACTTTTTCCCAATTTGATCTTGAATCTTTCCATGAAGCTTGGGAGAGGTTCAAAGCTATCTTGAGGAGCTGTCCTAATCATGGACTTGCGGAGTGGATTGTTTATCAAGCCTTTTATTCCGGATTGAGTATGTCGATGAGGCAAATGTTAGATGCAGCCACGGGTGGTTCTTTATGACTAAATCTCAAGAGGAGGCCCGAATTTTGCTTGAGAAGGTTGCCAAGACAAATACTTCTTGGCCTACGGAGAGGATACCAAAAAAGCAAGGGAATCCAAAAGATGCCGACGTGATGACCGCCTTAGCTGCTATGGCTAAAAAGATTGATGCTTTAGCGGTGAATTCTCCTCAAGGAGTGCATGCAGTTCAAGGAATGCTTATAGTGTCTTGTGATTATTATGGTGCTAGCCATCAAATCGGAGAATGCTTGATTACTAATGCATCTTCTTCTCAAAGTGAGCAAGCTAATGGTATTGGAGGTGGGCATTACAATTGGCCAAGAAATGATCCATATTCCAATTTCTACAATCCTGGATTTCGGAATCATCCAATTTTTCTCGGAGCAATACTCAGAATGTGCAAAACCCTCGTCCTCAACAAATTCAGCCCCAAGAGAAGAAGAGGGACATTGATGAAATGTTTGCCAAGATGGCCGGGAGTATGGAGGCATTAGCCAATAACACAAACAAATTCTTTAACAAGACCGATTCCGCATTACAAACTCAAGCACCATTGATTCAGAATCAAGGGGCTTCCATTAGGAATCTTGAGATACAAGTGGGGCAACTAGCTAATGCTTTACCATCTAGAGAAAAAGGGGGACTCCCTAGCCAAACGGAAGTGAATCCGAAAGGGAAAGATCATTGTTATGTTATTACTCTACGGAATGGGAACCTAGTGAAAACTGCTGCAGATCTAGATGTTGAAAAAGCGAAAAAATTGAAAAATGTAGAATTGCAGGAAAATGCAACTGAGGAGTCACAGAGCCCAGATCCGATCGATCGGACATCCTCCCCGATCGATCGGACCCCAATTCCAGTTGCAGTTGAAATAGGGACAGAGCCATCGATCGGCCCAATTTCCGATCGATCGAACAACTACAGATCAAGCTGAAAACTCTGAAAAGTTGAATCAGAGCAGGAACGTGCAACCCCGGTATGCAGTTGAGTTGGATTGGCCTGATAGTTCACTGCCAGCACCTTCAGTTAAGGCATATGTACCTCCAATTCCTTTCCCACAAAGGTTGAAAAACACCAAGAAGGAGTCTTAGTTCTCAAAATTCCCTGAGGTGTTCAAGAAGTTGCAGATAAACATACCTTTTGCAAAGGCTTTGGAGCAAATGCCTAGCTACGTAAAGTTTATGAAGGAAATTCTTTCTAAAAAGCGGAGGTTGAAGGACTATGAGAGTGTCCAATTGACGGAAGAGTGTAGTGCAATAGTGCAACAAAAGCTTCCAATTAAAAAGAAAGATCCTGGAAGTTTCACCATTCCTTGCACCATTGGTAGTACAGTGATTGAAAGGGTGCTATGTGATTTGGGAGCGAGTATTAATTTAATGCCATTATCAATAGCCAAGCTTATTGGTTTGTATGAAATTAGCCCCACTACAATGTCTCTTGTCATAGCGGATCGATCTATTAAATATCCCCGTGGTATCATTGAGGATGTTCTTGTCAAGGTGGATAAATTGGTTTTTCCAGTGGATTTCGTTATTCTTGATATGGAGGAGGATTCTAATACTCCAATTATTTTGGGGAGACCATTATTGCGTACGGGGAGAACTCTTATTGATGTGGAAAATGGTATGTTGGTGTTGAGAATTGTGGATGAACAAGTCACATTCAAAGTGTTTGAAACCACCAAATACCCGGAAGACGGAGAATCTTGATTTCGCATAGACACGGTGGATCATATCTTGACTCACACTTATGCCATAACTTCTTGCCAAGATCCTCTTGAGACTTGTTTGGTGAATGAGGATGCTCTAGAGTGTGGTGATAATGATGTGGTGGAGCTCATGCATTGCTTAGAATCTATGAAAGAGTCTAAACCGAGAAGGTTCCAGAAATTTGAACCTCTTGGTGTCTTGCCTTCTAGACCACAACCAAGTATTGTGGAAGCTCCTACACTTACATTGAAACCTCTCCCGTCCCATCTTCGATATGCTTACTTGGGTAGTTCTAATACTCTACCGGTTATTATTTCTTCGAATTTGAATCCGGAGGAAGAGGACAAGCTTTTAAGAGTGTTGAGAGAGCACAAAATGGCTTTGGGATGGACAATAGCAGATATTCGGGGAATTAGTCCCACTATGTGCATGCACCGTATTTTAATGGAGGAGGACTACAAATCTTCGGTGGAACATCATCGCCGACTAAATACCAATAAGAAAGATGTGGTGAAAGCTGAAATTTTAAAACTTCTTGATGCGGGAATTATTTACCCCATTTCGGATAGTTCTTAGGTAAGTCCGGTGCAAGTTGTCCCCAAAAAGGGTGGAATCACTGTAGTGAAAAATGAGAAGAATGGGTTGATTCCCACCTGGACTACTACCGGTTGGAGAGTTTGCATTGACTATAGGAAGCTCAACAATGTCACTAGGAAGGATCACTTTCCTTTGCCCTTTATTTTTATTTTTATTTTTTTGATCAAATGTAAGTAAGTATTAAAAAGATCAAAAGTAACACAACTGGATAACCAGAGAATTTATATACAAACACATAGCGCCCTGACATGCAAGAAACAGAGCTGGAAAACAGATAGAAAGAAAAACCCCACCAGCCCGACCCAAACAACCAGCAGCAACCAGCACCCAAGCACAACACCATGAGCAAACTGGAACCAGCAGAAGCACAACAAAAAGAACCGAGCAAACCAGCTCCAAGCCACCAACTGGACCCAGAACCAACCCCCCTCAAGGACAAAGCGAGCAGAGGATGGCCAAGAGAGAAACCTGAACAGAACAGAAGATGCAACAAGATGACACAACAGCAGCCAAACGAGAACAGTAGAGAAACCAACAGATACATCTCCAATACACCAGTAGAGAACCAACTCCAAACCAACCAGGCCCACCAGAACACCAGCAAACAACCAAACCCAAAAAGAAACTACCATAACTGAGGATTGCACCCCCAAAAGGAACAACAGCAATAGACCAAGGAAGCCACACTGTTATCTGCCAGAAACAACCAGCACAGACTTTACACTGTAATGGTAGGGTTCTTTTGCAGATGGTTGCTTCCTTTGCCCTTTATTGACCAAATGCTAGAGAGGCTTGCGAAGCACTCTTATTATTGCTTCTTGGATGGTTATTCAGGGTACAATCAAATCTCCATTGCTCCGGAAGACCAAGAAAAGGCTGCTTTCACTTGTCCTTTTGGAACTTTTGCCTATAAAAGGATGCCCTTTGGCTTATGCAATGCACCGGCCACTTTTCAAAGGTGTGTGATGAGTATTTTCAGTGATATGGTGGAGCGCACAATTGAGGTATTTATGGATGACTTTTCTGTTTTTGGTTCATCATTTGATTCTTGTTTAAAAAATTTATCCATGGTGCTTCAAAGATGTGAAGAAACCAATCTAGTACTTAATTGAGAGAAATGTCATTTCATGGTGCAAGAAGGGATAGTCTTGGGACACCGAATTTCACAAAAGGGCATTAAAGTGGATAGAGCTAAAATTGAGACTATTGAGAAACTGCCTCCACCAACTTTGGTTAAAGAAGTGAGAAGTTTCTTGGGGCATGCGGGTTTCTATAGGCGTTTCATCAAGGATTTTTCCAAAATCACAAAGCCTTTGTGTGAACTATTGTTGAAAGATGTCAAGTTTCATTTCACCAAGGAATGCTTGGAAGCTTTTACAACTCTCAAGGAGACTTACTACAGCCCCTATCATCACTTCTCCGGATTGGAACATTCCTTTTGAGCTCATGTGTGATACTAGTGATTATGCAATGGGACCGGTTCTTGGTCAAAGGAAGAATAAAATTCTGCATGTAATATACTATGCTAGCCGCACTCTCAATGGTGCTCAACTTAACTACACAACAACGGAGAAAGAACTCTTGGCGGCTGTCTTTGCTCTTGACAAGTTTCGGTCCTACTTGATTGGTTCCAAGGTCATTGTTTACACTGATCATGCAGCCTTGCGTTATTTATTGACGAAAAAGGAAGCCAAGCGAAGGTTGATTCGATGGATTCTTCTTTTACAAGAATTTGACTTGGAAATTCGGGACAAAAAGGGATCCGAGAATGTGGTGGCGAACCATTTGTCTAGATTATTGGAAGGCCGAGAAGAAGCCATTATCCCTATCAAAGAAACATTCCCAGATGAACAATTGTTTGCTATTCATTCTCTCCAACTCCTTGGTATGCTGATTTTGTGAATTTTTTGGCCAAGGAGATTCTTCCTCCGGACTTATCTCACCCTCAACGAAAGAGATTCCTTCATCTTGTTCGTTTCTATTATTGGGAAGAGCCTTTCTTGTGGAAGCAATGTGCGGACCAAGTTATTCGTAGGTGTGTCCCGGAGGAAGAGATGGTTAGTATCTTGAGACATTGTCACTCATTTCCTTGTGGTGGTCATTTTGGAGGTAACAAGATAGCCGCCAAAGTCCTGCAATCCGGTTTCTATTGGCCTACCTTGTTTAAGGATACTAATTCATTTGTTCTTGCATGTGAGAATGTCAACGTACGGGGAACATTTCAAATAGAAATCAAATGCCCTTAACCAATATCCTTGAGGTGGAGCTTTTTGATGTATTGGGTATAGATTTTATGGTGACATTCCCTAACTCTTTGGGAAATCACTACATCCTTGTGGCGGTTGACTATGTTTCCAAATGGGTGGAGGCCATGGCGTTACCCACCAATGATTCAAAAGGGGTTTTGAAGTTTTTGAAGAAGAACATTTTTATAAGATTCGACACCCCGAGGGCAATTATTAGTGATGGAGGTACCCATTTTTGCAACCGGCAATTCAATTCCTTGCTTGCCAAATATCGCATTACTCACAAGGTGGCAACTCCTTATCATCCTCAAACAAGTGGCCAAGTGGAGATTTCTAATAGAGAGTTGAAGAAAATTCTTGAAAATAAAACGGTGAATGCGTCAAGGAAGGATTGGTCTTTGAAGCTAGATGATGTCTTGTTGGCTTACCGTACAGCTTTTAAAACTCCTATTGGCATGTCTCC
The DNA here is from genome assembly GCF_013401445.1 of Tripterygium wilfordii. Classification (NCBI taxonomy): domain Eukaryota; kingdom Viridiplantae; phylum Streptophyta; class Magnoliopsida; order Celastrales; family Celastraceae; genus Tripterygium; species Tripterygium wilfordii. The sequence continues at coordinate 7,467,597 of NC_052241.1, forward strand.
TTTCCGCTTGATATTTGGGAAAGCTTGTCACCTCCCGGTTGAATTGGAGCACAAAGCCTTTTGGGCTACTAAATTTCTGAATTTTGATATGGCTAGTGCGGGAGAGCAACGTGTTTTGCAATTGAATGAGCTAGATGAAATCCGCCTTGATGCTTATGAGAATACAAAAATTTATAAGGAGCGGACCAAGAAATGGCATGATAGTCATGTTGTTCGGAAGGAGTTCAAGGTGGGGCAACAAGTGTTGTTATTCAATTAAAGACTTCGTCTATTTCCGGGCAAGCTCAAATCAAGATGGTCGGATCATTTTCTAGTTACCGCGGTGTTTCCTCACGGAGCCGTTGAGATTAAGCATGGAGCAATGGAGGCTTCTGTCAAAGTGAACGGGCAGAGATTGAAACCCTACTATGAATCTGAATTTTCTGGAAGGAAGGTCACTCTTCCTCTCCAAGATCCACAACATTGAGCAAGCAAGAGTCGGGCTATCGACTATAAACTAGGCGCTTGTTGGGAGGCAACCCAAGCGGGATAACTTCGTTCCCTATTCTCTTTTAAATTGCTTTATTTTCATGTTTTTTTTTTATGTTTTGCTTATGTTGAAAACTACCTGGGTTGGTCATGAAGTGTTTGGTGCAAGATATGCAGGTCAGTTGAAAATGAGATAGAGGCAAAATCCGATGGATCGGTCTTGGAGTTCGATCGATCGGACTAGGTCAGTTGAAAATGAGGCAGAGGCTCAAACCGATCGATCGGATTTGAAACTGATCGATCGAACTCGTGGGCCAGGGTTTTAAAAGAACCCCAGCCCGCGCAGCGCCCCACAACTTCTTCATTCTTCTTTATTTCTCCTCTTCTCTCATGGTATCCGGTCCTCCATCACCCATTTTTCTGCATTTTTCTTTCAATTCCACTTGCACTCACTTACTCTCCTCACTTTGGCTACCCTACATCCTAGGTATGATGCTTTTACTTCTTTTTAGGTTTTCAATTTTGAGATGGTGTGCTGCCCTGCGTGCATTGTTTAGAATTTGGTGGTGTGGGTTGGTAAAGTAGTGCTTAGAAGTGTGTACATTGCTATTTGTGGTGTCTAGATCCATTTCCTCTACAATATAGAGGGGACCATGGTAGTTTTAAGTTGTTTCTTGAACTTTGTGAAGTGTGCAAACAACATGTTTGATAAAATGCCTCACGCAATTTTCTTGGTTTGAAATTGCAATTTCACGCACCATTCTTTGTATGCTCACATCCATATTTCCATTTTATATATATTGATCATGTTGAGTTATGCATTGTGTGAATTTGGTGCCAATTTGCAAATTTTTAATTTTTGCGCAAAATTGTATTGCATTAGGTATAGGCTGTGTTATGTGCTGAAACTCTTGTGGAATGAGTTCTTGTGGGGATTTTGATTGTAGAGTGTTGGTGGTTGATTTGAAAATGCCAAATGTCTCGGAACTTGTTGTCTTTGTTTTATCTACCTCTTGTGTTATGTTCTCATTTCTCTTCACTTCTTGCAGAATGGGACGACGCAAGGCAGCTGAGGCATTTGGCTCTACTACTCCACCACCTTCACCCAAGCGAGCGCGTGGCGCTAAAAAGAAAACTGTGGCTCCTCCGCGGTCACAGCCTTCTGAGGATAACTTTGCTTCAGCCCGCATTGAGAGTGATTGGAGGATACACGATGACATAATGGACCAGCCGCTGAATGCTTGGGCTAAGGCATACTTACGTCGTGCTCGGCTAAATTTTCTGTGGAACTACCAATATTTCATACTTGATGTCTACTCAGCCTTAATCCGTGCTTTCTATTGTACTCTGCGCGAGATTGATCCAGTAGAGGGCGAGGACGGTCTTGCCCGCTATACTGTGTTGGTGCCAAAAGTCAACCGGGGAGCAGTTTCATATACATTCACTACTGTAGATATTTGTACTGCTCTTGACTATCCAGCTGCTTACTCTGAGGATCTTCTTGTAGGTCCTCCGGTAGAGGTGAACCACACTACCATGTTCCATACCTTGGTCCCAGATCCGACGGTCCATCAGAAGAACAGGCATGCTGCTACACGTGACTCTATTCCATCGCGCCTCTGGGTTATTGATAGCATGGTGAAGAAGAATTTATGGCCACATGGCCATAAATCTGAGAGACGGGGTCCAGCTTTGGAGTTGCTTTACTACTTCCATCAGGAGTGTTGATTTGATGTGGGAGCTTATTTTATACGAGTCATGCTACAGTGCGCGACGGAGGTACGTGAGGGGAAGAAGCTGTGGTTATTATTTCCACGACTAATCACTCGTCTGCTTCGTGATTTGCACCACCAGCTACCAGAGACCGGTGATGCTGATACTCTTGTTTTTGATCTTTCCCAAGCAGACTGGAATCTGTGAACCGATCATCTTCCTCCAGCTGATGATACTGATGCTAAGTCGGTGGATCCCAGTGCCTCGTCCAGTTCTACTGATCCCCCTCCTCCTCGTCCTATAGAGGAGCGATTGGATGCTATTGAGTTGTGTCAGATGGAGACTCGTGACCAACTGGCTGCTATTCATGCTCAGCAGTCCGAGATGATAGATCTATTGCGCCAGTTGTCCATGCAGTCTACATCAGCACCGGCTGCACCTGCACCTGCACCTGTTGAGCCTACCATTGCTCCTCTTCCATCTAGGCGACGTTCTATTTGAGATCACCCAGGTTGTTTTGTTCCTCTCTTCCATACTTTGTATTTACAGTTTGAAACACTGAGGACAATGTTCACATCTAGTGTGGGGGTGGGAAGGAAACTTTTCCTTTTATTGTGTTTTCCTTTTATTTTTCCTTCCTGTTGGAACTCTTGAATTTTATGGTAGTGTAATTTTTCTTTTAAAAATTTTTGGTGTTGCTTTCCCCTTTCTATGATGCTTACTAGTGATGTGTTCATTGCATTGTAGATGAATTGATAAATTGTGGCTTAGAAATTGATGTTGTTGTTCAAATTAAACTTGTGGCCAAAGGATCAAATTGAAAACTTTTCGGTAGTTGCACATCCATTACTTAGCAAATTGTGGAGACTTGTACCAATGTGAGTTTTTGAGTCATTCATTTCTCAATGAGTGATGAAAATCAACTCTATTGTTTTTGTTCTGCTCACTATAATATTTGTTTGATCTCATTATCCTTCATTTTGGTTGCTTGCTAAGTATGCATTACATGACATTACATCCTAATCACTTTCTTGTGGGAAATTCATTTGTGTTCTTGAACGATGAGAGTAAGGCCATTTTTGGATCGATAAATACCTTTATCATCCTATCTTATACATGTTATCCATTGCACCCTTATTTGAAGCCAAACACTAGCCTTTTGTTCATAGCCATTTGCCTTCTTATTATTATTGTGGAGAAAGAGTTGTTTATCTTAAATGAGAAGACGGGATGGTATATGCTGAATTTATTGGACATTGAGGGAGTGTGGATGCATGTTGTGGTTCTCTGTTGGAAGAAATTTGGGGTGTTGATCGGTGGAAAATTAGAAATATTGTAAAAAGGAGCATGCAATTGTTCTTGAAAAAACAAATCCTTTTGAGAATGAAATAAAAGTGCATTTGCATGTGGTCTTACATTGTAAATTTGATTGTGAAGAAAAGGGAGTGATGGAGGAATGAAAAGATAGTGACGTAGTGGGAAAGTTTGAATGATATTTCTATATAATGTTTCTCCACTTATTCAAAATTTTGTACCCTTTGCCCTTCTCATCTAACCTTCACCCTACATTACAAGCTTGAAAAAGTCCCACTTGATTTTGAGAATACCTTGGATTTGAAGACAAGTTTGTGAATAAGGATGTAGGTCAATTGCTTGGTTAAGTGACATCCATTCATGAGATCATTTCATTTGTTTCTTAAGCTTCCATTGAATTATTGCATGTAGGGAACTGATTTCTTGTTTACATTATTCCGCCCACATGCACTTGAGAGAAACACTTAGCCACTTCAGTGCGGTTTTGCTTGTGAGTGAATATCTGTGAGGCTTGAAGTTGAAGCTAAGAGCTTTGTAACGTGCTGTGTTTTCTGTTTGAGTTTGATATATGATCCTAAGGCTACTTGGCATTTTATAAAAGATTACTGAGCTACAGTTTTGTTGACAATTCTCTTTTGTCTTTGAACTACTTTCAGTCCTGAGATTGTGGGAAAGTTGTAAAATTCCTTTTCTTCTTGATTCTAGATTTACTCGAGGACAAGCAAAGATTAAGTGTGGGGGTGTTTGATGTACCAATTATATACGTATAATTGTACAGCCTTTTACATGAAATCTTGCATTGCTTAGAGTCGTTTTGGAATTAATTCTGCCTAAAGAGCGGTTAATTGTGCATTTTAGGTGTAAGGGCAATTTTGAAAGAAAAGGAGCAAAATGGAGAGAAAGAACTAAAATTGGAGTCAGAGAAGAAATCCGATTGATCGGCCCATTGTCCGATCGATCGGACATCTGTGAAGCTGAGAAGAAACAGAGAGAAAATCGGCTAGACTCATTTCGCGATTTTGAAGTTTTCTACATGCCGAAAATTACCCTCAACTCAAGTGGGCCCAGTTCAAAATGAGACAGACTTGTTAGAAAAATGACTTTAGGGTATTTGGGAGTACAAAAGGGTAAATTTTTAGGGTTTGATGAACTTTTTGGACTTTGGAAGCAAAATCAAGGGTTTTGGAGACTTGTCTACAACAGCCATTGAAGCTTGAGCAAGGGGATCAAGGGGTTTCTCTTTGTTTCTTCCTCGTTCATGTATTTAATGACTGCTATTTTGGATTTTGATTTGTATTCCTTGGTTATGAGGAACTAATCCTCTAACTAGGGGTCCTAATGGAACCCCTCTTTGAAGATTGAATGAGATTGGTTTATCATTCTTGAATCTCTCTTTGCATTGTTGATTCTCTATAGATATGCTTATTGCTTTCAAATGCTTGATCACCATTTGAATGATTTTGAGCCTAGGTTGAGACCGGAAGGATATGCCTAGGGTTGCAAGAATCCATAGAGAATATAGGTTGCATGAACCATAGGAATATAGGTTTATGACTTATGCAATCATTAAATGATTTCCATTGTTCTTAATGGGTTTTCAATATATTAATCCGAGTGTTAGGAATAGCAGAGATTTATAGTGAAAACACTTTCAGTGTATCTAGGAATAGAACATTGAATAGGTTGAGAAATCGATTGTCAACAATTAAATTGGGAATTGGGAATTAATGAATCAATGGAGTTTAATTGGAGAAGACGTGGTGATATTAGGAACCCTAGTGTTAATTTCTCTTGAGAACTCAATTTCTTGTTTGTTGTTTGGTTACTTACTCAAATTGTCATTTACTTAGTGATCTCTTAATTACTTCTTTAGCATTAGATAAAATACAACCAACAATTCGCATTGCCATCTTAGTGTGATAATTACTTGGATTGGCATTGAATTGAAATTGCCAATATATCTTCGTGGGAATGATACTCTATTCACTCTTTATTACTTGTGCAACTAGTCCGCTTGCGAATAATTCACATCAGTATTCACATTCTTATTTCAGGTAGGGGTTTCCTTATCTCTTGCGTGTGATTCTACGGTTTCAGTTTTGGTTTTGGTTTTGGTTTCATGGACTCTTATTATATTGTGGTTCTGTTGATTTCCGGAGGTGGAAATACGGCATGTGTGCATGTTTTATTTATATTCCTTGTTGATTATCATTGTTGGCATGTTTTTAGGAGTGGGGTGATTGGAGGTGGTTGATGTTGACTGTGGGGCCCATATAGGAGCCCAATCGATTGGATATGAATTTATGATGGATAATATAATAGACCAGGTACATACCTGTAGACCGTCTGAGGTGAGGTGCATCACAGGGGACGCCCTCTAGTTTAGTCTATGCTATTGGGATATTCGATCCTCATCCAGTTTCAGTGTGGACCTGGACTGGGAGACACCCTATGGGGATTAGGGTGGGTCCAGGGGTGGATTATGGATTATGGTGTACGGATTATGGATTATTGGAGACCGGTGTTTGTGGTTATGGTGTTGTATAGCCGTATCGGCTATCATGTTTTCTTGGTTGGATTACTGATGGTTATATATTTATGGTACTTCATATTCTGTATCATATTCCTTGATTTCTTTATTCTGGATATCGATGTTCACTTTCTATGCCCTACTGAGCTTCATGGCTCACCCCTCTTCTTATTTCCCTTTCAGGTGAGTTTATAGGTGACGACGGTCAGCGACGGGATGCATGAGCTGGTGTGTAGCCTTGAGCTAACTCTTTAGCGGGCGTGGGGACCTTTGGTATAGTACTTAGTAAATGTTACCTATATTATTCGGTTTGACATCGGGTAGATATATTTTAGTTTTCCGCTGTTGTATATGTTACTCGGGTTGGTTTCGGTGGTTGTATATATATTATTTTAGATTCAATACTATTTCCATGTCACACTGTAGGAGTTATTATTATACATGTTTGTGTGGTTTTATTATTGGTTTGAGATTTTATTCGGCGGACGGAATGTCCCCTGCCGATCACGTCATTGTGGGTATAGGTACACTTCAGTATACCTTAGGAGAGAAGGGTGTGACACAAATGGCTATGACTTGCATTATATCATGGATACAAGATACATAACCTGTAAAACTATTTGATTTCATGCAAATCGACAATTGATGGCAAAAGGTAGAAATTAAAGAGCAAAAGCTCAATTAATTGAATGGATGTATTGAGGGTATTACTTGATCAAACCATCACTTGAGGGTTTGAATTACATTCAAATCAGGCTTATATCAGTGGAACTGACAAATTTTTTTGTATTATAATTTAACTTGAATTGAGAAAACGAATTTGAGTATGTCTCTAGTACTATGTCTATTTGGGACATGTTGTCGATCACAACCTATGGCCTCTTTCAATTACACACCTATTTCCATATTTCAATTACATTCGTTAATTAATTTTCATACCAAAGATACGACATCTACTTCTACATAACATTTTAATTTTATACAAGAATATTCCTCTACAATTCAGTTCATATTGTTTAACGTTTGCAATCCCAGTCCAATTCGTATCGTTATCCCATGGACAGCATAAAACAACCATTCACAATGCGCCATGTAATAGAATTTTATATTCATAATATTCAACTTACAGATCCAAGGCCCAAACTAAATCAAAGTACACTCAGATTACTCCTACAAATAATACAATCGTCAGTCAAACTCTTAATTCCCTCAGAAAATTGAATCCACGCATATGAGGACCCCTTATTTCCAGGCAATTGAACAAACCCATAAAATTCAACTAGTTTAGCCTGCTATGGAAATTAAATGTAGCACATAATAGCTGCAGCAGTAAAACACCTCATATTCTTCGTAATGCAAGCCATCAACCTTGCAATCCTAGCCAGTTGCATAAAATATCAAATTAACCAAGTCCAAACACCCTTGAATTCCCCAATTGATTGTCACATTATAACAGGAAATTACCCTACCAATACCATAGCTTTCCGTGCCTTTCCCAAGCTTATCACTAAAACACCAAAAAACGCCTCCATCACTCGGCCAAATGAGCCAAGATTTCCGTACTGAACATGGGATTGTAGTAGTACGCTCAATTCGAAACAATGTGAGAGTTTTTTTTTTGAAATAACCATATTAATTTATTTAATTAGCAAAATACCACATGTATGAATTATTTGGAGAATGGCCATTGATGCTACTAGTAGTAGTGTCATTTGTCATTTTTTTTAGAATGTGTTGATGTAAATTATCGACAATCGAATTGTTGAGAATGAGTTAGTAAATGTAGGACAAAACAAAGAGATTTAATGTGGTTTGGCTTTGAGCCTAGGTCCACGGTGCAGAACTATATGATATTTCATTTATCACCTGTGATTACAGAGTGAGTGAGAAAGTCAGAATTTTTCCCCAACCGAAGTCCCCTTTCCTAAGCCTAATGAACTCCTTTTATGCTTCTCTTGAGCAGTTACCAGCAGTTGTGGCAATTGGAGAAGTTCATGGCAGTTTGGGGGAGTTTACGGTAGTTTGAGGTAGTGTGCAGTAGTTTCGGCTATTACCATTTAACGAGGAACTACCTTATCTTCGGCTTCGTCCCTTAGTTATTGGTTCGGCCTTACTTGCAATGGCTTTGTTATTGTCTTTAAAAGACCAAGTCCTTTTTGGATTGTATGCTCTGGCCTGATTGTTGTTGGGCTTCGGGGCCCTAGCCTCTGTTGGGTTTTATGTTGCTGTTGGGCTTCGGGGCCCTAGCCTCTGTCGGGCTTTTATGTTGTTGTTGGACTTCGGGGCCCTAGCCTCAGTTGGGCTTTTATGTTGTTGTTGGGCTTCGGGACCCATGTAATTTGCTGAGGTTGACTTTGACCCCTACACTTTGCCCCCTATTTCTAAGTTTGATTTAAACTTAGAAATATTTTGCTTGGGGTTGTTTCTTCTTTAGAATTCTTCGTCTCATCATCTCTGTTTGCAATTTTTGCATCTTTGACTGTTGAAGTTCTTCTGCAATTGCAATTTTAGAACAATGAGAGTAACAATGAAAACATCTCTGTCAAGATAAATACTTCATACATGGAAATAAATATGTAATGGCTTAACTCTTAACGAGCCGAGGTGCGAATAACATCGTTTATGATATTCATTGCATTCCCAACGTGGGCTGCAAGATCTAATAAGGATTCTTGTAATCTATAAACATTTTGATTTCGAGAATGGCCCCAAGCATTATCACGAACCCTGCTCAACGCATCTCTGGCAGCTCTAAGCACGTCTGTATAAGATTGGTTTCGTTCATATTCATTTTGCAGATTTCTTTCGGCCTCTTCCAGGAGTCCTTTCAAGCCTTCGATGGAATTTTGAGGGTTTTCCTCATACAACTCTTCAGACACTATAAATATTTCAACGACTGAATCGTCTGGTTCGTCGTTAATTCGAGATGTGGAACCTTGCTCTTTGGTCCCTGCCTCTGAAGACGATGGATCTTCGTTTCTTGCCCTCTTTGAAGGAATGAGATTCTGTTTCTCATCCAATACTCTTTTCGCAGGAGTTGAATCGAAAGAACTCATTATGTCTAGTGTTAAGAGATTTTTTGAAAGGAAGAAAGAATGTCCTCTCCTTTCTTTATTATCGTGTATTTAAGGACGAAAGATCCACGTTCAAAGAAGTAGTTATTTCTGAAGAATATGGGGAAGCTAAACGATTGCACCGTTTTTTAGAGATTATGGTGTCTCTTCGTATTTTGGAATTGAATTCCGAAATAAATGATTGAAATATCCCGCCTTTTATATTCGTGTCTCTTTTTGATTAAAGAGAACAAAATGAGACTTCATGGGAACCTTTTTCGAAATAAAACTGAAGGAAGAAAAATAAACAGGAATTTTAATCTAGAGTGTACAGAACACCATCTATTCCATCTAGAATAGATCCAAGCTGTATTGTGATCTCAGTAATTTCTTCGTGCAATTTATCTAGGTCATGAGTACTTGCTTGTCTGCCCCATGACATATATCGAATGCCTTGTATGGCATACTTTGAGACCATAAGTGGTCTTCTATAGTCTTGAACTCTATCGGTTGCTTTCTTAAGTCTCATTTTGGTTTCCATCAGAGCTTCTTGTAGGGATTCAATGGTTTTCTGGAGATCGTCTTCGTATACTTCTTCCCTTATAGGGGAGAGGCTGAATCTGGGATCATTTCCATCTTCATCTCCTTTAGAAGTAGAACTTTCATCGGTTCTAAATCTTTTCGCAGGTGGAGAGTTAGGAGTATCCATCTTTGAAGATATCTTGAGGAAAATATTGGTTTTTGCTAATTCCTATTTCGCATATTTATACGAATGGACTATGAAGGAAGTTTCTTTTTCCTTGGAAGTTGTGATAGATAATGGGAAGATGGACGGTTATGGATTCAATCCATGCCTGTTTTCGAGGAGTTGGAAAGTCTTTTGGTTTAGTCGAGGTTTAATTTATCAGAATTAATGCTAACTTATTGGAGTTGAATTATTTTTGGAACTCTAAGTAGCTTCGTCTTCCTTTAATAAAGCTTCGTCTTCCTTTAAAAGCTTCGTATTTTAATGGGGAGATTTTTGCTTCATCTAAAAATTTTATCTTTGACAGAAATTGAATGTATTTGGAATTTAGTGAGCAAATTCTCGGTTTGTCTAAGAGTTTTATTTTTGACAGAGATTAAATAAACATGCAATAATATTTATAAATAGTTATAATTGCTCAAGCCTTTAAGGTCTTGGCCATAAGGCATGATACATTCTAACTAGATTATTCTTCATAAAAAGATTGATGTTTTGTAAAGCTTGTCGCAGCTTTTGAGGATCATCCTCCATGGCAGCATTTTCTGACATATCTCGAAGCCGATAAAGTGACCTTCCTACCAATTTGTAGGCTCGGGTAAGTTCCATTATTCTTCTCTCTGCCTCATGGAGATCTTTATCCAAACGGATAACCAAGTCTTGCAGATCGGAGACATGTTGGTAAGGATCATACCCATCGGGGTAGAACTTCAATTGATGAAGTTCTTCTGCCACTTCAGATGGTCCTTCATCTAACTTGGTTGATGGTTTGGACATTATATTCTGATATTCAGGTCTAATAGGAAGCTTGGAGGAACTCATGACTGTAGAGGTTTTTGTTTTGGAAGTGGCGTTTCTTTGGTTTTTCTCCAGTATATTTATAGGGAAAAGAGCGTAACTTTAGAAGTTGAATCGTGTTTCGATTCGAACTAATCTTTTAAGGAGATGTAATAATGTAGTGCCGCCGTTTTCGTCACTTATCGAGAAGTTACTTTTGATCGAACGGCTCTGATTAGTTCAGAGAGGAACGATTTCCGAGGAGTTTTAACTTTTGAATTTTGAATTTACTATTTAATCCTTGGGGTTTTTTAATGGGTTACTGTAACCACCCACTATCTTAAAACTTCAAGAACACGATTCGACTTTCGGTACGTTTCTTGACTTCTTCTTTTTCGAATTTTCATTCATGGCTTGGTTCGGTTCCTCTGAAGAATTAATTGATAGGTTTGAGAGAGAAAACAAGAGGGCGGAATCTATTTTTGGTCCCCAAATTATTCCGAGTGAAAGTCAGGCTATTAGGGATACTCAAGATGAGTTTCCTGAAGGTGATGTACCCGAAAAAGAATTAGGAGATCAAACTGCTAGTCTTAGGGTTTCATCTTACTCTGAATCCGAAGGTGTATCGAGCAAAAAGGTGATTAGTCCATCTAAGGTTAGTTTTTTACCAACCACTCGTTCAAAGAGTAAGATTCAAAAGGTTGTTGAGGAAGATATAGTGGTAGACAAGGACCCTGTTTTTGGGTTAACAGAAGAAGATTTTAATAGTTATAGGGCTGAATTTGGAATTCCTCAAGAGATAGAAATGTGAATTCCTGCTCCTGGTGAATCAGCTTCGTATGAATTTCCAGGGTGGACTGTTGTGTATGTTTTAGCATTAAGATGTGGGTTGAGATTTCCTTTAGGACCTTTAGTCAGATCTGTGCTAAGATTTTTTGGAGTTGCCCCCAGTCAACTTATGCCTAATTCTTGGCGTATTTTGCTCTCTTTAGAAGCTTTGAGTGCAAAATACAATCTTACTTTCGGTCTTCATGAATTTCTTGCTGCTTATTCTTGGCAAGAAAATAAAAAAGATGTAGGTAGATTTATGTTGTCGAAGAAAGATAAGGAAAATTTGATTACTAGGACAACATCCAGTGATCATAACTGGCAAAAGAGATATTTCTTGGTGAAGAAGGAAACTCTTTTGGAAGATGATGATACTATTCCTATTTCCTGGAATATTCAAGGTAAAATTAGTTAGATTTCTTTTATCTTCATTCAATCCTATTATGAGTAATTGTCTTTTTATTGCAGGAAAATCTCCTAAGATAACCATTACTAAAAAAGCTCAGAGGAATTGTCAATTGTTTTTGAAGACGATTCCTCGTTCTGAAAGAGATTGGAAATTTGTTTCAACAAAGTATCTTTTTGGAAGTAAGTTGACAAAACATTTATATCTTCAGTTTTGTTTCGTGTTTCTAACGATTTCTTTTCTAATATTTGACAGAAACGCATATGGCTCCAAGAGTAATCGTTCCTTTGACTCTTAAGGAGATTGCTGAAAGTAAGAAAATTCAGAGAAGCTCTAAGGAGAAGAGGATGAAGAGGAAACATGAGTCTAGCTTGAGACTTCACAGCGAGCTAGGAACAATTGCTGAAGTAACTGAAGCTCCTGAAGTTCCTGAGAGCAATATTGATGATGATTCTACGCTTATAAGGAAGAAAAAACTCAGGCTATCGTCTCCTTCTCTGGTAGATGAAAGTGCGGAATTGAATAAGGAGGCCGATGACATCATCCAGGTTCCTGATGATGAAGTGATAGAGGAGACCGTGAGAAGAGAAGGAAAAGATCCTGTTCATCCAGTTTCACCTCTGAGAGCTCTAATTGAAAAGGAGTCGAGACTATCGGGTGCTGATCTTCCATCTAATCTCCCGGCGAGGAGTTTTGAAATGTCGATCCCTAACATCCCCCTTTATTCGAGGCCTGCCGAGTTATTTTCTGATTTACACAAATTGGCTTATCCCCTTGGTTTCACTCCTCCTAAGTTGAATCTTGAGGATGTTTCTCTTTATAGCATTTCTCATGCTTTTCAGGTATTTTCAAAATTCAATTTATTTGTATTTTTATGTTAAATTAAAAGTAATCTTCGTCTTTCTCTTTCAGGCTTTATCAGTTCAACTTTACATTGATAAAGAAGTCAAAAAGTTAAGCGAGGAAGTAAAGAGTCTTCAACTTTCCAACGGATTATTGCAGGCCGATATTTGAAAATTTTCGGAGGCCGAAGAGCAGGAGAAAAAGTTAAGGATGGAGGCCGAAGCTCAATTGGAAAAAACGAAGAATGCTGCTGCTGAAGCTTTAAAGAAAGCTGAAGATAAATTTGATGAATTGGATAGAAGGCACATTGCTTTGAAAACTGACTTTACAGATCAGGGTAGGCAATTGTCCAACATAATGCAGCAACAAAAAGATACAGAGGAGGAACTTTCAGCTTTCAAGATCAAATTTCAAGAAAATGAGATATTATTGAAAGATCCGCAAGAAGTTGATTCTAAGCTGAAAGATTGTGAAATTGAGCTAAGTGCTTCTATCGAGAAAGCGAATCGGCTATCGGATGAACTGACAGAATCAAAGGAAGATGCTGATTTATACAAGGGAGAATGTGCTCTCGCTGCTGGAAAGGAAAGAATCAAAGCTTTGGGAGAAGTAATGATGCAATACAAGGCTGACACTTTAAACGAGGAAGAAGTTGATCGAATGATCAAAGAATATGAAGAATTCAAGGTCATCGATGCAACGCAAACATCCGCTTCTGAAGCCGAAGATGATATTTAGAGTTATATTTTTATTCTCACTATCTTCTACCTTCCGTTTTTATCTTAAATACAATCTTAACTCCTTTATGTTCTTATCAATTGAAGTTCATAGCTTTAAGTACATGCTTAAGCTTTGAACTATGATGCAAATAATAATCTTAGAATAAACAAAGGGTTAAGTATACATGACCTTTTGGGAAATTGGAGGACGTTGATCTTCGTTGCTTTGACCTTCGTCCAAACTTTGATATTTTATCCAATATGCTAACAGATCCTGCAATAATCAAGTATAGGACGATGGGGGTGATGTAATACGGTCTGTCAGGCACTTATATATGCTGAGCATATATGTGTATATATTCAACTCGATTGAGAAAATATATACATTTCAATGATTCATCATTCAGATCCTTATACTAATTTTTTTTTTTTATGAAAGAAATAACCTGAGATGCTTTGCATTCCAGCTGTTGTTAAGTATCCGCCCTTCTTTGGTTTGCAACTTGTAAGCACCATTGCCGACGACATCTATGACTCTGTATGGTCCTTCTCATGTGGCCCCCAATTTTCCTGAATTCAACTGCTGTGTGTTCTAGAAAACTTTGCGTAGAACCCAGTCACTGATATTGAAAATTCTTGGGTTAACTATTTTGTTGTAGTATTTTGCGATCCAATGCTTGTAGGCTGCCGTTCGAACAGATGAGTTGTTTCTTCGTTCCTCGAGCATATCTAACTCTTCAATGAGGATGATGTTATTCTCCTCATCTCGTTGCCATTCGAATCGTGCTGTTGGGAGGCCAATTTCAACTGGTAGCACTGCTTCAGTTCCATAAGTTAAAGAAAATGGAGTTTCACCTGTTGAAGTTCTTGCTGTCGTTCGATATGACCACAGAACCCCTGGGAGTTCGTCGGCCCAGGCTCCCTTTGCATTTTCTAGTCTCTTCTTCAGTGTGTTGACTATCGTTTTGTTAGTAGTTTCTGCTTGGCCATTCGATTGCGGATGTCTTGGTGATGCAAAACAGAGTTTTATTTTCCAGGTGTTACAGAAGTCTTGGAGTTTATGACTGATGAATTGAGATCCATTATCGCAAATGATTTCATAAGGAACTCCAAATCTACAAATGATGTTTCTCCAGATGAAACTTTTAACCTCTTTGTCGCGGACCTGTTTATACGCTTCAGCTTCTACCCATTTTGTGAAATAATCTGTTAGGATCAATAAGAAAACTCGTTGTTCTGAAGCTGGGGGAAGATTTCCAACGATATCCATTCCCCATCTCATGAAAGGCCATGCTGATGAAATTGGGACCAGCTCCGTTGGGGGTTGATGTGGGATTTGTGAAAATTGTTGGCATTTATCACATTTAGCCACATATATGGCTGCATAGCCATGAAGCGTAGGCCAATAATAACCAGTTTGCATGACTTTACTGGCTAAGCATCGGCCAACTGAATGGTTTCCACAGACACCTTCATGCAACTCTGCTAGGGCATATTGTGCTTCAAGAGATAAACATCGTAGCAAAACTCCTTCATATGATCTTTTGTATAAAATATCATTAAGTATCGTATAACGAGATGCTTTACGTTGTAATACTCTGGCTTCATTCTTATCTTGTGGTAACATATCGTCCTGCAGATATTGTAAGAATGGTGTTCTCCAATCATCATCATCTTCAGTAATAATGAACGATTGTTCCACCATGGAATGTTTATTTATTGCAGGTGATTCCAAATAGATCAGTGGGATATTTTGAGTTGCCTGTAATTTGACTGCTGGTCCTAAATTCGCCAGTGCATCTGCCTGCTGATTCTCTTCTCTAGGCACTTGATTAATCTGGAATTCTTTGAATTCAAGTTGCAACTGTTGTACTAACTCCAGATAATCGTTCATTCTCTCATCTTTTGCTCGGTATTCACCATTCAATTGATTAACGATCAATTGGGAATCGAAAGTCACACGGATACGTTGAACTTTTAATTCTTTTGCTAGTTTCAGTCCCTCAATCAGAGCCTCATATTCTGCTTCATTGTTTGTAGCATGAAATCCGTAATGTATAGCTTGAGGGAATTGATCTCCTTGAGGTGAGATTAAGATGATACCTAAGCCGCTTCCCTTTGCACTACTCGATCCATCAACAAATAATTGCCAAATAGCTTCATCGTCTTCTTTGTTTTGACGCAATTCTTTGTGAGCATTGTCCATCATTCCTAGACTAAATTCAGCAATGAAGTCTGCCAGAATTTGAGCCTTGATTGCGGTTCGAGGTTGATAAGTGATATCATGCTCGGTCAATTCAATTGCCCACTTCGTCAATCATCCGGACAACTCTGGTTTGTGTAGTATTGTTTTGATCGGAAAGCTCGTTACCACCATGATAGCATGACTTTGAAAGTAAGGACGAAGCTTTCGTGCTGTAGTGATAAGCGCTAGAACAAGCTTTTCCATTAAAGGATACCTTGTTTCAGCATCTAGCAAGCTTCGACTAACGTAATATACCGGATGCTGCCGATTGTTTTCTTCTCTTAGCAGTACCACACTAATTGCAAATTCAGAAACTGCTAAATAAAGATAAAGTATCTCACCGGTTTTTGGCTTCGCGAGAATTGGAGGATTGGTTAGATATCCTTTCAATTTCTTCAACGCCGTCTCACATTCTTCTGTCCATTCGAAATTGGTTGATTTCTTCAATGCTGTGAATAGATGATGACATCTTTCGAAAGATTTGGAGATGAATCGATTTAGTGCCGCAATCTTCCCTGCCAACCGTTGTACGTCTCGTATTGTTGTGGGGGAAGGAATATCAAGTATTGCTTGAATTTGATCAGGGTTTGCTTCAATGCCCCTTTGTGTAACTATGAATCCCAAAAATTTTCCTGCTTTGACTCCGAATACACATTTTAGAGGATTTAACTTCATCTGATGAGCATCAAGAATTTCAAATGCTTGTCGAAGATGCTCGATATGACCTTCGACCTTTAGAGTCTTTACTAGCATATCATCGATATATACTTCCATCGTCTTTCCAAGCGGACTGACAAACATGCGATTGACAAGCCGTTGATATGTTGCTCCTGCATTTTTCAATCCAAACGGCATGACCTTATAACAATATATACCACGTTCGGTTATGAATGCAGTTTTTTCTTGATCATCTGGATGCATTAAGATTTGATTATATCCAGAGAATGCATCCATAAAGCTGACTAATTCATGCCCTGCTGTTGCATCCACAAGTATATCAATATGAGGGAGTGGAAAAGAATCTTTTGGACAAGTTTTATTCAGATTCGTGAAGTCGATACAAACTCTCCATTTCCCATTTTTCTTCTTTACCACAACCACATTTGCAAGCCAATCTGGGTATTGGACTTCTCGAACGAACCCAATGTCTAACAACTTTTAAACTTCCTCATTAATAACTTTATTTCTTTCTGGAGCGAACCTTCGTCTCTTTTGCCTCACCGGAAAGAAGCCATTATCAACTTGCAACTGATGAGTGATGATTTTCGAATCAATTCCAATCATATCTGCATGCGTCCAAGCGAAAGTGTGTTTATGATCTTGCAGGAATTGAATTAAATTTTCTCGGTATATGATCTTGCAAGAATTGAATTAAATTTTCTCAAAGTTGAAGATCCAAGTTTGCTCCAATTTGAATATTTTTTTCTTGATAATCAGGATGAATGATGACTTCTTCTATATCCTTTTTAGTCGGTTCTTCTTGATTGCTCAGAATCGGCTTTTGCTGTAATTGCTATAAAGCTTTAGTTTTTCCTTTCAATGCTTGTTCATAGCAACTCCTTGCCTGACGTTGATCCCCATATATTTCTTGTACTCCCTCTCTTGTTGGGAATCGTATTACTTGATGATAAGTTTATGGCACAGCCCTCATTGCATGAATCCAAGGTCGTCTGAGTATTGCATTATATGGAGATTGACAATCTAATATATTAAATCGAATCTGGAGATTTATTCCTTTCGCGTATACTTGCAAAGGAATAGAGCCGATGGTATATTGTTGTTCTCCGCTGAAGCCGATGAGTGGGATAGGGCCTCTGATTATGTCGGCTTTCGAAAGTCCCATTGCTTGAAGTGTGGACATGAACAGTAAATTCGCTAAACTGCCATCGTCAATCATGATTCTTTTAACTTCACAATTGGCAATTTGTAAAGTGATGACCAAAGCATCATCGTGTGGATTTAATAATCTCGTCATCTCATCATCTGTGAAATTGATGATTTGTCTCATAAATTG
Organism: Tripterygium wilfordii; assembly: GCF_013401445.1. NCBI lineage: Eukaryota > Viridiplantae > Streptophyta > Magnoliopsida > Celastrales > Celastraceae > Tripterygium > Tripterygium wilfordii. Next base: position 7,485,249 of record NC_052241.1, read on the forward strand.
GACCATCGGCTTGTCATTCCATACCTCAGAATTCTCTGTCTGCTTGACATGTTTTTTTGCTGATGAATGTGTAATTCCGCTAATCTCGGATCCACCGAATATTACGTTAATCGTTTTTTCTGGTGGAGGGGGTTTCTGTTCTTCTTCTCGTCTATCGGCTTGGGCCATCATTGCTCTTCCTCTTTTAGATAGTAAATCCCGAAGATAACCTTTCTTTAGCAATTGGATTACTTCTTTTCTGAGGGTAAAACAGTCATCTGTTGTGTGCCCATAATCGTTGTGAAATTCACACCATTTGGAAGTATCCCATTGGTCTAGTGGTTTACGAACTTTGTCAGGCCATCGAACAGCATCTCCCATTTTCTTCAACACTGATAAGACTTCGTTTGGTGGAATTACCAAATTGTATTCAGGAGATCGAGGTTTCTTCTTGAAATCGATTGGTTTAGGATCTTTGCGAGGATATCGCGGGGCCTCTGAACTTATTTGCTTTTGCTCAGATTTTTTCGGCTGCTCTGTTAGTCGCTCTGGAAGTCTTCCTTCGTCTTCCTTCCATTTAATCTGAACGCTCGCTCTTGCCTGCACTTCTTGAAATGACTTACACGGATAACGAGTAAGCTTTCCGTACAATTTGCTTCCAGGAAGAAGAGCCATGCGAAATGCATTGATTGCAATTTCATCTAAGTATCCCGGGATCTCTAGTTTTTCTTTATTGAATCTTGTTAAGAATGACCGTAGAGATTCTCCTTGCTTCTGTCGCAGCCGATACAGATCATCAGATGTTGGAATTATTTTCCTGCTGCTTGCAAACTGTTCGACGAATGCGTCAGCCAGTTGTGCAAATGAAGTAATTTGCCCTTCTGGAAGATTTAGAGACCACTTCAAAGGAGGTCCCACCAAAGTTGAACTAAATCCTCGACACATGCATGCTTCGTGCTTATTGAATGGGTACGACACCAAAGTCAATAGCTGACTATACTGATCCACATGATCTTCCGGGTCGGTGGTACCATCATAAGGTTTAATATGTGGTATGATGAATTTCTTTGGAAGCTTTTCCATTGCAATGGCATGAACAAATGGAGATTTGAGGAAAGTACGATTTTTCTTTATTGGTGGTGGAATGTCTGGTATCCTGAAGAATGCTGATTCCATTTCCTCCAATCTTTTGTCGACACTTCACTGCGTCATTATTTCTGGCAATGTTGTGGTTATATTTGACCATGCACCAACTGTTGGGATAGCCGAAGATGAAGTTGGTATAGGAAATAACAGTGCCATGGATTGTGCCGTTGGCCTTAGGAATTGAGTTGACGTCGATGCCAGTGATGGTTCTGTCTGATGCATAAATCCTGGCAAAGGAACGCTTGTGTTGGGAATTTGTGTTGTTTGTCCATCGTTGATTCGAATAGAAGTACTTGGGATAGCACTTGCAAGAATGGTTCTGGTTACGTGAGGACTTGGAGGTTGATTCATAAGATCAAGTAGCTTTTGATTTTCTCTTCAAACCGTCAAGTTTTCTTGCTCCAACTGTTGGACCCTTCTTTCATGTTCATCGAAGCGTTGAATCAAAGCCTTCATCTTCTCGCTTACAACATCGTCACGTGAATCTTCTGAGTTTGCCATTTGGATAAAATTTTCCCCATATTTGGCGCACCAAACTATTGATGTAAATTATCGACAATCGAATTGTTGAGAATGAGTTGGTAAATGTAGGACAAAACAAAGAGATTTAACGTGGTTCGGCTTTGAGCCTAGGTCCACGGTGCAGAACTATGTGATAGTTCATTTATCACTTGTGATTACAGAGTGAGTGAGAAAGTCAGAATTTTTCCCCAACTGAAGTCCCCTTTCCTGAGTCTAATGAACTCCTTTTATGCTTCTCTTGAGCAGTTACCGGCAGTTGTGGCAGTTGGAGAAGTTCGTGGCAGTTGGAGAAGTTCATGGCAGTTTGGGGGAGTTTACGGTAGTTTGAGGTAGTTTGCAATAGTTTCGGCTGTTACCATTTAACGAGGAACTGCCTTATCTTCGGCTTCGTCCCTTAGTTATTGGTTCGACCTTACTTGCATCGGCTTTGTTAGTGCCTTTAAAAGACCAAGTCCTTTTTGGATTGTATGCTCTGGCCTGATTGTTGTTGGGCTTCGGGGCCCTAGCCTCTGTTGGGCTTTTATGTTGTTGTTAGGTTTTGGGGCCCATGTAATTTGCTGAGGTTGACTTTGACCCTACAGAATTACGCTACTGGTGATAGTTTCATTCACTTTTTATCATTAGTAATGCTATTGGTGTTGCGTCATTATTTTTTAATTTATTTATTTGAACGATGCAGCCTAGTGTCGACACATAAACTAAAATTGGTTTGAACCGACACATCCCGTCGCCTAGTGCCGAGACCAGCTTAGGCAACCATCGAGACCAGCTACTGCCACAGTCGAGTCCAGCTCTGTGGTGAGTGGGTTCCGTTTCGGCTATTTTATTGTTTATATTGTGATTTGGGTAGGAAACCATGTACTGTTACAGAGAGCTCTTATTGTTGTGTCAGTTTTCTTCTATTAGCTTACAATGAAATACTTTTCGGCTATTTAATTATTGATATGGTGTCAAAGGCTAATACTTATCTGATATGGTGTAAAAGGAAAATAGTCCATTATTGCTGTGTTAGTTTTGTTTTGTGGCATGCAAACTTGATGTGGCATCATTTTTGTTCTTAATTTGGACTATTGTTATATTCTGTCTAAAAGATCAAACTATCTAACCAAATTAAAATTTGCAATTATTTGAAATATGTACGTTATGAGTATTTATATGGCGCGCACTCAGGGTGATCGATCCTCATATCGAGGAGGGATTTATAGTCAGATGATGAGATACAATCAACCTAGTCCATCCGATCCATCTGTGCTGCGCTGGCAGCATATGCATAGGTCAGAGGATATTTGGAGTGGCCAGGTTAGTTCATTTGCAATAAGGGTCCACATTGTTCAGTACATTTTATAGTATTGTTATTTTTAAATGTTGGTAATATTGTTGTTTAGGACGCAGGAGTGACTATATCATTCAGGTAGCATGCATTGTGGCCATTAGATCCGTGTGTTAGGCCATACGTTATTTAGGTCGGATTCAACGGCATGACACAGATTGACAATATTAAGCTCGACCATGCGCTACTGACTGCGTTGGTTGAGCGATGGGGGCACGAGACCCACATCTTCCATCTCCGTAGTGGAGAGATGAAAGTGACTTTGCAAGACGCAAGAGTTCTTTTTAGACTGAACTGTGATGGTCCCGCTATGACTAGTCATGGAATGCATTAGTGGGATGATGTGATGCAACGACTACTTGGTCAGCTATCACTCATGTGGTTGTCGCATCATTTTCGTTAGTTCAATCCACCTGGTGTTTATGTCACTGAACAGTTCGTGGAGATGTGAATTGGGCGGATCTGAACTCTTTTTGGATATTCCACTAGAATGATCGGCATAATAGGCGTTCACAGGAGCATATCCCTCACACTCCTTTCCACAAGTACCTATGGCGGTATGCATCGATAACACGTCGATTCATCAATCCACCCGTTGTGGTTCCGATTAATCCTATATTTTGGATATGAGTCTCACGCGAGTGGTATTTATTCTAAAAAACTTCATGTACTTTTATACTAAGAAGCTATTTCTACTGTCTACAAAGCTGTCAAATTTATTTTCTAGGCATATTTGGAAGTTTTAGGAGCAAGGAGAGCCACTATAGCGATGCGTGACGCACTTAATGATACATCTGCAGCTATTGCACACAATTGGATGGTCAGCAGCCACGAAATTCTAATTGAGGCTGGAGTGGGACATCATCTAGATGATATTGAGGGTAGAGGTACCGCACGCGAAGGATTGGCAGCACGAGCACGTGATCGTAGGACTAGAAGACTGTCACCATGAGCATGTGGTTATCAACACGATGACGATGATGACTTTGTTAGCCATCCGGACCATCGTGAGACGTCTTCTATTCCTCTTTCATATGCTAAGAGAGGAGCGGGACATTAGACGTAGTATGTCCATATGTGTAATATAGTGTTTCGTAGAGTTTAAATCTATATTGATTTGATATGGTTGGTTGGTTGGATGCATTTGATTGGAATTTAAAATGGTCTGCCAGGAATAGTTTTCTATGTTCTGTTTGGGTTGGTTGGATCTATTTTAGGCTGTTTTGCAGGCTGAGAATGATTTTTTGTTTGTGTAAAATTTTTTGGTAAATGACATTGCTATAAAGAGCATTATTTACATAAGCGTCATTCTAAAAAAAAGACAATTGATGCTACTAATAGTAGCGTCAATGACCATTCTCCAAAATAATTCATGCATGTGTTATATTGCTAATTAAAAAATATAATATAGTTATTAAGAAAAACTCAAAATGTAAGACTCTGATTCCACCTACCATTGTGAAATAAATTCAACCCAAACAGGAGATTTAGTCCTTAAAAGAATCCTCTACGGTTGAAAGATATTGAATCGTTACTTATAAACCACATCATTTACTTATATCAAACTTATGTGGGATTTATAAATCTTAACACCATGAGCCGGACATGCCATATGGTCTTCCAATAGCACCAATGAAAAGCACACAGTAAGAAGTTGTGCACAAACTCCAAAAATTGGCGCATATACCACCAGTCAAACTCTACCCAGTAGAAAATAAAACCAAAATGCTTATCCTTCATAAATTTATTGTACATAATCATCCATAATCTTTCAGGCATGACATGTCAACATGCCACGTAGATTTATTTTAAAAAATTCAAAAAAAAAAGTTGAGAACCTTCTCTCCTACCTCCCTCTCCTCCCACGCGAGCCATCTCCTCTCCTCCACGACAAATGGCCACACTCCTCCATTCGCATATTCGATAAATGGGACCACAATGAAGAGTCTATTAATCCATAACAAGAAGAAGGCATTTATCTTGCTTGAATTTTCATCGCTCTATGATAACCACTCCTAACCGTATATATACCATCAGTGGTGTCGCAACCGGGGTCACGACGCGGACCAGCGTTGGAGGATGAAAAATGTTTAGAGTCGTCACCAATTGATTTAAGGTGCAATTGGACACCGTAAAGACCTGCGAACCAGAGAAAACGGATACGGGGATCGATTGAGTGTGGGGAAGGTGTTAGGCACCCCACAATTCCCTTTTGAAAACGGTTACCCGGATTAACTTAATGGCTATCTCTTGGAAACTTGCTCTTTAGAAGATATAATTGTTTTGAGAAAAAGTTTGTATGAAAAATACTATCAACTTATGATAGTTTTGGAAAAAGGGTTTGAAATAACACTATCAACTTATGATCCTGCATCATTCGATTTTGATGCTACATCTGTCGATTTTGATGTTGAATCATCTGGTCTTGCTCCTCCAACCTCCGGCCTTGTTGCTGCATCATTTGACTTTGAGTCTCCGAGGATTGCTTATAAAATTGTAACTCCTCTCGTAATGTACTAATCGTATTTCGTTGATCTGCAAACTGATCTTGTAACTCGGAGTTCATCCGAGCCACGCGATCCTCCATCTCCTGTTAGAAATAATTTGGTTGTGATGCAGATGTTCCACCGAAGGAAGATGAACAGCGCAAAAGACGTGCATCTTGTCCAAACCCATAGATTCGGCCTTTACTATTAACGCCTCTAGCCGCCTTCAGGAATAATGAGTCATCATCCAGTAGCTCAAAAGATGACTCTCCAAATGCCGATGCTTGACTAGATTGAGCTTCCTTCAACATGTTGAACTCATCCTGTATCAATATTAAAAAAAGTAATAATATCAAATATCATCATATGATTTAAATATCATATTAATTTTCAATTTTAATAAAATTTATAATACTTACATATATGTTGCAGATGCTCGATTTTCAACAAATTGTTGAGTGCTCTTTTTCAGATGAGTTCAACAAAATACCTCCGCCCGAGTGGGTTTCCGACCATATTCTTTTCCTACAATGAAGTTAAAATAGACAAGTTAATTTTGGAATTAAAGCAAATAAACAATTTAAAACGTAAACTTGATTTAAAATTATAAAATTTACCAATTTCTTATAATAATCAGTGTGTGGAATAGAGTCACCGGTATTTAAGCACCCGCCAGTCTCAGATGCTTGATTCATCTTTGCCTTCTCTCTTTTCATCACATAAGCTGGTTCCACCCAAAGCTTTTCAAGTTCAGCTCTTGCTCCCTCTTCAATCCACACACCTTTGTCTTCCTTATTTCGAACCTTCTCCATCATTCCCCGTAATAATTCTCCATTCTTTTTATTCCATACTTTCCTTATTGCACAATCGTCGGCAGGATCCCACTTAAATCTCTTCTGTAAACATATATAAATTAAAAATATAATAATTGGCATTGAGTCATTGCAAACTTAGGCGGCATGGTAACAAAACAATTCCTATTGAATAACACCAAAGCTCCACAACAAAAAAAAATGCACTGGTCAACTGAACCATTTTCCAAACAAATTATATAATGCAGCAAAAAAATCACTTATTAAAACCCAATCTAACCGGTGTGTACCATGATATAATCCCATACAAAAAAAAATGTAGTAGCTTAATTTATCCATTGCAGTTCTAAGTCCGTATACTAGTATGGGCTTTTGAAGAAAGAAATAAGTGAGATCATTGGATAATCAACCACAATACCAAGCGTGCCAACTACAACAGCTCCAAAAAGATATAACAATCTGTAAAAAATAAATAAGCCAATTGAACAGAACAACATATGAAAATAAAATGGTTTGTCTGATTTTCAAACTTCTTTTTTATCAGTATAACTACATAGAATGCCTCAAAAGACCTATATAAAGTGACCAATTGACATTTGTATCCATAGAACATCAAGACCTTCTTATGGTCATTTATATCAGATTTAATCTTTCCAAACTCTTAAACAAGTGATACATCTCATAGGCAAAAGTATGTCCCACAAAAAATACCTTACTGCTTCGTATAGAAAAATTTCTTTACAGCTACCAGACACCCATTTATTCAAGTTATGTAAGCTACTTCTATAAGTAGTGACACCTCCAATCCAATTCTCCCAATTGGGCCATCAAAAGAAATTCATCAAATACTATAATGTTCCCTATATTTTGCATAAGTTCAAACACTCAACAACAGCAGTACTTAGCCTATTCCAATATCACAAACATTTTGCAAATACTTCATGTTAACAGGTAGGTTGGAAATTCCAAAGCATAGAAAACAAACATAAACCATTTAAAGCTCACTTTTGGTGCTCAAACATTTTGCAAATACTTCATGTTAATAGGTAGGTTGGAAATTCCAAAGCAGAGGAAACAAACACAAACCATTTAAAGCTCACTTATGGTGCTTTTTCTATATGAACAACTGACAACTTATAGTCATACACTTATACTAGCCATGGCTCATTTATGTTTTCCTTTTTTGTTCATATTCCAGTCAATAAAATTGACAAACACAAACAATTATACAATTTATGTAAGGTACTTCAATTTATACTTACCGTGAACTCTTGAAAATTAAGTTCCTTGACGTTGCTAGGAACACTCCTCCATGTGTTTGCGGGATGCTCGAACTTGCCCTTAATGATTGTACTCATTGTCCTGTGAACACTAGATGGCTCAAATCTAACAAATAAAAATAGTAAAATATCAGTGACATATAAGTTTCTATAATTAATGTATAGAAAATAAGATTAAGGAACAATGCACTTACCCAGAGTCTAAATATGGTCGTATCCATGTTTTGTTGCCTTCAGAATTGGTTGATGGAATTTGTCGGGAAGAGGAGCCTCCGGCAAACTGCGTGTCCATCGTCGAGATGTGGGAGGTGGGTGCAGGTGGGGTATTGGGCAAGTGAGGAGTATTTTGGGTCGTTGGGAAGAAGGGCGATAATGGATCCGTTGCCCACATCCCAGGATATAGCTGAGGAGGTGACATTATGGGTGGCGGCATCTAATTGACAGATGAAGGGGATGAGGTTGTGTTGTGAGGGGATTCGTGACCCACTGACACTCTACTACCTCCACCACGGATAAGTTGACGACGTCCTCGACCCGATGGAGTAAGATTATGCTCGCTCAAAGGATCAACAGACATCTGCCATTAAAACATTAAAAATATTGTAGCTACAAATTCAATATGAACAAGATTTGCAAGTAATTTAGACAAACAAATAGATAAATCTTTACTATAGATTAAAAAAAAAAGGAACAACCCAAAGAAAAAATGGTGGCAACGGTGGCATAGTTAGAGTTAGAGATAGAAAGGAGAGAGGAAGAAGACATAAGGTAGACTTACATTGTTGAATTGGTCGACACTGCATGCAATGGTGGCAGCGGCGGCACAAGTGGCAACGGTATGCATCTGAATGACTCTCCTGGTAGTGGTGGAGGTGTGGATGCAGTGGGAGCAGCGAGTCTCTGGTCAGTAGCTGCAGTCCCTCACTTGAGATCTGGAGAAGGGAAACGTATAATCGGAGGTAAGCGACAACGGAGGGTATTTCACAATCTAATAAAATTAAGGTATTTGAGATTTGAGAATACCAAATGAACCGCTGGGTTTATCTCAAATTTAATTAGTGACGGAATGTAAAAGTCCATCACTATTTAAAATATTTAGTGACGGAATGACAAGTTCCGTCACTATTTAAATTAATTAGTGATGGAAATCACTATTCCATCACTATTTAACTCAATTTAATTAGTGACGGAATGTAAAATTCTGTCACTACTTAAAATATTTAGTGACGGAATGGCAAGTTCTGTCACTATTTAAATTATTTAGTGACGGAAATCGCTATTCCGTCACTATGTAACTGAATTAGTAAATATTTTCTATTAATTACATATACAATATTTTATATTAATTACGTATACAATATTCTGTATTAATTACAAATATAATATATAGCAAATACTTAATGGCCGCCGTTAATATCTGTAGTAATAAATTTTTTAGTAAATATAATATATAGTAAATCAAAAATCAAGTACATTAATAACTTTTTTACATAATTGTTGTTAATCTTTTTATTACATTAATCGTAGTCTTCGAGCTCTTCTTCTGTATCCGAATCATAAGATTCAAATTCTTCTTTTTCTTCAATCATCAGTGTCTTCCTCAACCAAGAGTTGCCTTGTAGAGTTTTCTACTTGTACTTCTTCAGGTTCAACAGCATTATCGACTAGAGAATTTAGTTGGTCAGTGTCTACTGCAATTGGCTCAATTGGAACTTCATTATCTTGGAAGGCATCATCTACCTGTGTTGATGGTGTAGTAATTGTGCTTCTGGCTTTTGTTTTAATCATAGCCCACCAATCTGCTCGATCACGTATCCCTTCTGGATAAGGAGTAAAGTAGACTTGCTCTGCTTGTTGTGCTATTATAAATGGATCAAACTTTTTGTACCTTCCTCTACGTTTAACCTCAACAAGCCCATAATGTTTATTGATTCGCGTACCTCGATTAGGAGTTGGGTCGAACCACTCATAATTAAAGAGAACAATTTTCTTTATTGGTTGTCCTGGGAATTCAAATTGCACAATCTCTTTAAGTCTTCCATAGTAGTCATTTTCTGATTGTCCATAATCGGTTCCCCGCATGCATACACCACTGTTGATTGTTGACTTGGCTTCGCTACACGCATCGATGTCGAATTTGTATCCATTGACATAATATGTATGCCACATCTCAACCCTTCTCAACGGTCCATATGCTATATTTCGTACTGTTTCATTAGTTATACTATTTTGCGGATCATGGACCTTCATCATGAAAAATAATAAGTTCGTCAGCTTATATTGTCGTAATTAAATAAAAAAGTGTGATGTTATTATATTAAATCGCTACTTACGTATTGTCTGAACCATGATGCAAAACCTATCTCAATCTGATAATCGACTGCATCGTCATTCAACGTAGGTACTGATGCTCGAACAAAATCTGTATACAAGCTGCAACACATACAAATTAGTGACATCCGTTATGGTCACATTAAATATAATTACTTTACAAATTATAGCAAAAGTAATTATAGCTTACTCCATAAATGGTTGGACAATATCGCAATTCAAAAACAAGTACAATATTGCAACATTGTATTTTTTGTCGATGAGGTATCGCTTACCGGCAACACCAACAAGATGACCAGGTTGATTGAATATTGAAATTATAGGGACTTCCTGGTTGGATGTACCCCAATCATCATTTCTAGGTACTCTGGTTCGTCGAGAGCTCACATGTGGTTCAAAATAATACGAAGCAAATGTCGACGTCTCTTCGACTATATATGCTTCACAAATAGATCCTTCTACACGAGCTTTATTTTTAACTTTTTTCTTTAGGAAGTGGAGGAACCTAGTATAAAATTTCATTGAAACGTGTCAATAAATATAATAATTTATATTATAAATGGAATATGAATTAAAGAATACATTTCAAAAGAATACATTTCAAAAGGATACATCCATCTGTATGGTACTGGTTTACCTATCCTTGCTTCAAATGGTAGATGTATCAGTAGATGTTCCATCGAGTCAAAGAATGATGGGGGAAATATACGCTCCAACTTGCAAAGGATCACAGGAATGTTGTCCTCCATAATGCTCAATTGACTCACTCGCAATGTAGTCAAACATATCTCTCTAAAAAAGTGACTCAACTCAGTAAGTGTAGCCCAAATGGACTCGGGCAATACCCGAAATGCAATCGAAAGTAGCCGTTGCATGAAAACATGACAGTCGTGACTTTCCATCCCAAACAACTTTCCTTCTCTCATATCTACGCACCTGCCTAGGTTTGATACATAACTGTCTGACAACTTCAAACTGAAAACCCAAGAACAAATAGCTCTTCTTTGCTCCATGTTGAGGCAAAATTGTGCTTTCGGTTGGAAGGATTTACCGTTGTCATACTCCACCAACTCTAAAGCTCTGCATTTACAATAATGTGAAAGATCTAGTCGGGCCTTTGCATTATCCTTTGTTTTTCCCTTAACATCTATACATGTATTGAAAGCATTGTCAAACATGTTCTTCTCAATATGCATGACATCTAGGTTATTCCGTATAATATTGTTGTGCCAATAAGTCAGATCCCAGAAGATGCTCTTTTTTGTCCAGCTATGATCTTGGCCATATCCCGGCAATGATAATGGCCCTGTCTCAGTAATCTTTGGAAAGTTCCAAACTCGTGCCAAAACTTCTTTTCCAGAAAAATGTGGGGGAGGTTGTGATTTCTCCATTCGATTCTTGAAAAATGCATCCTTGTTCCGCCTAAAAGGATCTGTCATAGGCAAAAACTGTCTGTGACAATCAAACCATGAATTTTTCCTACCATTTTCCAACGTAAACGCCTTAGAACACTCTATGCAGTAAGGACATGCTAACTTCCCTTGTGTCATCCATCCAGACAGCATACCATAGGTAGGAAAATCGTTGATAGTCCACATCAATGCTGCTCTCAAAATAAAATTTTATTTCATAGAAACATCATATGTTACAACACCTTCACACCACAACTGATTGAAATCATCTATCTGGGGTTGAAGATAAATATCGATTCTACTCTTCAGATTATGAGGACCCAGAATGATTATTGTCAAGAACATAAACTCTCTTTTCATACACATCCCAGGCGGTAAATTATAAGGAGTCAAAATGACAGGCCAACATGAATAGTAATAGTTCTTACCAGATTGTCCAAAAGGAGTGAAACCATCTGTGCACAAACCTAATCTTACACTGTGTGGGTCTGATCAAAATTTTTCCATGCTTCTCCATCAGATGGATGACACAGGATGTGAGACTCGCGTTGATGCTCATAATGCCACCTCATCTCCTTTGCTGTAACTGTTGAGCTAAATAGCCTTTGAAGCCTTGGAATTAGTGGTAGGTACCACATACGTTTACTCGGAATCTCCTTGAAATTTTCACGTCCAGTTCTCCGAGGTTTATAACGGTTTACCCCACAAAATTTACACTGCGTCAAATGTGCATTGTCCTTATAGTATATCATACAACCGTCTGGACAACAATCGATACGTTGATAACCAAGTCCGAGTTTAGACACTGACTTCTTGGCTTGATAAAAAGTTTCAGGCATCCCATTATCTGCAGGCATTGTTTCTTTCATAAGGTGAACAACGTCATCGAAACAACCCTGCGGCATATTGTAGTCAGCTTTAATGCTTAAAAGCCTCACCGCAACTGACAACTCTGAATGTGACTCGCATCCATCCCACAATGGAGATTGGGCAACATACAATATGTCAAAGAAACTTTGCACCTCGGGATTAGGTTGTTTCGGCACGAACGACTGGTTGTAATTATCTCCTTGTAAGAGCTCCTCCCCAACCAATGGTCCGGCAGCGTCCATTACCATCTGCTTATATGGATTGAAATTAGCCCGATTATTGCTTTCCCAGTAATAATTTTTTGCGTCTGCTTGCTCATTCACAGTTGCCACATGGGGAATATTCGCACTCGACATATCTTCACCATGACTATTCCAGGAGTAATAACTGGGCTGAAAACCTTTTTTATATAAGTGCATCCTTATATCATCCAACCCTCGAAATTTTGTGCACTTACACCTAACACACACACACCTTATTGTTTCTGTATTTTGAAATTCTGGTCTTTTTCCACACGCATAAGTAATGAACTCCTCCACCTCATTCAAGAACTCTTTAGTAATTTCCACCTTGTTGGGTCCAACTCTATTGTACATCCACGTACGATGCGTAGGCACTTCCATAGTAAATATAAAATCATATGTGAATGGAAAAAGGAAGGTAGCAAAGAAGATGAAGTAGAGGTAGGAGAGAATGATAAAAGAGAGAGATAAGAATAAACTACACTTGAGGTACTAAGAAATATCGTCATAATAAAAATTTAGTGACGAAATTTCATTTCTGAGCCAGTATGTCAGAGTACGACAATTTAGTGACGGAATTAGTGATGGAGTTATTTTTCATCACTAATTTAAAATGATAAAAAATATTTTCCTATTTTCGGGAGGGAGAACAAAAAAATTTTGTGACGGAATTTAAATTCCGTCACTAAAAATGTCATATAAAGGCTACCGTAATAATTTCCGCGTCAGTATGTCAGAGTACGGTAATATAGTGACGGAATTAGTGACGGACGTATTTTCTGTCGCTAAAAATTAAAGATAGTGAAAAATTATGTTATTATTTTAGTGACAGAAATGTGATTCCGTCACAAAATTTAGCAACGGTATTGGTTTTCGTCGCTAAACTGTCATTGAATTCCGTTGCTAATCTGTCGCTAATTAATGTGGCATCTCCCGCGTAAAATATTGACGGAATTGGTGACGAATATATTTTGTGAGGGAATATTTCGTCGCTAATTCCGTCACTAACTAGCGAAATTTTTTTTGACTTTGGCAACGGAAAGTCAAATATATGCCGTCGCAAAATAAAATATTAGCGACGAAGTATATTCCGTCACTAATTTCAATCACTAAAATCCTGTTTTCTTGTAGTGTTCATTCCAAATCCCTCAATGTGAATCAAAGCCTACTTTGCCAAGAGTTATCTTTCAGTATTTCACGTCCTTGCACTTAGTCTCCCTCTAGCAGGATTTTATCAAAATAAAATGGGATGCAGCAATCAATAGTCAGTTTCTGGTGTCAAGTTTTGGGTGTAGTGTTAGAGATGAGCATTGACCATTTTATTGGGGCCTTACCAAAGTCTCTTCCAATTGATCTTCATCATACTAATGCAGAATCTCTATTGGATGTCGTTAGGCTTGTGGTTTGTTTGGGATATAAGAAGTTGTGTTCGAAGGGGATTCTAAGATTATTGTAGAGGTTGTCCGCGGTCTGAAAGGGTATTATCAGAGTTGGAAGACTTTGTTACACAAGGTCATCTTTCTACTGCAGCCTATGAAGGAGGGGTCAGTGATGCTTGTCAATCAAAACTATAATAACAGTTGGAAATTCATGGCTTTGACCATGAATTTAATGGAGATCCAATTAATGGATAAGTTGGAACTAAACATGAATATATGGGGTTTTATGTGGAGGATAATTATGTGTATTCACTTATTGAAAGCCATGAATAAAGTGAATGAATGTTGCTTCAAAGTGAGCCATTTGAGCATGACCAAGCTTGAGGAATAATAGAAGTCTCTCATTGGAGAATTAAGTAAATCAACTCTTGTATATATGAGTGGGGTTTGACCTTATGGTTTGGGTCCAATAGCACCCAAGCTTTTACGGGAAGCCCGTATATTTATCTCAACAAACAGGTAAAACAGATTTCATATGTTGATATATATTAATTAATTGTCTATTTGATTATTCTCAAATGGATTTCGTAATTATCTGTTGTGATTACTCTCCAATCCAGTTTTGTTCTTATCTTTTGTCCCTCCCATATACTATAAATAGCGGCATTCATAGCATTCACAAATCACACCTTCAAACACACAAATTATAGCACACAAAGAGAGTTGAGAGCTTCAATCGTTGTTTTTGCAAGGTGCTCAAAATGAAGCTTTCATTCCATGTAGAGCTGAAACCATTCTATCCTTGGGGGCTGTTGTCCATATTTCTCGAAGCAAACTTGTGGGGAGGTGATTAAATCTTAAGGAGATAGAGACTACTCTAGGTCTGGCATTTCAAAATCTCATTTTCTGTTCTAACCGTTCATCAGTGGTAATGTATGTTCTGATTGATTACTATCGGTACTATCGTAAAGTTGTTCTCTTTCAGATTGATTTCATTATTACAATACGTTTCAGTTCTTAGAATACCATAAACACCCATTTACCTACAACATTCTTAAGACTTAATTTAATTCTCTTATTTATGGTTCATTCCTTTGAATTGAAACTATCACTTTAAATTTTCACTAATTTGTGGTGTGTTATTTTGTAATTACTGATAGGACTAATGTGGGAGACATTGTGATTGGAGGAAACACTCCCAATGTCGTGCTAACGACGAACTCCACTGGAGTGAATTGTGGGAATGCCGCTAGTGGCATTCTGCAAGTCACTGTTGCTGTTCCAATAGTGTACCATGTCACCCTGCATTGTGAGAAGCCTGAGAAGTTTGGTAGGTCAGATTTCAAGAGGTGGCAGCAGAAAATGCTCTTCTACATAACCATCTTAAATCTGGCCAAATTTCTCAAAGAGGATGCCAAGGTGGATGACATAGATGTCAACACTCATAATGTTGCTATTGTTGCTGCGGTGTATGTGGGGAGGGGGTATTTGGTTGATGGCCTTTTCAAACTAAATGTAATGACTGTTAATCGTTCTAATAAGATTGCATCTTCCAATTACTTGCTTGAGTCTTACAATGTATGGCATCACAAATTAGGACATGTTAATTATGAAACTTTACGTCGATTAATTAACATGAACATAATATCTACATTTAGCTTAGATATGAATCAAAAATGTGAAACATGTGTAAAAGCTAAATTGACAAAGACATCATTTCACCCAATTGAAGGAAATAGTGAACCTTTGGATTTAATTCACACAGATATATGTGATTTAAAATTTGTGCAAACAAGAGGTGGTAAGAAATATTTCATCACATTCATCGATGATTACACAAGATATTGTTATATGTATTTGGTAAGAAGCAAAGATGAAGCTATAGAAGCTTTCAAGCAATACAAAATCAAGGTTGAAAACCAACTCAGCAAGAAAATCAAAATGCTAAGAAGTGATCGAGGTGGTGAATACGAGTCACCATTTAGATCACTATGTGCCAAAAATGGAATCATTCATCAAACTATAGAAGAACCAAAAAACAAAACGTTAAAGGAAATGATTAATGCTATGTTAATAAATTCTGATTGGATAAAGGATACTTTTAGTCCCTCACATATGACCTGTGTAACAACTTAATCCCTCGCGTTCCAAAAGTAACAAGTAGGTCATTGGTCTTTGTGGATTGTAACTCGGTTAGATTTTTGAGAACTCCGGTCAATCAATTTGCTGACCTGTCACAAAAAGGTCAAACCTAACCATTTTTTAACTGAAATTGCCTCCGTGGAATTAATATGAATTGCCCAGT
The DNA here is from genome assembly GCF_013401445.1 of Tripterygium wilfordii. Lineage (NCBI taxonomy): Eukaryota > Viridiplantae > Streptophyta > Magnoliopsida > Celastrales > Celastraceae > Tripterygium > Tripterygium wilfordii. The sequence continues at coordinate 7,501,343 of NC_052241.1, forward strand.
TGGTAGACCAACCGACATGTTGGTTATATCTTTCAAAAGTGTGACTGAATAGTGACTGACAAATAAACAATGTATCAAAACAGTCACTTATAATTGATATTAGCAGCATTCCATAAATACTAAATTAATAAGTCAGCTAAAACATTCATCCACCAACAGATTTTACAGGCAGAAATACGCAAAATCTTGCAAAAACAACTTAGTAGTTCTGACTAACAGACTCAAAATCATCAAGACACAGTTTCAAGCATCCCTCAAACCACGATTGGTTTATTCTTGCGTTCTTTTGAGCATGGATGCGTATCTTGAACCTGAGGTTGCAGCTCTCAAGGTATCAGGAGTTGTGGATCTTCTCACTACCATCCTTGACCTAACTAGAGCAGTTGTTCTAGCAGTATGAACTCTTCTAGCAGAGGCAAAGCTGCCACCTCTAGTAGAAACAGCAGGGGCAGATGTTCCAACTCGAGCATTATTCTATAAGACAATAAATGGTTTGTGACTACATTATAGTTGATAGTTGATAGATTTAAGACATTAAATCTACATCATACTACCCTACTCGATTATGTCGTCTGCCACAAGTCCTTCTATTATGCCCTTCATTTCCACATTTTGTACACTTTAGCTTTGGATACCTCCTTCGCAGCTTGCTCTTTGTCTTTGGCTCATCATGCTCTAGTCTTCATTTTTTCTTTGGTCTCCCGATCACAACCTTTGCTTTTGGTGAGAGAACCACATCACCAGTCACCCTAGGCCACAAAGTGGATCCATTTGTAGGTATGACATTGTGTCCATATACCCTAAGTATTGTTTCCTTCTTAAAAGCTGGGCGGACAAAGTCTTCAGGATCTCTATGCAGAAATCCAAATGCTGCAATGGCATGGCAATAAGGGATTCCAATAAGATCCCACACTCTGCAGGTGCATGCTGAATTCTTCACATTAACCACATATTGTTCAGGCCTACATATAACCTATAATGAAAACAGGGATAAATAGCACATATGTAAACAAAGGAACTATTGTGCACTAGTATAGCTTTATGTTGACAATTGATGCAGATTGAGATTGAGATATTTCAATTAAATATTTTATTTCGGTATTTTAGGAAGTCAATTATTTGTAAATCAATTAGTATTATTTTTCTAGGAGTCTAATATCTTTTTTATTAACAGTACTTTTATATATTTACTTTTAGGTATTTGTTTCCTATTAGAAGTGTCTAGGGTTTCGTTTAGTTTACTATTTAAGATTGTAACCCTAATTGTGGAATTTCAGTTTTGAGAGTTTTTGATTGAATAAAATTAAGAGACGACTAGTATTTTTCAATTCTTTGGTATTCGCTAGAATAAACAAAGTTTTGAAGCCTTAAATCTGGTATTCATGTGTCGAATCAACAGATTTAAGTAGACTTGTTCCTGATATTTGTATATCGAATCAACAGGTCCAAGTAGGTGTTCTTTCCACCACGCCGAGCTGCATCAGTTGGTATCGGAGCTTGGCTCGGTTCCGTCAATATGCCGCCGAGTAGGTGTGCCATCAGGGACGTCCATGTGGATGAAGTTTATTATCAAGGTCAGATGGTTTGGATGCAACAACAGTTGGACGCATTGACGCAGCAGATGGCGGCGATAACGATCCTTCTTGAGCAGCAGAACCGTGGAGGCGATCAAGGAGCAGATCTACCACCCGCGATTGACGAACAAGATAAAGAATTATTGCAGCCAATTTTTGATATTTATCAAGATGATGAATATCTTTTGATCCAAGAAGGAATTACGAAACTTAAGGAGATGTTTGAAATTCCACCAATCTATGATTTTAATATGGATCAATCAATCTCTGATTTTTATGCAGGTGAGCTAATTTTTGATGATTATCTAGATGAAATAGATCTTTTGGTGCAAGAAGAGATCAAAGAAGAATTAATGGAAGATAAATCTTACATCATGCAAGTATCAAATCACGGCAATCTTTTGATGAATGTTGAATTCGTTGATTTTGTTATTCCAGAATGGTTTAACAAAGTAGAGATTTTTCCAGTCTCGTTGATAATTGAAGTTGAGAGTTCAAGGAAGTTTTGAGTTTTTTGATTGATTAAATAAAAGGCTAGAGAATTCTCTCTAACAGTCTATCAACTTGGCATTCTTCGGAATCAACAAGGCATAGAGGCTTTTGTTCTTGGTTATTCTCTAGCGTGAGAATCAACAAGAATAAAGGTTTGTGACATTGGCAAACTTGTGTTCAACTATACGCCCTCCGTGTTCTTTCCACCACGTCATGCTGCATTAACAATATACCTGAAAGATAGAGTGTTCTGAATCCCCTAACCATTGTGCATGCCATGAAGTGTTCTTTTCTGTCTCAATTTTTAGCTATGAATGACATGTTGGAACCACTATTGTCCTACATCTCTCCATTTTCTCTCTAATAATTATATGTCTTGACATTGCTGCATCTTTTAGATCCTCTAGCATGCTTATTATAGGCTTGCATCTGAATGGGAGTATCTTCAAATGATAACTCTCAGACATGTTGTTATAGATGAAAACATTTTTTGAATGTGTGCTGAAGGCAACCCTTGTCCACAAACAAGGGCTTATCTTATCCAAATATCTCCATGCCTCAGCATCCAATTGTTTCATCATTTCCATCTCCCTTTGAAACTTCTGGATTGTTGTGGCCTTTGCACATTTCCATAGTTGATCTCTATATTGTTCACCTTTCCATCTCTTATTGAAATTTGCATAAATATGTTGAACACAGAATCTGTGCTCAACACCCTTTTGTATCCCTTATAATGCTGCAACCAACCCCTGAAATAAAACATATACAACCTTACACAGTCTGACAAACATGTTCTTACATTATAAATACATACAATGATGGTATAAATGACTCACCTTTTGCCTATCTAATATAAATGACCATCTCCTGTCATCATGTGACCCTATATCCAACAAGAGCTTTCTCAGAAACCATGACCAGGAATCATAGTTTTCCCTCTCTACAACTGCCCATGCAATTGGGAAAATCCCATTGTTACTATCTTGTGCTACAATAGTCAGTAGTTGTTGTCCATATATAGTCTTTCGAAAGCAACCATCCAGGCCAATTAGTGGTCTACAGCTAGCTAGGAAACCACTCTTTAATGCATCCAGACAGGCATAAACTCTATGAAAGATTGGAGGATCATCCAATGTGTTGTTGTCCAGCACTAATACTGCATGTTGATCCTCTGTTTGTGTTTAGTAGTTATGCACAATAGTTCCTCAGCTTCGCATACTGCTCTACGTTGTTACCTTCAATGATCTCTAGGGCTTTCCTTTTGGCTCTAAAGGCATGTTGTCTAGTGATCTCCAAAGCTAGATTGTCCTTGGCATAATTCACCAACTATCCACAACTCACATAAGGTTCACTCTTAATTTTTTTCCTGCAGTTTAGTACCAGGCATTTAGAGTTGGCTTGTTTGATCAACATGGATCTACCACATCTATGCTTGTTCACAAAAGTCTTCACTTAGTAAGTCTTTTCATTTGTGCTCTGTGAACACCAAACCTTCCAGGGACACTTTTCAATGCACGTCACTTGACATCTACACTTATCATTCTTCACAAACTTCAGTTTATACCCACCCTCTACAGCATAATCCTTCACAGCGTTCTTAAACTGATCCATTGAAGTGAACTCCATACCTAACTCAAATGTGAAATTCTTCATGTCTACATTAGGGTTGAACTTGGGGTTATTTTTCTTCTCTACACTAACCCCAGTTTCATCATCAAAGGAGGCCAAGCTCTCAAGTTCATCAGATTCATAGATCATCCTAAAGTCAGGATCATCATCATCGTCTATATCTAAACTAAAGTTGGCATCAATATCATCATCCCATCCAGCCCATCCTCCCCATCCAGCCCATCCAGATCATCGTTATCATACCCATCCTCTTCATCCTCCCCAAGAACTATGTCAACAAATTCATCATCAGGAACCTCATCACTCCTATCATTCTCTATTTGTTCATTTCAATTTTTTCCCTTCTATGTTGTCCATAAATTCATCTAGCATCTCATCTAATTCATCATCATCATATTCATCACTATGATGATCAGAACAACAATCACAGTTAATTTTATCGTGATCAGGACTCATTGTGTAAAATTTTCATCTACGAACACATGTAGCCTTTATTTTAAAAACCATAACAACTCATCACAACAAATAAAGGGACAAAAAAAATCCAGAAAGTGACATGCATTTGGGGACCACAATAATGTTTCTCATCCAATATAGAAATCCCCGACAAAAACTACTTCAGTGTGCAAACGAATCATTTTCGAGTTTATAATAGGACATAATCACCCATTTTTATATTGATCATAAAGCAAATGAAGAATGAAACGATCCTAAGAATGGCAAAGAAAACCCTAAAATGTTTTGGTTAGGGTTGTCGAAGTCGAAATACTTATATGTACTGGCTGTATCGATCGATCAGTGTTCTTCAACCTTTGCTCAACTTCAAAAGCGATGGATCTAGAGACCCGGAGAGACAGAGCTTCAAGAATGAGGGTTTAAGGTTAGGTTATGTTAGAGCCTGAACATTTAACCTAAAAAACTTTATGGGAAATTTTAGTCTCCCGCCCCAATCTCTCACCAGCTCTACTCCACGTCATATAATCGTCATGGTAACGTTACACGTCACCACATTTTGATGGTTTCTATTAGGTCAACGTGACAGGGCAACAAATTGACTGACCGGATTTCTCAAAAATTTGACCGAGTTACAAACCACAAAACCAATGACCTATTTGTTACGTTTGGAAAGTGAGGGACTGAGTTGTTACACAGGTCATCTGTGAGGGACTAAAAGTATCCTTTACCCAATTCTGATTTACCCCCGAATTTGTGGGGTAAAGCTTTGCTGTCTGCAAATTACGTTTTGAATAAGATACCTCACAAGAAGATGAACAAAATTCCATATCAATTGTGGAAAGGTCGAGCACCTTCCTATAAATTCTTAAAAGTGTGGGGGTGTCTGGAAAAGGTTGCAATCCTTGATCTAAAAAGTATTAACATACGACCTAAAATGGTCGAATACTTGTTTATTGGATATGCTCACAACAGCAATGCATATCGATTCCTAGTTCATAAATCAGAAAATTCTGAAATACACGAGAATACGATTATTGAATCTAGAAATGCTTCATTCTTTGAGAATGTGTTTCCTCACAAGAGTACACAAGAAATGAGCACTCTTAAAAGAACTCATAAAGATGTAACTCAAAATGAGGAAGAATAAACTTTAAATCAAAATGTTGAAGAAGAACCGAGAAAAAGTAAAAGAGCAAGGACTTATACTTTTTTTGGTCCTAACTTTCTATCATACTTGATAGAAAAGGAACCTCAAAGCTTCAAAGAATCAATGTCTTCCCCTGAAGCTCCTCTATGGAAGTTGGCAATGGACAGTGGAATTGAGTCCATCATTCAAAACCACATTTGGGAACTAGTGGATTTACCTCCTGAAAGTAAACCATTGGGTTCAAAATGGATCTTTAAAAGAAAAATGAATGTTGATGGATCATTTGATAAATACAAGGCTCGACTTGCAGTTAAATGTTACAAGCAAACAGATGGAGTCGTCAAATTATGTCATTATTTGCTAAAATGTGGATGATATGATTATCATTGGTAGGGATAATAATATTGTTAGAGCCATTAAGAAATTGTTGGCGAGCAAATTTGACATGAAAGACTTAGGTCTTGCAGATTTCATACTTGGAATTAAGATTACCAAAATAGTGGATGGTTACGCGTTATCTCAATCACATTACGTTGACAAAGTTCTCTAAAGATTTGACAAAGATAACAGTACCACAACGAGAACGCATGTAGACGTGAATCTTCATCTCAAAATGAATGAAGGTCCTAGTGTATCTCACCTGGATTACTCTCGAATCATTGGTAGCTTAATGTACCTAACGCATTGTACTTGTCCGGATATTGCTTACTCAGTCAGTAAGCTAAGTCGATACACTAGTAATCCTAGAGAGCATTACTGGAAAGCAATAGCTAAAGTCCTTAATTATTTAAGTTAAATAGCTAATTTTGGACTGCATTACACAAACTATCCAGCTGTAATTGAGGGTTATAGTGATGCGAATTGGATTTTTGATTTGGAAGATGCTAAATCTACTAGTGGATATGTCTTCACCCTTGGTGGTGCAACTATATCATGGACATCCTTGAAACAAACGTGTATAACTAGATCTACTATGGAATCTGAGTTCATAGCTTTAGATCAAGTTGGAGAAGAAGCCAAATGGCTTCGCAATTTTTTAGAGGAAGTTCTTTTGTGGCCAAAACCTATGTCTATTATTTGCATACAATGCGATAGTCAGTCAACAATAGGAAGGGCATAGAATCAAATATACAATGGTAAGTCTCGACACATATGTCGTAGACATCAAACCGTAAGACAACTTTTGTCTAATGGGATCATATCCATTGATTATGCGAAATCAAAGGACAACATCGTTGACCCTTTGAATAAAGGCTTAACTAGAGATCAAGTGTATAATTCATCGAAGGGAATGGGTATAAAGTCCATAATCTAAAGTTCTGTTGCACTAACAACCCAACCTAGCTTATTAGAGATCCCAAGATTTAGGTTCAGTGGGACAACCGAATTGAAGTGGAACTTAAATAAATCACTAAGGAATTTATTCCTAACTCTTACCGACGATGAGATAGTGTTAAATGTCATGTGTTCAGGATAATTTCTGATTTTAATGATTCTTGTACGTTGAAAATTCAACTGGAGTATGGTAGGATATTTTTAACAAGAAATCACCTATATGAGTGTGAAGGGGCCCACTTCTATAAGGGTGATAGAACTAATCTCTCTAAAGCATTCATGAATTACCAGATATGTCTAGGGTCAAAATGGATAGAATGTAAAAGGAACCAATGATGGTCGAAAAGAAACTGTGTAAGTATCATTATCTTGGTTTATCCAAAAGCTGAACAGTTCAAGACATTGCGTTCATTGGTTAGCGAATACTCTCGATGATATTTTACTAGGGAATGTTCAAAACCAAAAGTTACCTATCCTAATGCAGCTATTTTTCGGAGCTCTCTTTTCAATCGAGTTGCATAGCATCTCTGCATTTCATTCATATGGGGGATTGTTAGAAATTCATGGCTTTGACCATTAATTTAATTGAGATCCAATTAATGGATAAGTTGGAATTAAGCATGAATATATGGAGTTTCATGTGGAGACTAATTATGTGTATTCACTTGTTCAAAGTCATGAATAAAGTGAATGAAATGTTGCTTCAAAGGGAGCCATTTGGGCATGACCAAGCTTGAGGAAGAATAGAAGTCTCACATTGGAGATTTAAATAAACCAACCCCTATATATATGAGTGGGGCTTGACCTTATGGTTTGGGCCCAAGGGCACCCAAGTTTTGTGGGAAGGAAAGAATGCACATTATGCAAAAACAAAACACACAAGCGCGTCTCTACCACTGTCAGTCTGGCATGTCTGATTTGGTTCGGTTTGTGTGTATGTGTGGTGGGCCAGCATTGTCCAAGTCTTTCTTTTTTTGGACTATAGACCAGTGGGCTTCAAGCCCAATACAAGTCTTCCTTTTATGGCCCATAGGCCAACGGGCTGCCCAGTCCAAGCCATATATTTATCTCAACAAACAGATAAAACAGATTTCATTTGTTGATATATATTAATTAATTATCTATTTTGATTATTCTCAAATGGATTTCGTAAGTATCTGTTGTGATTACTCTCCAATCCAGTTTTGTTCCTATCCTTTGTCCCTCCCATGTACTATAAATAGAGGCATTCATAACATTCACAAATCACACCTTCAAGCGCACGAAACATAACACATAGAGAGAATTCAAAGCTTCCATCATTGTTTCTGCAAGGTTCTCGGAGTGAAGCTTCCATTCCATACAAAGCTTATGTCATTCTATCTTGGGTTGCTGTCATCCATATTAAAGGAATTAGAACGAATTACTTTTATTGAGATTCAACTAAACAAGACTTACAAGATATACACAACTAGGAGATTACATGTGGGCTTTAGTGTTGGTCTGAGACTTAGTGTTGGGCTGAGAACAAGTATTCTCTATACGCCCCCACAAGATCGAGGATCCGTAAGGAGGCTGATCTTGGATTGGAGATCATTGAAGCCTGGTCGAGGTAGAGATTTGGTGAAGAGATAAGTGAGCTAGTTGATGTTACCGATGTGTCGAACAGAGATTACACATTTGTTGAGAGGTCACGAAGGAAATGTAGATGAATTGCTATGTGCTTCGTACCAGAATGCATTACTAGGTTGAGACTTAGATTGGTGGCACCCAAGTTGTCACTTTAAAGAATTGGAGAAGATGACAGCGGAATGTGCAGTTCATGGAGAAGGTTGGAAATCCAAATGACTTCAAAAGCAGTGGCAGCAGGAGAGCGATATTCTGCCTCAGTTGAAGACCGAGCAATAGCTCGTTGTTTGCGAGAATGGCAAGAAATGGGACAGCCACCCAGAAATATGATATAAGAGGAGACTGATAATCTGTCATCTGGTTTGTCAGCCCAGTTAGAGTCTAAGTAGCATAGAAGACGCTTGAGGATGAGCCAAGGAGCTGTAGTAGGTCTGGAGAGGTATTGAGTGAGTCGATTGATCGCAAAGCTTATATCAGGACGAGTGAAGGCGAGATATTGAAGGGCTCCAACGAGTTGACACTAAGGAGACCCATCTGATAAAGATGTACCAGAGTACTGTGAGAGCTTAAAATTAGAAGGCCATGGCGTCACCACGGGCTTGGCTTCTATCATGGTAGCACGATTGAGGATGTCCCTGATATACTTTTGTTGACAAAGGAATAACCCACCCTCAATTTGAATAACTTCAATACCTAGAAAATATGATAAATCACCAAGATCTTTAAGTGAAAGCTTTCTGGCAAGAGCTGTAGTCACATGAGCAAGCAAAGAAGTATTAGATCTCGTTAGTCTAATATCATCAATGTAAACAAGTAAATATAAGATAGCAGAAGGAGACCGATAAACAAACAAAGAACAATCTGTCTTAGAGTTTACAAACCAAGGGTAACCAAAATGTCACATAGAACAGTAAACCAAGCATGAGGGGCCAGCTTTAGCCCATATATAGATTTCTTAAGAAGACAGAGATGTTTGGGATGTTGTTTGTCAATGAAGCCTGGTAGTTGTTCCATGACAACCATCTCGGACAAGGTACCATTGACAAAGGCGTTGTTGATGTCTAATTGTTTAAGAGGCCAGTTATGCATAATGGCAAGAGATAGAATGAGGCGGATGGTGGTGGATTTCACTACAGAACTAAACGTTTGAGAGTAATCAAGACCCAGTCATTGAAGAAAACCTTGCGCAATGAGCCCAGCTTTGTAGCGATGAACACTACCAACAGGGTTTCATTTTAGACGGAAAACCCACTTCGAACCAATTGGTCGATGAGAAGGATTAGGAGGAATAAGTGTCCATGCTTGATGCTGATGCAAGGCGGTAAGTTCTTCTTCCATGGCTACAGTTAGGGGTGTCCGTTTGGTTTTCGGTTTGGTTTTTAACCATAACCGAAACGTCCGAATCGATTCTGTTATGATATTTTAGAATTCATAACCAAACCATATATTTCGGATAACCAAACCGAAATAACCATATTTTTCGAATCAGATCGGTTTTCGGTTTTTAAAGAAATGACAAAAGGTATGAATAAATATCAAATAGAGTGAGAAAATAGCCCATGATCGACTCCAACTCCATCTAACAAAGTTTAATAAAACTTCATGATAATGATAATAAATGTATTATCTCATCACAATTAAAAAAAAATAAATTTACAATACCGAGAGAAATAATATGATCAAGAAAAAAAAAAGAAACATACATGAATATGTCTCCCAACTTTCGCTTTAACAATAATCATTCTTAATTTATATGAATTTTAAAATGATAAAGCCACCATGAGTTTCAACTAATCCATCTTAATTTATAATTTATGTAATGATTAGGTTAATTGGTATCTAAATTTATAATTTGTTATGAAGATATAATCAGAGTTTTACAAATACTACTTTGCCTCCCATAGTCTCATATATATAACTTATATATATATATATATATATATATATAATCTAATTCAATATATATTTATATAATATATATTAATATTATTCGGTTTTTTCGGTTATAACCATAACCGTAACCGAAAAAACTATAACCGCAAAAATATCCAAACATTTACTAAAATCATAACCATATCCGAAACCATAACCGAAAAACCATATCTGAAAATCGAATAACCACGGTTACGGATCAGTTTCTCAATTGCAGATCGGTTGTGGACACCCCTAGCTACAGTCCCCTTGGGACAGTTGAGTGCTTCATGAATAGAGTGCGCCTCAGGTGAATCTGAGACAGGATAAAGTGTAGAATTATTCAAGGATTTAGGTTTCTAAATATTGTTCATTGACCGGGTGGCCATTGAATGCGTGCAAGGAATAGGATCATAAGATGGATTGATAGTGGGAGAGAGATGTAAAGGAGATTCAAGTGCTGGAATGTGTACAAGAGATTTAGGTTCTAGGACAGAGTCAGGAGGGTTGGATTGAGGAGGTGTAGTCGTAGATAAAGACGGGAAATGTGGTGGAGGAACTAAGTTTGGGTTGTTAATATGCCTTGAGGAATTTGGGCAGAGGGTGGAGAAAAAGGATAACTTCTGGAGAAAAAAGTCACAAAAGTAATTATAGGAATCTCAGCCGTTGAGATCCAAGTTATCTTAATTGTTATGTTATATGCACAAGATCTTATGTGTATCTTGTGAAACATATTGAGCTCAAGAATTCATTTGAATTCAGTACGTCCAACTCAATATCTGAAATATATGGGATACCAAACTCTTGACATCTTTTATCATTTCCGATTTGTCACTCTTGGATCTTCTTTGTTGGGCTATTGCCCATTGGGTATTTTAGTGGTTCCACTTTTAGTTTGTTTTTCGTATTGGTAGATTAATCGGTAATTAATTAAACTAATCTTTACCATTTACTACATAATTGTGCATAAATGGTAAATACTATGAATTACTGAATCTTCAACAGTTTTCAATTATTCAAAAGTTTCTTTAACCTAAATGTGAGTTGAAGCAACTTTGTGAAACTTTTAAATGGACAATTAACTATAATGACCAAGATTTTAACATCTTTAATTGAACATGAGGAGGACACAAAACATGCAAATTAAAGGTATCAACTTCCCATCCACTACTTGGATAGAGCATCTTAGAAAGTCCCAACGCCAGAAGAATATATTTTCTTTTCTCCTCTCAAAAATAAATAATCAACAAATAATTAATAAAGTTTTTTTTTTCCCTTTCCTTTCCAGACAGATGAGAAATTCCTGTTGTGTCATGGGGCCATGCTTGGGGGCCCAGCCCAATAACCCAACCATTAAACAGACTTTAACTTGTGATACCAAGATTAGATAGAGTAGCTTTCAGCTTGAGGAATTCTCATCCATTTTCTATGTATAGAGTTTTTATTTTTGTGGTAAACTGATTTTCTACTAGACTTTTGAATTGAGTGAATATGGACAAAGTATCTGACTTGTGAACTAGTGGAAAAATCCGGGAGTAACGTGTGAAATGATCAACAAATAATAGGTAGAATTTGTGTCTAAACATAGAGGGAGTGGAAACAGGTCCTCACACATCGACAAACATAATTTGAAGAGGAGCATTAGAAGATAATGTTGATGAGCCAAATGGAAGCTTATGACTTTTATTAATACTGCAGGAATTACAATCAAAAGGTCTGTCAAGTTTCAGGATGACAGAGAAGTATAGTTTAACAAAGATTGCAAAATGGCATGACATGGATGACCCAAATGTTGATGCCACACACTCAAGCTTGTCTTTTGAGCAAAATGAGCAGAGATCGGTGACATCGTACTCAGAGTGTATAGAGAGATTCCCAAGTTCAGAGGTCATGTGGCGACTTGCACTAGAGTCGACCAACCATGGCTGCACATGTGAAGGTGTTGACCCAGCTGAACTTGTGGCATATTTGGCACTTGGGGCATATTTTGCTACAAAAGATTTGAGTTTTCTGCAAGTTATGGCTGAATGTCCAGGTTTCTCACAAATCTGGCACATAACACGGGGTCTTTCTTGTTTTGGGCCACCATTGCTGTATCTGTTAGGAGCTCCGTTGCCACCGCCTCCATAGTTTTGGCGAGAAGAAAGGATCTCTGTTGAGAGAAATTAGAAGATCCAGATTGTTGAGATCTATTATGGGTTGATAGTTGCCGTTGAGAGAAATTGGCAATTGCAATGGCAATGTTGACCATTTGATTTTGCTCCAGTTTCTTCAAATAAGCCTCCTGACTAGTTAATCGATCATGAAGATCTTCAAAAGAGATAGGGTTTTCACGCCCACGTATAGCTTCAACGATGCCCTTGCACTCTGCCCCCAGCCCATCAAGGATATACAGGACAAGGTCATCCTCATCTACTGGATTCTTGACCAGAGTTAGTTCATCAGCTATCTGATGAACATGATGAAGATACTCTTCAATTGTGCGAGTTCCCCAGTCAAGGTTGTGCAATTGTTGGCGAAGTTAGATCTTTCTGGATCTGGATTTGTTTGCATATAATTGATGCAATTTGTTCTAGGTGGCACTGGTTGAAACATCTCCAAGAAGTGGACTCACAGATTCATGCAAGGATACAACAATAGCGTTGAGCAATAGGCTATCTTGCCTATCCCAATAATCGAAATCATCAGCATCAGATTGAGGTGGACAAGGAGTTGTGCCATCCACAAAACCCATGAGCCGCTAACCACGTAATACAGTCACAAGTTGCATCCTCCACAAGGTGAAATTCGTGGGTCTGAGCTTTTGAGCAAGCTGAGAATTTGCGTTGATTGCAATGACAGGTTTGCCATTAGCTGCTACTAGAGCAGAGCCATCTCCATGAGAACGACCACCGGCGGAAGCCATGGAGGAAGACGATGAGTTTTCGGGAGAAGAAGTTTCCTGCTCCGATACCATAAAGGAATTGGAACGAATTACTTTCATTGAGATTCAACTAAACAAGACTTACAAGATATACACAACTAGGTTCCAATGGTCGACTCATTTACTAACAGCTATACGGTCTTATATTTACAGGTTACAGATAGATATGCACAGATAGCCGTTGAGAGACGTAAAGCAAATATGAGCTTAGGAGATTACATGTGGGCTTTAGTGTTGGACTGAGAACAAGTATTCTCTATACATATTTCCCGAAGCAAACCTGTGGGGAGGCGAATTAATCTATTATTAGAGTTGGAAGATTTTGTTACACGGGGCATCTTTTTGCTGTAGCCTATGGAGGAGTGGTCAGTGGTGCTTGTCAATAGAACTGTAATAACTATGCTCATTTGCTTGCGGAAGGCAGCAAATGAGTTTGGTCTTGTTTCTTTCCCTATCAATGAAGTTCAGGGCGTATTCACCCTTTGAAAAGAAAATGAAAAAAAAAACTTTTGACTATATTTTATTTGTTAATTTGTAAGGCCAAAGAATTATCATACATGCAGAAAACTAATGCAGATATATGGATTAATTCGTCATGATGGATTATGAATAAAAAAAATTATGGGAGCTTGAAACGTTATAAACACACCTACTAGACGAAAAATTGTTTGTATTATAATAGTTTTTCATTAATTTTTAGAATGCTTGATTTTATAATATATTAAAAAAAATCACCGATTTGTCTATTTATTTTCTTTTGGAGGAATACATAATTTTTTATTTTTGAATCCTTGACAAAGTAAAATGCGTACCTTCTTCCATTCCGTAGTCATTCAACATAGTTGTTAGGCATTATGAGACTAACTCAATTCTCTGAATGAAATTTGGACTAAGGCAATTGCGCTATCCAACTAAAAGTTCTATATGCTGAAAATAATTTACATCAACCAAAGCCATATGATGCGAACATATTCATTAATCATTCTCAATAATGATTCAATTTTCTCAAAGTGAGAATTCATTCCAACAAGATTATCATAATTGCTTGAGGAAGTGTAGTAAAGCTTACCGAATTATACATTGATTTTGAACGCAAGAAGTGATTGTTGTAAATTGTAATATTAAGAATATCAAGAAGGCTAAGAGACAAAAGAAAATAATTACCTTGTGAGCTGTGAATCCCATCCAAATAAAGCAGTAGCTATTGTCAAAACATCCCTCTATGTTGGTATCTTTGGATGACCTTTATACAAAGATACAAACATGGAGGGATGCTTTGACAAAAGAGCTTGATTGGTTTCTTACATGGGATGGATCCACTTTGAAGAAGACTGGTAATGTTGTGTCGAGTGTCAATCTTTCAAAAACTATTGAAAAACATCATAGTTTCACTGAAGAAGAAGGAGAAAAGAAGAAGAAGAAGAAGCCATAACTACAAGCTGAGATGAGTAGTCTGCTCTTTCAAGTCCTTTAGCAAAGAAGATTGGGGATAAAAAAGGAAAAGCGTTACAAAGAAGCTAGCCTCTTGAACCTTCTTAGCAATTTCCAAGTTGTCTCCAAATATTAAAGTAAAACCCCCCCAATAATAGTAGTTTGCGCGTGAAGTGACTTAAATATAAAGGAGTCAACTACTCCTTTTTTTAAGAAGAAAAAGATGAAACTTCGAAGGTCTATTTATATAAGTTGGTGGTTCTGGTAGAAAACTCATTTGGAAAATAATGTCGTCTTCAAAGTCTAGAGAAAAACAATGCGGTGGAGAAAAATGGCCGCATCTTCTTTGACAAAAGATGACTTATATGTATAAACATTAGAAAGGAAACAGTAGAGAAGCTCTGCCCATATCTCCAAGTCTTTTTCAAAGTCTAGGGCAAAACGCGTTGTATTGTTGGAAATGGGATGGCGATTTGACTTTATCAAAGATAGGGATATTTTATTTGAGATGAAATCTACTTGCATTATTTATAATTATTTCGTCCAATTATTTTTTTATATAGTAATTGTGGAAGGAAGAAAAGCAAATCTTTTTTAATGATTTTCCACCTAATAATTATAACTTCCTTGCCAACATGATTCGCGCCTATCCATTTTTATATATTTTTTTAATTACTACTCTGTCCTTTCTCCCAAACAAATCTTTTTTTTATTGATTTTCCACCTAATAATTATAACTTCCTTGAATCTATTTTGTTGATAAAAAAAGTTAGGATCCCAGTCATTTCAATAGTGAATCTAGTCTCTTGATCGATGTACATGTGGGGCACATAAAACCTGATGATTGAATCAGAGAGTGACACATCCACTATTGAATTGAAATGACTGAGATCCCTATCACTTATGTTTATTGATTTTCCACCTAATAATTATAACTTCTTTGACAACATGACTTGTGCCTATCCATTTTTATATTTTTTAATTGTTGCTCTATTTTTTCTCCCAAACAAATATTTTTATTGATTTTCCACGTCTACTACCATGAAAAAGACGACTCACCCCTTACCTATTTGTATCAACAATATGAATATCTACTACCACGATTGCCAATAAATCACAAGAACATGTAGAATAACAGTCGAACTCTTTTGTGTTGGTAGGAATAACTATTAGAAGGATTATATGCATCATCATTTTCTAATTTCACTACCTATGTTAATTATTGGTAACATCGATCGGCATCTCCAACAATGGCAGTAACTATTCAGATTTAAATATCAAGATAAGATATTAGTATCAAATAAGATGAAATTTAAAAAAAAAAAACCACGTAATTTGAAGCTGCCTCTGGTAAGATAACGAAAAAAAAAGTTGGAGAGCGATTTACTGAAGGTGTGATCTACAGAAGCATATGCAGAGCAGAGAATCTTCCTTGATTTAGGTTATGTTCACCTCCACGAAATTCAATAAATTTCAATCTCTTAGATTCTGTTTGGATTGAGTGATTTGGAAGGAAGGAAGGGAAGGGAAGAAAAAGAAAGTTTCCTTCCAATTTCGTTATTTGGATACATTAGAAAAAAACTAAGGAGAGTGATTTGAAGAGAAATGAGGGGACAATTTCATTAAACTTTTATGAAAATATTTTTTTTCCCAAAAATTTAGAGTGAATGGAGGGTTAATTAAATTGTTTATAAGTTAAAAGATTATTTTACCGTTGTACATAATATTTTAATATAAATAATAAAGATAAATTAATAAATTAAATCAATTTTGTTTGCTTCCTTTTTTATCTATCCTAACATGGCAGAATAAATAGTACTCTCCCTTCCAATCTCTTCCCCTAAATCCTTCAATCCGAACACACTCTTAGGGTCCGGTTGATCTTCACCTATGTTTGGGTATGGAGTATGTATATCGATCTTACAATAATTTTTTTTGTAATTATATGATCAGGCAGTTGATTAGTGGAGCTAAATTCTTCATTACAACAGCCACTGTTTTGGGCAAAAAGTTTATGCATCTTTTGTATCATTTTTCGATATCGCAATAATTTCTATATCGTTCTTCGAAGACGAATTCAATTGAGATTTGGTAGAGAAAAATAGAGTTATTGAATTATAAACTTAAACCTAAACAAAACTATGCGTTTTAATCGACTCTCGTATGGCAACTACAAGGAGTTGCAAAATGGCGTGGTGTAATGTTGTTTTTTTTTTTTTTTTTTTGAAGGCCCACAGGCCACACACACGTTAAGCCATGCCCGAGGGGCATGAAGGCCACCACAGCGGATGGAAAACTACCCAAATCCCAAACCCCCTGATGAGAATAGAACCCTGGACCTCAATGAGGGATGTTAAATGAGATGATAAAATATTTTTTAGCCCAAGCTCAAAGGGAAATTTTATCTACATACCACAAAAACACTATCTTTACATCACTTTTTAATTTTTTATAATTTACATAAATATCCTAATATAAAATGACATATTAACCCTTAATCTTTAAATCACTAATTAAAAAAACAAGATTTTGAGACCATACAAATAGAGCTGAATATCGAGTTTAGTCCTCGCCCATTTCATGTTTGTAGCCCCAAATCAACATTACAAATCAGAATCTCCAGTTTTATTAGATCCAACATATTCACTCAATTGAAAAATAATTAACATATGAGAAATCACAAAATTTTCAGTCTAAAGCAAAAAGATGCCACTCGCAAGTTCCATGGTGATTAGATCTACAAGCTTTCTTTGGTGATGAGATCTGTTCTCATTGATAACGAGATCTACAAGCTTTCTTGGTTTCTTAGAACACAAAGCTTTGCTTTGTGGGTCAAAGAGACAATGGGTTTGAAGCCACTCGCAAGTCAGTTCATCAATTTTTTTTAGAAAAAATTATTTAATTTACTAAAGAACAATAGTCGAGCAATTTTAAATCGGAAAGAGAGTGTGAGTATGAATTTAGAGTTAAAGAGACTATGTGTAAACTTAACAATAGAATTTTTAATATTTTACAAATCAAAGGTAAATTTGTATTTTCACTATAATTTTGTGTCTAGACTTATAATTTTTTGGTGTAAACTTATCATGTTCAAAAAATGGTGTAAATATAATGTTTTTATGGTGTGTAGATAAAATTTTCATTAATTAAAACCCAATTCATTTAACCCAAATCCAACAATTAAACATAATCAAAACCTAAATTCATAAACAATTAAATATGGGGACAATTCCAAGCTGATACTAGTTCTCTGATTTTTGAAGATTTAGGTCAACAAAATTTTTTCCCCTTTTAAATATCCATAATAAACTAATTAAATATTTACCCTAATTATAACTACCTAAAGTCTTGTCCTGCCAATTGGTTTAGCGCTACTTTAACTGCTCCGATATGCAGATACTTGAATTTTGAACCCCGCAAAAAAGTTAGGCGAAGATGGGATGGAAAGGGACATGTCAGAAACTCAAACGCCAAATTTAGGGAAATGGTATCCTTTCCCCCCATTTTTTGTAAGGATGTTGTTATTGGCACTCCCTTTTTTACTTTATAAATTTCCCTCCCTATTACTCTTCAAATCAAATCACTTGTCATTCGTCTCTCACACAAAATAGAATCTTTGCAATTAAAACCTCGAGATCGGAGTCTGCCAACCAACTTCAACTTCTTTCTTTGCACCTCATGTTTTTATAATTCTCGAAATGGTCCCCATAATCCTTAGATGTTTTCCACGTGCCAATATCACTTCTCTTTTTCTCTCTCCTTACCCCAACTATTCATTTGATAGGAATAGTATGCTAAACGACATTATTTTATGTAATATTCAAACTCGATTTATTTATTTGAATAAAATATATTTAGCATTTGAAATGAGAAAAGACATATTGGTATCGGTGTGATGCGTGTCGAGCGCAAGCAAAATAAATAATTACCTTACTCTGAAACCTTAACTGCTAAAAGTGATGAATAAGGGTCGATCCTCAGGGACCAAGTGATTAATTCACAGTTCTTAACGCACTAATTGAAATAGGGGAAGATTTGATTTTAATTCAACTAAACTAGAATGTAAACACAACAATACTTACGGGAAATAAGAATTAACAAACTTCGGATCAAAGGATATTGAGCAACCAATTCATGGATTTATCATAGATTTCTAAGGTACACAATCTTTATCGAACACTTAGCTAAATCTATCTGTACGACAGATAAATCCTTACCTTCCTTCTGTTATTAACATGAGCTCAACACTCAAGTTAATTCTTGTTATCAACTGAAGTGGTATTAAGCAATCCTCTTCCTATCAATAACAGCATTGGATTTTTTGGAAGAAACTAAGACTGAACAATATTTTAACAAGCGAAAACTATTTAATTCATCCTGTAATTCTCTTGTGCAAACGATGAAAACTTGGATCATAATCACGTTGCCCAATCGCTACTTTTAATCAAGCAACACAACAATTACGTATCATGTACTCAATATAGCATTTAATCACACGAAATATCAATCAATATGCATCTCAATCAATTAATTCATGTAATCATTCACAAATATAATAAAGAACTACATATGTTCGAACCCAGAATGAATTTAAATATAACAAACCAAGTCTCAAAATCTCATGAATTGGAGTCAAATCCCTTGAACCAAAGAAATAAATTAGCCGCTCATAGTGTGGAGAGAAACCTACGTTCTATGGATTGCGTATGGCTCTTTCTCCCTGTGTGTCTCTCTTAGTTCTGCCGTCCCATTATATATAATTAGTTACCTCCCACGTCTCCTAAGAAGCCCTAGTTTAAGACTCCTAAAATCACTTTGTTTCCTTAATTATTTTAGGAAACAGAAATCTGTCACGATCTCGTAACTGGATTTTGGGAGATTCTGAGCATATTCAGACGTGAACTTCTTCATCAAAGTCGTAGCTCTGAACGTGTACTTATTTATGGGCTTTTGAATCACTCGATTTGGACCTCATATGCTCCAGTTCTGAGCTTCTAAAGTCCCGGTCCGCAGCATAAAATCCTGCTTCTCATAAGATTTCCAGCCCTGACTTTGGGTAATGTTCAGAGTTCCATCGTACTCCAATTAATGTGAACCAGCACTTCCCAAACAGTTTGAAATTTCCTCTAAAAGTCCATTGAAGACTGCAATTTATTCTGTCAGCTCGTTCTGCCGAATGTCCTGTAAAATATCCAAGAAGGTCTTAAGTACCAAAATTCTGTAATTTCCAATTTAAAGCACAGTTTTTTAACATCATCCCATTGAAGTTATCTTCATAAAATCTCATCACAAATCAACCTCATCAACCAATAAAATGATTACAGTGATAGAATATCAGTGATATAAACATGCATAAATATGCTCACATCAAATTCCCCCACACTTAACTTTTACACGTTCTCGAGTAAAATGCACCCATGCAAAAATACAAGGCCACATACCCATCTCAGAACACTGGCAATGTCCATTAAACTTAAGTCAAATATACTCATCTCTTTTCACATCATGTTACAAGTAACTTGATCAGTCATGGGACTTCCAACCTAACATGAACAATTCCTGCACAACTCACCCCTTCCTTTCTCTCCCTGCCACTACAATCCAGGTAGTAAAATAAGGATTCACAATCACTTTTTTTTTCACTGCAGTAAGTGCATGTTATGCTCCATCTTACTGCAGAAGTACCATTTTTTTTTTCGATTCATTCTTTTCATTCTGGTGAGTGCATTTTATGCTCCATCTCACTTTAATTGTTTTTGGGGTTTGGTAGGTGCATCTTATGCTCCATCCTACCAAAGTGATGACCTTTCCCTATTTACTTAAGCCCAGATATAGGACTGGCCTAAGGAGGAAAAAGGGTTAAAAGTTTGCTGCGCAATCCTTCTTCACTACTAGGTTGTTAGTATACATATCCTCACAAGAAATATTGCCTCAATCAGTTACTAAGAACTAAGTATGCTTATCAAAAATTACACAAGACATTGCAAGGTCCAAGCTGAGGTTGCGAACCCCTATGCATGCTGTATTTTAATGAGTTTAAGCCTAATCCCAAGTTTATTCACACACAGGTTATTAGCACATGACAGTCTCCCCCACCCTTGAGGTTTACAGTGCCCTCACTGTAAAGAAACGACATTTTTTTTTTGAAAGACAATAGATGAAATTATTCTAAAGTGAGAGAGAAAGAGAACATAACTAATTGTGACCAACAGGTCATTCTTGGGTTGCCTCCCAAGCAGCGCATTTGGTTTACGTCGTTAAGCTCGACACAGCCACTCTTCTTAGTGGGTAGAAACTGGATCGTGCAATGGGATATCCTCCACAGTGTGCTCTTGAAACCCGTCATAAAATGGTTTTAGCCGATGCCCATTAACCTTGAATACCTTGTTAGTGTCGAAACTCTTGACTTCAACTGCACCATGAGGAAACACATTAGTAACAACAAAAGGACCAAGCCAACGAGAACATAACTTACCTGGCATAAGCTTCAAGCGCGAGTTATAAAGCAAAACGTTTTGCCCAACCACAAATTGCTTCCTAACAATCATCTTGTCATGAATGGCTTTGGTCTTTTCCTTATAAATTCTGGAGTTTTCATATGCTTCCAATCGTATCTCTTCCAATTCTTGGAGTTGTAACTTTCTCTCTTGGCCGGCTGCCTCCAAGTCCATATTACAACGTTTTACTGCCCAAAATGCCTTGTGCTCTAACTCGACGGGAAGATGACATGTTTTCCCAAAAACTAGCCGATAAGGAGACATCCCGAGTGGTGTCTTATAAGCTGTTCGGTATGCCCATAAAGCATCATCAAGCCGCATGCTCCAATCCTTCCTATTGGGCTTGACCATCTTCTCCAAAATGGATTTGACTTCTCTATTGGATACTTCAGCTTGTCCATTTGTTTGGGGGTGATAGGGAGTGGAGGTTTTATGAAAGACCCCATATTTTTTTAGCAATGCGTCAATCGTGCGGTTACAAAAGTGACTTCCTTGATCGCTAATCATTGCCTGTGGAATGCCAAATCTGCCAAAGATGTTAGTTTTGATAAAACCTGAAACAACTTTGGAATCGTCAGTCTTAGTGGCCTTTGCTTCCACCCATTTAGACACATAATCTACAGCAAGTAAAATATAAGCAAATCCAAAAGATGATGGAAATGGACCCATAAAATCGATACCCCAGGTATCAAAAATCTCACAAGCAAGAATGGGTGTTTGTACCATCTCGTTCCGACGAGTCAAGCTGCCTGTTTTTTGGCACGGCTCACAATTCTTGTACATCACGTAAGCATCATGGAATAATGTAGGCCAATAAAATCCGCTATCCAAAACTTTCTTCGCTGTTCTCTTGGGGCCAAAATGACCTCCACAAGCATATGTATGGCAGAATGTAAGGATAGACAAAATTTCTAAATCAGGCACACACCGCCTAATAATTTGATCCGAACACATTTTCCACAAGTATGGGTCATCCCACACATACTATTTTGCTTCACTCTTAACTTTATCTCTCTTGGCCCTAGTAATATCATCAGGTAAAATTCTGGCAACCAAGTAATTTACCAAATCAGCATACCAAGGGAGCATCTCTTTGACGGCAAACAAATGTTCATCAGGGAAAAATTCATGCAAAGGCTCAGCGTGTTCTTCCCTTCTCAATCGGCTCCAATGGTCAGCAACAAGGTTCTCAGCTCCTTTCTTGTCTTTGATCTCAATATCAAATTCTTGCAAAAGAAGAATCCATCTAATCAGTCTGGGTTTCGACTCCTTCTTGGCTAGTAGATGCTTCAAAGCTGCATGATCAGAAAATACAATCACTTTAGAACCAAGCAAATAAGACCGAAATTTGTCTAATGCAAATACAATGGCTAGAAGCTCTTTCTCAGTGGTGGAATAATTGCACTGCGCCGGGTTAAGTGTTTTGGAGGCATAATAGATCACATGAGCTTGCTTGTCAAATCGCTGTCCTAATACCGCTCCTACCGCGTAATTACTGGCATCACACATAATCTCGAAAGGTAGTGTCCAATCAGGAGGCTGAATTATGGGAGTGGTCGTCAATGCGGTTTTCAGCTTATCAAAAGCCTCCTTGCAATCTTGGTTGAACTCGAAAGGAACTTCTTTTTGTAAAAGTCTAGATAAAGGCAAAGCAATCTTTGAGAAGTCCTTAATAAACCTGCGATAAAAACCTGCATGGCCACAAAAAGAACGCACCTCTCGTACATTGTTAGGATATGGTAAGTGTATGATTAAATCAATTTTAGCTTTATCAACTTCGATACCCTTCTTTGAAATAACATGACCCAAGACAATTCCTTGTTTCACCATAAAATGACATTTTTCAAAATTCAAAACAAGGTTTGTTGCAACGCATTGGTCTAACACGCGACCTAGATTATCCAAACAAATGTCAAACGAATCACCGTAAACAGTAAAGTCATCCATGAACACTTCAATGCAATTTTCTATTAATTCAGAAAAAATACTCATCATGCATCTTTGAAATGTTCCTGGCGCATTACAAAGTCCGAATGGCATTCTTCTGAATGCAAATGTCCCGAATGGGCATGTGAATGTGGTTTTTTCTTGATCTTCAGGTGCAATGACGACTTGATTATAATCAGAATAACCATCAAGGAAACAGTAGAAAGACTTACCTGCCAATCGTTCCAACATCTGGTCAATGAATGGAAGAGGAAAATGATCTTTCCTTGTCACAGCGTTCAATTTGCGGTAGTCAATACACATTCTCCACCCGCTCTGTACTCTTGTTGGAATGAGCTCGTTGTTTTGGTTCATGATCACTGTCATTCCCGATTTTTTTGGTACTACCTGTACTGGACTTACCCACGCATTGTCTGAAATCGGGTAGATGATTCCTGCATCCAAAAGCTTAAAGATCTCTTTCATGACCACTTCCTTCATGACTGGGTTCAATCTCCGTTGGGCTTCTCGACTTGGCTTGGACCCTGCTTCCAATAAAATCCGATGCATACACATCGATGGACTGATGCCTTTAATGTCAGCTAAGGTCCAACCGATTGCTGTGATATGATTCCGTAACATTCGAATTAATCTTTCTTCTTGCAATGCCGTCAAACCGCGAGCAATGATGACTGGAAGTGTATTGTTGTCTCCCAAATGGACGTATTTTAGGTGTCCTGGAAGAGGCTTTAGCTCCAAAGTGGTTGCCTGCACAATAGAAGGTAACAACTTAGAATGGGAGAGTGGTAATTCTATTTTGGACGATTCAAACCTCTTAGGAATTGGAGATAACGATTCCAGTGCCATAATTGTCTCCTCCAATGCCGAATTGAGAGGTGAAATTGTATTGATTTTTCCTAAGTCGTGTGCAATAACTATGCCCAACTCATCTTCATCCGTTAATTCAAAAGCTTCCTACACGAGTACCTCAATCAAATCAACACAAAATAAAGAGTGAGTGTCATTGGGGTATCTCATAGCATCAAATATATTAAATTTCACAACTTCCCCGTCAAACTCCATGGTGAGAGTACCATCGTGAACATCAATTTTTGTCTTTGCTGTTTTGAGAAAGGGTCTTCCTAATAAAATCGGGACAGGATTTGGAGACCCTCCATCTTCCATATTGAGGATGTAAAAATCAGTCGGAAAAATCAACTCGTCAACCTGCACCAAAACATCTTCAACTACCCCGTCAGGGTATGCATTAGAACGGTCGGCTAACTGAATAACCACTCTTGTTTCTTTCAATGGACCCAAATTCAACGATGCATAAATTGAGTGTGGCATGACATTTATAGATGCACCTAAATCTAACGTGGCACGCTCAATTTTTTTGTTAACAATCACACATGGAATTGTAAACATTCCTGGATCTTTTTGTTTTGGAGGTAGCTTACGCTGGATCATGGCTAACACATTCTCCCCCACCTTGACCTTCTCATCACTCCTTAATTTCCTCTTCGTAGTACACAATTCCTTGAGAAATTTTGCATACTTTGGAACTTGTTTGATGGCATCCAACAATGGGATATTTACTTCAACTTTTCTGAAGGTCTCCAGAATATCTTTCTCCTGTTGCTCTTTCTTAGACTTGGACAACCTGCAAGGAAAAGGAACAAGAATAGTATTAGAAGAATTCGGCATAGTGGTTTGAGAAGTTACCTTAGAAGAATCTTTAATGTCATTGTCGGCCTCCTTCTCCTTTTCCTTTTTCTGGGCTGAAACCATAGGATGTTGATTGGAATCAGCGGTTTTTGTCCCACTTCGCAATGTGACAGCACTTGCATTCTCTCGAGGATTCACAATTGTTTGAGACGGTAACTTCCCAGATCCTTGAGCCTCAAGATTGCTCACTGCCTTAGCCAATTGGCTAATTTGTTTCTCCAGATTTTGAACGCTACTCCTTGTTTCCTGTTGAAATTGTTGAGTATTATTAGCCAATGCTTTAATGATTTCATCAAGTGCCATACCTGAATTTGGAGGTTGTGTCCCTTATTGTTGTCTAGCTGGATAAGGAAATTGGAAACTATTCTGAGCAGCTGCTGGATTGCCATAACTCAAATTTGGATGTTTAAATCCTGGGGTATATGTGTTGGGGTATGGGTCAAATTTCCGTTCAAGTTGCCCTGGAAAACCTCCTATGGCATTAGCTTGTTGTGTTGAGTCCTCCTCTTGCAAAGTGGGACACATATCCGTCGGATGCCCAACCATCGTACAAATGCCACATACTTTTGCTGCTTGTAAAGATCCTACAGCCATTTGTTTCACCAAAGTAGTCAAGTCAAAAATTTGACGTTCAATGTTAGAAGTACTTACCTCACTAACTTGCTTGGTCGGATGCTCCGTACGTGCCCCGAATTGCTGTGAATTCGCTTCCATGCTTGCAATCAAAGTTCTTGCACCTGCTGGTGTTTTGTCCATTAGTGCTCCACCACTGGCAGCATCAATCATGTTCCTATCCATTGGCATTAACCGCTCATAGAAATATTGGATCAAGAGCTGCTCGGGAATTTGATGATGTGGGCAGCTTGCACACAACTTTTTGAAACGCTCCCAATACTCGTATAAAGTTTCTTCATTCAGTTGGCGAATACCACATATGTCTTTCCTTATGCTGGCAGCTCGTGACGCAGGAAAATTTTTTTCTAGGAAAGAACACTTCATCTCATTCCAAGAATTAATGGACCCCGAAGGAAGATCATACAACCAATCTTTGGCCGAATCAGCTAAGGAAAAAGGAAAAGCTCGTAATTTCACTTGTTCTTCGGTGATGTTTTGCGGCCTCAAGCTAGAACACACCACATGAAATTCCTTAAGATGCTTATGTGGATCTTCACCTGCTAGACCACGAAAAGTAGGCAAAAGGTGAATTAGTCCTGACTTCAACTCAAAGGTAGCACCTAATGCAGGAAATTCAATGCATAAAGGTTGTTGATTCAAGGTAGGTGCAGCCAATTGCTTAAGAGTCCTATCGTTTGCAGCCATGTCTTCCTCTTCGGATTCAGATTCACTATATGAGCTTCAAGAGTGTAAATCTATCGCTATGTTGATTCCGGAGGGAGTGCTTATTGACGGACGAGATAATGCTTGAGCTTGTCGGGCTTCCCTCCTCAATCTACGGACTGTTCTTTCAAGTTCTGGATCGTATTCTAGTTCACCAATGTGAGACGACCTGGTCATAAACCTTAAAAAAAATAAAAATAAAAAGCGTTAACAACACAAAATTCAATCACAGTTGGTCCTCGGCAACGGCGCCAAATTTTGATGCGTGTCGAGCGCAAGCGAAATAAATAATTACCTTACTCTGAAACCTTAACTGGTAAAAGTGATGAATAACGGTCGATCCTCAGGGACCAAGTGATTAATTCACAGTTCTTAACGCACTAATTGAAATAGGGGAAGATTTGATTTTAATTCAACTAAACTAGAATGTAAACACAATAATACTTACGGGAAATAAGAATTAACAAACTTCGGATCAAAGGATATTGAGCAACCAATTCATGGATTTATCATAGATTTCTAAGGTATACAATCTTTATCGAACACTTAGCTAAATCTATCTGTACGACAGATAAATCCTTACCTTTCTTCTGTTATTAACATGAGCTCAGCACTCAAGTTAATTCTTGTTATCAACTGAAGTGGTATTAAGCAATCCTCTTCCTATCAATAACAGCATTGGATTTTTTGGAAGAAACTAAGACTGAACAATAGTTTAACAAGCGAAAACTATTTAATTCATCCTGTAATTCTCTTGTGCAAACGATGAAAACTTGGATCATAATCACGTTGCCCAATCGCTACTTTTAATCAAGCAACACAACAATTACGTATCATGTACTCAATATAGCATTTAATCACACGAAATATCAATCAATATGCATCTCAATCAATTAATTCATGTAATCATTCACGAATATAATAAAGAACTACATATGTTCGAATCCATAATGAATTTAAATATAACAAACCAAGTCTCAAAATCTCATGAATTGGAGTCAAATCCCTTGAACCAAAGAAATAAATTAGCCGCTCATAGTGTTGAGAGAAACCTACGTTCTATGGATTGCGTATGGCTCTTTCTCCCTGTGTGTCTCTCTTAGTTCTGCCGTCCCATTATATATAATTAGTTACCTCCCACGTGTCCTAAGAAGCCCTAGTTTAAGACTCCTAAAATCACTCTGTTTCCTTAATTATTTTAGGAAACAGAAATCTCTCATGATCTCGTAATTGGATTCTGGGAGATTCTGAGCATATTCAGAAGTGAACTTCTTCATCAAAGTCGTAGCTCTGAACGTGTACTTATTTATGGACTTTTGAATCACTCGATTTGGACCTCATATGCTCCAGTTCTGAGCTTCTAAAGACCCAGTCCACAGCATAAAATCCTGCTTCTCATAAGATTTCTAGCCCTGACTTTGGGTAATGTTCAGAGTTCCATCGTACTCCAATTAATGTGAACCAGCACTTCCCAAATAGCTTGAAATGTCCTCTAAAAGTCCATTGAAGACTGCAATTTATTCTGTCAACTCCTTCTGCAGAATGTCCTGTAAAATATCCAAGAAGGTCTTAAGTACCAAAATTCTGTAATTTCCAATTTAAAGCACAGTTTTTTAACATCATCCCATTGAAGTTATCTTCATAAAATCTCATCACAAATCAACCTCATCAACCAATAAAATGATTAAAGTGATAGAATATCAGTGATATAAACATGCACAAATATGCTCACATTACGGTGTCTTTTATTCTATATGGTATATGAATTGGTGTGTAGAGTCTAAGCTTGCACACGGAAGATCAATTCATAAGTTCATATCGAAAATAAGTAAGCGATCACAGCTAAGACGGAATTGGACAAACCGTCGTCTTGGCTGTGGTATAGTATTTCAATATACCTATCTTGGTTACGGAGAGCGCCAAAGCTTGAACTTACTATACTAGTACACTTGGAGTGTATTGATCAGGACTACGTGTGAGTCAATTTTCCCAGTCTGACTATATGAAAAATTGTACACTCACAGAAACGTTATAGAATTGTTCATATTCTTAATTTATTAAAGATTATTAGTACATGTGCATTTGATGTACGGGACTTTGATTTACTAAAGGGTGACGTCTTTTTGTACAAGCCAACAAACACCAAGTGAGTTGGGCTACCGCATTAATTGTACGATGGAAAATAATCTGTTAATAAAATTCATGTCCAATTATGGATTGATGATACCCTCTCGAGAATGCTTATCGGATTTGAGATTGTGTCAAAACTCTGCAGGTGGATTTTAAATAATCCGACACATTCAAATAAGTTAAGCAGTGAGATCAATGAAATATTTAAAGATGTCAATTAAATATTATATGTCAGTGGCATATTTAATTGACGGGTATCTGTAACTTAACGTGAGGAATTTATGAACAAGTAGAACGAAAGGCTCGTAATTAATTTGAGATAAAACGGGGAGTGCAATTATAATATTTAGTGGAATATATTATAATTTATGAATTATAATTATGTCCATGGGTTTGGGCTGATAATTAAATTCATAGGAAGCCCATGTTTTATTTTTCCTAGTTGGTCCCCACTGTAGCCCAGAAGCCCAATACTAGAAGATACAGGAAAACCAAAACGGATCGGAATTAGGAGAGGGAGAGGCTTAGGGGCCGGCCCACCTAGGGAGAAAACCCTAGGTGTGGCCAAACCCTATAAATACACACATAATGTGTGTTTTGTTAACGCAAGTTTTGAGACACCAGTTGGCCTCTCTACTCTCTAATCATTTCCACTAGTTTTTGGTTTGTGTTCTTCAGGTTCTTGGAGAAAAGAGACCACCCTCTCAATCCAAGTTTAGGAATTGGTGCATACGGTGGAAGATCCGCAGGTTTGAGCTTAGTATCAAACTCGCTGACTCCATCCTTCGTTCCTGATTATTAGAGATCAAATCAGAGAGATCTCAAAGTATATAATCTTCTTGCAATAAATTGATCTATGGTTTGTGCTATGGTGATTAGTATTTGATAAGAAATTTTTGAAACTTGTCTAGCTATCGTTTATGTCTATGAGGTCCTTATACGCTTCAGCTGCATTGCACGTTTCCAACAATTGGTATTGGAGCCGGTCATAGATACGTAATCGATGCTAAACAAAATCAAAAATTTGTCAAATTTAATTTGTTAGCATAATCTATGTTTTTCGGTGTTATTGCTTACTTGTTTTTGCAGGCTGAAATTTTGGCTATCATGGTCTAAGTTTTTTTTAATTCTGAATTTAGAATTGTTCACTCCGAATAAAGGAGTAGGAATTATTGTAAATCGAATTTTAGATTGTGAACTCCGATTTGAGGGAGGCTAGGATTTTTTTTGTAAAAATAGATGAATAAACGAAGAGACGAAGGGGTACCGGCAGCCTTGCTGCAGCTGCCGGCTACTGCTGCCAGCACAGGCAGCTGCTGCCAGCGCAGGCAGCAAGTGCTGGCAGCAGCTTTGGTTGCAGCCAGCAGCTGCTGTAGCGCGTCCGGCAGCCGGCGATCACCACCAGAAGCTGCCAGACAGATGTGGGCAGCAGGGGGCAGATCGGGCAGCGAGTGGGGGGCAGTCCGGGCAGTAGTATTTCGAGCAGTTTCCAAACAAGGATTCCTAATCAAGTTGAGATTCGGCTTGATTGAAAACCATGATTGCTAGGACTCTTGATTGATTTGGTTTTCTATTTTAACTATGTCTCTTATTTTAATTGCATGTGTGATTGTAATTAAATGTCATGCTAGATTAGGATTCCTATTTATTTATGGATGCTATCTAAACATGGAAAATAAAATATTAATCACCCAAAAATAAAATATTAAGTGGGAGAAGGGTTACACATCACCCTACGGTCTCCATCATTGGTTCAAAGAAAAATATATAATAATAAAACTCGGAAAGTTGAGATATTAAATGTGACTACGGTATTATTTTGGGAAAATCCGTTTTTTAACTTAAGATTCTTTTCGGTACCAAAGTATGTAATTCCGACCCATGCATTTAGGTATTCTAATTTAAGATTAACAATGCAATGCCTAGAAAGTTCTGTCAAGGATTGAGGTTACTTAATTGCGCGCCGTTTTTCGGAAAGCCCCCTCTTACCTGGGAACGACCTGGTTGCTAGATTTGTTAATCGTTAAATTGAAAACCTATGGTGCTGCGATAACGGCTTCACTTCATGGAGAAAATCCGTAACGAATCTCGGTTTTGGGCAGTGATACCAAAATGCGTAAATTCCGGTCAATGCATTTTTTAAGATATCTCAATTCCAGGAGTTTTGGAATTACGGAAATATTTTTTAAGTTTGGATTATTGGTAAGAAAATATAATAGAGATGTAATTCAAAATATGTGTTGGCTTAGCCCTTCCTCCCTATCGGAAATTTTCGATTACTAGTTTTCTTAATAGTCATAATGAGTAGTCATTTATTATAAAATTATTTCCCTATCAAAATAAATTTTATGAAGATGGTGAGATTATGATCAAGTGATGGTTATACACTTAACTATAAATTATGGAAATATTTCCCATCGAAATCAATACCATTATTTATAGGACCAAAGCAAGTTAACTAATTAAATTTACATTTGACACGGCGTGTTGTCTAGACAATGAAATTTAATGTGAACTAAATTGCATGGAATTTATTCTCCCATCGAGATAGGAAATTTCATGCTAAAGTGTTTTGATTGTTAACGAATTATATGATTGATTATGGGTGCAATCTTAGATAATTCGAATCATGTATGCCATAAATTAATTTTTGAATATGTCCTTTTTCAGTTTTTCAAAATTCCTTCATTCAACCCATTACCTGTTATACTGAAAGACCATAAGTTGGATGGAACAAACTATGTTAACTGGAAAAGAAATTTGGATATTGTGCTCACCTCTGAAGAGTACAAATTTGTGTTGACTGAAATATGCCCTGAATTGCCTAAGGAGGGTGCTACTGATGAGCAAATCAGTGCTCACAAGAAGTGGAAGAAGGCTGATGAAAGGGCTAGATGCTACATGTTAGCATCAATGTCAGACGTGTTGCAAACACAACACCAGAATATGACAAGTGCCTATGACATCATTTATAACCTAAAGGAGATGTTTGGTGATCAAGGCAGAGCCGCAAGGCAGACTGCCATGAAAACACTCCTAAACACCCAGATGAAGGAAGGAGCCAATGTAAGTTAAGACGATGAGTCCTTTGAATGAGCTCGAAATGCTTGGCGCTGATATTGATGGTGAAAGCCAGATTGATATCATACTTCAATCTCTTCCTGATAGCTATGAGAATTTTTGACTGACCTATAACATGAACAAAAGGCTTTATACCTTGCCGAAACTTCTCAATGAGCTTAAAGGAGCAGAAAAACTTTTACCTAAGCAAGCTAAGGTCAATCTGAATGAGAAAGGATCTTCTACCATACCGAAAGGTAAGAAGAAGAAAAAGACTCAAAAGAAGAATAAGTCAGTCGATTCCAAGGGTATTCAAGGTGGAGTGAAAAAGCCGAAAGGCAAGTGTTTTCACTGTGGCCAGAAGGGACATTGGAAAAAGTAATGTCAAACATGGCTAAGCAAGAATACTCAAGGTAACTATCTTTTATTTGTTGTTGAAACACAATTAGCGGTTGTGTCTATTGGATCTTGGTGTGTAGACATTGGAGCCACTAATCATGTTTGCAATTCGTTGCAGGGGTTCCAAGAAACCAGGCGACCAAATAAGGAAGAGAGTTACGTGCTTTTGGGAGATGCGACAAAACTAAGAGTAGAAGTAGTAGGCGTTTTTCATTTGAGTTTTAGTAGTGATAGGACTTTAATTTTGAACGATTGTCTTTACGTACCAGCTATGAGACGAAATTTACTTTCAGTTCCATCTTTAGCTTTGAATGGATATTGTTTTGAGTTTGATAACTCTATTGTTATTAGGTACAATAAACGTTTTATCTGTTCCGGTACTTTGGTAGATAATCTTTACATTATAAGTCCAAATTCTGCTATATGTAATGAATTGAATAACTTAATAATTTTGCCATCTAAGAGAAAGGAACCTTTGAAACCAAATCAAACTTATCTTTGGCATCTACGCTTAGGTCATATAAATCTAAACTGGATTACTAGAATGGTACGAGATGGACCTTTGAGTTCATTAGAAGTTGAGGAACTTCCAGTCTGTGAATCATGTTTGGAAGGTAAGATGACTAAGAGGCCATTTTCGGCCAAGGGGCATAGAGCCAAAGAATGTTTGGAGTTGGTACATTATGATGTGTGTGGTCCAATGACTATCCAAGCGAGAGGAGGTTATGAGTACTTCGTCACTTTCATAGACGATTACTCAAGGTATGGATACATTTTTCTAATGCACCGTAAGTCTGAAACTTTTGAGATGTTCAAAAGCTATAAGGCAGTTACGGAGAAGCGTTTAAGAAAGAGTATCAAAACACTACGATCTGATCGTGGTGGCGAATACCTCTGGGGAGAGCTTATGGAATACTTAAACGCAGAGGGGATTTCATCCCAGTTGACTGCGCCAGGCACACCACAACAAAATGGTGTGGCAGAAAGGAGGAATAAGACTTTTATGGAAATGGTAAGATCGATGATGAGTTTTTCTGAGTTGCCTAATTTCTTCTTGGGCTATGCCCTGGAAACAGCTGCCTACATTCTGAACTTAGTTCCTTCTAAGTTAGTACCAACTACTCCTACTGAATTATGGATAGGGCGAAAGCCCAGCTTGGCCCATATACAGATATGGGGTAGTCCGACCCATGTACTGGTAGGGAACACTGGGAAGTTGGAATCAAGAACAGAAGTATGTTTTTTTGTTGGATACCCGCCAGGTACCAAAGGTGGTTTGTTTTATAGTCCTAAGGATCAGAAGGTCATTGTCAGCACCAATGCCCAATTCTTAGAAGAAGACTATATGATGAATCACAAAACCAAAAGTAAGATTGTTCTTGAAGAATTAAGAAGGGAAACACAAGGAAACCAAACAACTCAAGAAACACCAGTTGAGGATAACGATCCAGTACCACATAACAGTGGGAGGATTGTGGAATCCCAAATTGATTCTGTTCAGAGGGATGATCAGGACATGCTGGGGAATCAACCAGATTAGCGTGAAGATCCTGAAACAAATCGAACAGAATCATCACACCAAAATACTCCAAACGAACAAATAGAGCCTCGTCGTAGTGGGAGGGTAACTAGATTACCTAGTCGGTATGCTCTATTGGGTGAAGTGTATGAAATGATCCCAACTGAATAAGATACTGATCCCAGTAACTACAAAGAAGCTCTCCAAGATAAAGATGCAATATCTTGGAAGGAAGCTATGAAATCTGAGATGGAGTTCATGTACTCAAATCAAGTCTGGGAACTTGTAGAACCACCAAATGGTGTAAAACCTATTGGTTGCAAGTGGATCTACAAGAGAAAGAAGGGGTGGATGGGAAGGTTGAAACCTTCAAAGCTAGGCTTGTTGCGAAAGGGTACACTCAAAAAGAATGGATCGATTATGAGGAAATCTTTTCGTCGGTAGCAATGCTTAAATCTATCCAGATACTTTTATCCATTGCAATATATTATGATTATGAAATATGGCAAATGGATGTCAAGACAGCTTTCCTAAATGGAAGTCTTGACGAAAGCATCTATATGGTGTAACCAGATAGATTTGTAGCTAGAAACCAAGAGCACCTGTTGTGCAAGCTTAAGTGATCCATTTATGGACTCAACAGGCATCTAGGTCTTGGAATATAATATTCAACCAGGCCATAAAATCCTATGGATTTGAGCAATGTCCTGATGAACCTTGTGTCTATCGGAGGAGCAATGGAAGTGTGGTGGTATTCTTAGTACTTTATGTAGATGATATATTACTCATCGAAAATGATATAGCTATATTATCTACAGTTAAAGTCTGGTTGAGTAGTCAATTCGAAATGAAAGATTTGGGAGAAGTCGGCCACATTCTTGGGATCAAATTACTAAGAAATCGGAAACAAAAAATGTTGGGCTTATCTCAGGGAGTCTACATTGACACCATCCTGGCAAGTTTCGGCATGGAAGATTCCAAAAAAGGATTTCTTCCTTACAGATATGGAGTCACTTTATCTCGAGATCAGTGTCCTAAGGATGTTGATGAGATAAAGAAAATGAGTCAAGTACCATATGCTTCGGCAGTGGGAAGCCTCATGTATGCCATGATGTGTACTAGACCGGACATATGTTATATGGTTGGTCTAGTTAGCAGATATCAGTCTAATCCAGGTATGGAACACTGGATTGCTGTGAAGCACATACTCAAGTACCTAAGGAGAATGAGAGATTATGTGCTAGTTTACAAGTCTGATGAGCTTATACCCACTGGGTATACAGATTCAGATTTTCAGTCAGACAAAGATTCCAGGAAATCAACTTCAGGGTATGTTTTCACATTGGGAGGTGGAGCCATTAGTTGGAGAAGTGTCAAGCAATCTTGTATTGCTGACTCCACTGTGGAAGCTTAATATGTAGCAGCCGCTGAGGCAGCTAAAGAATCAGTGTGGCTCCGGAACTTTCTTATAGACTTGAATGTGGTGCCTACAGCTCTGTCGCCTATTACACTTTACTGTGATAATAGCGGAGCAGTTGCAAATTCAAAAGAACCAAGGGCTCATTCAAAAGGAAAACATATTGAACGCAAGTATCACTTGATACGAGAGATCGTACGGATAGGTGACGTCGTCATGGCCTTGAGCAGAAGTGGGAGATTGATAGGAATAGTATGCTAAAGGCCATTATTTTACGTAATATTCAAACTCGATTTATTTATTTGAATAAAATATATTTAGCATTTGAAATGAGAAAAGACATACTGGCATTGGTGTCTTTTATTATGTATGGTATATGGAAAATTGTACACTCACACAAACGTTATAGAATTGTTCATATTCTTAATTTATTAAAGATTATTAGTACATGTGCATTTAATGTACGAGACTTTGATTTACTAAAGGGTGAGGTCTTTTTGTACAGGCCAACAAACACCAAGTGAGTTGGGTCACCGCATTAATTGTACGATGGAAAATAATCTGTTAATAAAATTTACGTCTAATTATGGATTGATGATACCCTCTTGAGAATGCTTATAGGATTTGAGATTGTGTCAAAACCCTGCAGGTGGATTTTAATTATTCCGACACATTCAAATAAGTTAAGCGGTGAGATCAAGGAAATATTTAATGATGTCAATTAAATATTATATGTCAGTGGCATATTTAATTGACGGGTATTTGTAACTTAACGTGAGGAATTTATGAACAAGTATAACGAAAGGCTCAGATTTAATTTGAGATAAAACGGGGAGTGCAATTATAATATTTTAGTGGAATATATTATAATTTATGACTTATAATTATGTCCATGGGTTTGGGCTGATAATTAAATTCATAGGAAGCCCATGTTTTATTTTTCCTAGTTGGTCCCCACTATAGCCTAGAAGCCCAATACTAGAAGACACAGTAAAACCAAAACGGATCGGAATTAGAAGAGGGAGAGGCTTAGGGGCCGGCCCACCTAAGGAGAAAACCCTAGGTGTGGCCAAACCCTATAAATACACACATAGTGTGTGTTTCGTTAACACAAGTTTTGAGACACCAGTTGGCCTCTCTACTCTCTAATCGTTTCCACTAGTTTTTGGTTTGTGTTCTTCAGGTTCTTGGAGAAAAGAGACCACCCTGTCAATCCAAGTTTGGGAATTGGTGCATACGGTGGAAGATCCGTAGGTTTGAGCTTAGTATCAAACTCGCTGACTCCATTCTTCATTCCTGATTATTAGAGATCAAATCAGAGAGATCTCAAGGTATATAATCTTCTTGCAATAAATTGATCTATGGTTTGTGCTATGGTGATTAGTATTTGATAAGAAAATTTTGATACTTGTCTAGCTATCATTTATGTCTATGAGGTCCTTATATGCTTCCGCTGCGTTGCACGTTTCCAACATCATTCTCCTGCAAATGCCATGACCTTTTTTCTCTCTTTTGTAAACTCCCCTCCCTATTATTCTTCCAATAAAATCACTCCAACTTGAATAGGGCCCCACACGTTATCTTTCCACGTGTCAATACCACTTCTCTCTTTCTCCCTCACCCCAACCATTCATTCGCCTACAAATGCCATAACCTTTTTCCTCTCTTCACGCTAGCCACACCCTACGTCCACAAAGTAATGGTATGCACATGGTGTTGGACGTGTTAGTCTGTGTATGTATTACGTAAAGTTTGACTATGACACTCAACCTCATTCAGTATAATTATACCTATTTCTATCTTCAATATTGGATACCCCAATCATGACTTTTTTTTGCTTATAATCACCTCTCCTCTCACTCAGTATAACTATATGCATTTATATCTTCAATTCTGCCTATACCAACCCTTTTTTTTTTTTTGCTTATAATCTCCATTCTCCTATTCGAGGTTGAGAAAAAATAGATCATCTGAAATTATGGGGTGACGAGCTAAGATTGTCAAGTGGTTCTAGTGATAAGGTAAATATATCAATTTTTATTTTTTCAATGATTATTTTGATTAATTGCACATATTAAAGT
Organism: Tripterygium wilfordii; assembly: GCF_013401445.1. Classification (NCBI taxonomy): domain Eukaryota; kingdom Viridiplantae; phylum Streptophyta; class Magnoliopsida; order Celastrales; family Celastraceae; genus Tripterygium; species Tripterygium wilfordii. The sequence goes on from NC_052241.1 coordinate 7,537,944, forward strand.
GAATTTGTATTATTGGCAGGATGATATAGATATAAATGAAATAAAACACGAAGAAGAACATGATCTTGTAGATGAAAGTGAAGAAGATATTGAAGTGGATGTTACAAATGAATTCTCCACCGATATGGTATGCTAAATAACTAAATTAATACATACTATATTTTGTTAATTTCAAACAAAATTAATACATTCTCAGGTATTCAATTCGTGTCAATCGTTAATTGAATGAGTGTAAAATACTAAACGTAATTTGAGTTTTGTTATTGTTACTAAAAGGTCAAAGATTGGTGGATTCGGGAGGAGACAAATTATTGTTACAATGTGATCGTGATGGCTCCTACAATAGTAAGAAAACCTCCACAAGGGAACTGGCACAAAAAAATGAGAATGTCCATTCAGAGTGATGAGGATGAAATTGAAGACAAATGATGATTGGATGGTAAGAGTAGTATGTGGAATGCATAATCATTCCACGGTATTATATATGGAGGGTCATTCATATGTCGGTAAGCTTTCTACAGCTGAAAATGACATATTGGTAGATATGTCAAAGAATTTGGTGAAGCCATGAAACATCTTATACACTTTAAAGAACAGAGATCGGAACAACATGTCCACCATTAAAACTATATACAATGCAAGTCAGAAGTTTTGAATTGCAGAGAAAGCTGGTAAATCCCAAATGCAACAATTCATGTCATTCCTACACCAGTACGAGGACGTTTTCTTTAATCGAAGCAATGCTCAGACTAATGAGCTTGAAGAATTTTTCTTTACACATCCAGGCTCGTTAGAACTATTGTGTGTATTCTCGCATGTGTTACTGATGGATGCTACATATAAAACTAACAGGTTCAGGATGCCTCTATTTGAGATTGTGGTGTGACTTCAACGAAGATGACATTTTGCTTAGGATTTGTTTTCTTGCAATCAAAAAAGGAGGACAATTATACTTAGGAACAGAATTGTTTGCGCTTAACAATGGATGAGTCCACTTTTCCAAGAGTTATTGTCACTGATAGAGATTTGGCATTGATGAGGTCGTGTGCCCAAGTATTTCCCAAGGCAATGAAACTGCTTTGTAGATGACACATCGACAGAGCTGTTATAGCCCACTGTAAAAAATCATTTCAAGACAAGGAATCTTGGGATTCATTCTACTCCATATGTGTACAATTTATCTGCTCTTGAGATAATTTTTCAAAACTACTCCAAAGTCATGAATTATATTAAAGATGTATGGTTGACACGATATAAGGAGATGTTCATATCCGCCTGAACAGACACCTATATGCATTTCGAAAACCTGACCACTAACAGAGCCGAGAGTCAGCATTCTAAGTTGAAACGATACTTGGGCACATCACAATTAGACTTGGAGTCAGCAGTGTCATCTATTCATTAGCTCATCCAAGGTCAATTCACCTATATGCGCATGAGTTTGCAATATACACGAATGAAGATCGTCCTATACCGCTTGCTTGCATTGATAAGTTTTGGAAAAAAACTTGACTTATTGCCAGGTGTTTCCCCTGTTAATGATGATATCGATTGTAGTATCGAGCTACAAATGTTCACAGAACAGTTTAAGCATCAATCAAGGCCTGGTAAAGTCAGTCTACTAAGGAAGTTGAGGGAGATAATTAATCCATCAATAACTGCACTTCTTGAACCAGTTGTTAAGACAAATATTCGTGGATGCCCCTCCTCAAAGAAGAAAGTAGACAAATCAGCTCATTGTAATCCGTCTACATTCAAGGTCGCTCAGCACGATTTTCCTCATTCTCAGGAACCAGGTATACACAGTTGTTCGTCAGTACACCCCTCTTCAAAGAAAAAAATAGACAAATCTACTCGGGGGTAATTCGTCTACATTTGAGGTCGTTTAGCATGATTTTCTTAATTCTCAATAGCCAGGTAGACACAGTTGTTCTTCTCTCTACAATACTCCACCATTCCCTACACAAAGGATTTCAATATTAAGTTCAGCTAACTATGAGCATGTATATCTTAGTCAGTTCCCACCTACACAAAGGATTTCATTGCTCAATAGTATACATGTCCTAATCTACCATGTCATAGAACAAGAGAGAAAACAATTTAAACTGAAGACTTCTCTTTATTAATAGTCTTTGGGTACAAGAATTTTGAGTTATTATCAATAATCGAAACATTGGCCTTAAAAGGACCATCACTCAAGTCCAATTTCCTAGCATACATTCTCTCTTTAGAAAATACAAACTTATTAGACTCAAAAACCATGTTGAATCCCTTCTTGCTAAGTAAGGACCAGATATCAAGCTATTGTAAACAGCTGGGACATGCAGCACGTCCATCAGGGTGAGCTCATTGTCAAAAGTGAATTTCAGAATCATCTTTCCTATATCCTGGGCAGTTGTTGAAGCATAATTAGCCATGTAAAGCTTTTCTTATGCGCTAGCCTTCTCATTAGATGAGAATAGATCATTGTGAGCACAAATATGGTTTGTAGCTCCTATGTTTATCCACCAATCTCCTATGTTTGACACTAAGGACACCTTTGAGACCATTGCAATCAGCATCTTCTGATCTTCATGCTCCATCACGTAGGCTCATTTATCCGCTTCTTTGTCCTTGGCCAATTTAGGGCATTTCTTGCAATCCTTAGCTCTATGGCAAGGTTGTTGCACATATAACAATTACCCTAAAATTCTGGACTACTCCTATTTTCCTTTACTTTTGAAGGACTTCTTCCTTTTTCTATCAGCCTTGGATTTGGAAGACTCTATCACATTGGTTCTAGGTTCTTTAACAGGAGTTGAATTCTTCCTATTGTCTTCGTCAATATGAAGGTTAAGAATTAAATGTTTCAAGCACTTCTTATTTCTTTTGTGCTTCAAATAGTTCTTGAAGTCTGACCAGCCGTGAAATAGCTTCTCAATCACAGCTGCCACCTGAAATGATTCACTAAGTGACATTCCTTTTGCAAAGATATCATGCAAAATGACTTGCAGATTTTGTATCTCACTCATAACAAATTTAGCATTAGTCATTTTGTATTGCAGAAATTTGGCAACAACAAATTTCTTTTAGCTTGCATCCTCTATTTTTTATTTCTTTATCAACTTATCCCATAATTGTTTGGAGGTTTCGACATTACAATAAACATTGTATAAAGAATTAACCAAATAGTTAAGGATATAGTTTTTGCACGGCATGTTTCCATACTTCCAGGCTTGTAGTGCACCAAGAGTGGTGACACCTTTCTCCCTTGATCCAAGGATTGGACATGTCTTCGATAGGTACTTCACCAGATTTATTCAGATAGAAGAACATCTTCTTTTGCCACTATTTGAATCTAACTCCAGTGAACTTTCTAGTTTTTCTATTGGAGTCACTGGGTGTGGCACCACCACAGTCTGTTGGGTCATTTGAGATCCAACACCAAAACCAAAGGCCATATGGCCTAGTCTAACCTGTAGGACATTCTCGAGTCTAGTAGTTGTATGGCTTGAACCCAAACCACTAGAAGTGGTCCAGGTTGATTGGCCTAAAGCAATTGTACCAGCAGCTCCTATAGTAGTAGAAGTGTCATGAACAGAAATTAGAGTCTTAGGGAAATCGTTGTTGGTAGCCATCTGTTACAACAACAAAAGATAGAAATCACTATTGCCTTAAGATTGTTGTCGTATGCAGTAATAAAGTAGTAGTTGCATGAGATAAATCATAGAATGTGCAAAGAAGTAGTTTTATTGAACATAATATAGATCCATTACAGATTGAAATATTAAATAACATAAAACAGAAACAGATCATGTAATCTGATTGCGTAAGGTGAGATATGGGGAACCTGAATCTCCTTAAGGCTATAACTCTTGCCTATGGTGGTGCTTAGTAGGTTTTCGAGCTTCACCACCCAAGATAAAAAATTCCTTTCAACCTAATCTGACGTAGCACTACGTGGATTCATACCTCAGTCTAACACTTTTGAAATTGACAATACTCAAGAACAAAAAAGGGATGAAAAGAATTTTTTAGAGAAACCGTCTATGCTCTGTACGAAAAAAAAATTTTGAGAGAGAAAGCTTCTAACATTTGTATGTTATCTGAAGAAGTCGTACATCATGTGGGTTATATAGAATCATATTTTGAGAAGAATTAGATCTCCTTTCTAACTGCAAGTTTGACATGATATATACCTCTATCTCCTACTAAGAGATTATATCTTAGAAATCAATATGAGATGAAACTCAATCTCTCTATAAGATAAGAGCTTACATCTTAATCACATAATCAATTCTTCTCGAGTTAAGACTCTAGTCAAATTTTGATAAAAATATAATAATAATATTTTTATTATCATAGACCCATGACTGGATGGCGGCACGCATGTGGTGGTTCAACTCAATGAGCCATAGTGTAGAGAGTCTCTACACCAAAAAAGCTTGGGTTATCTTGGGCACAAACATGACGTCCCAACACTCCAACTTATATACTAGCACATGTTAACTTTCCAATGTAGGACTTTTGCAAACACACCACACACACATGTCTCTTTGGGTAATTGAGTCATTAACCCTCAATGGTTCCAACACATTTCAGTGACACCAGTTCATGAACATCAAGTATCAAATAAGTGATTAATGACCTAGCAAGTAGCAAGGCACCACTATAAATCTCTGTGTCTCTTTTATCGTTGTTCTTGCTTGATTGTGTGATTATGATTTAGGTTTCTAAGATTATATGGCACTGAGGTTAGTCCTAGTCTCTATTATTCCTGTTGAATTTAATCTGGGAGAGGGTTAAAACTCCCAACAACTGGTATCAAAGCTTAGAGTTGTTTTGTTTAACATTCTTGAGCTGTTGTGATCTTTGTTTGAGTGGGAGTAATGTGTAGAGATAGTGTGAAGGGTGTCTATATATTTGATGGAACTGATTCCATTATTGAAGAATGCAAATCATGGATTACGTGAAAACTAGGGATTTGTAGTTGCTCCTAGAGGGTGTTGTTCCAACTGGTATGAGTTGAACAGATTGGGACAAGCTTGACAAGAAGGCTTTAAGGGTGGTCCAGTAAACACTTGCGAAAAATATTAGTGCACATGTTATCAATGAAACTACTACTGCCAGGCGGATGAGTACCCTATCATAGATGTATAAAAAATCAAGCGCAATACAACAGATTCCATTATTGAGGTAGTTGTTCACGTTGAAAACACTTGAAAAACCAAGCTCAGTACAACAGAAACCATGTTCTTAGCATTGGACAATTGATTTCCTTAATTTCAGTTCCACTAAGACACGTGAATTATGTTCATTCTTTAGTCTTAACTAGATGAGTCAATTGCATATTCTATTGGTGATCAGGCAATCAAATAAACAGTAAACGTTTAAGCATAGAAATTAAAGATAAGAATTATTGAACTATAATGATACACTCATCAAATTAAATAGCTTACAATTTTCATTCTACGCTACATCACACCCTAGCAATAAGGTTTAGTTACAACCCATAATCCAAGAATCAAAAAAAAAAAAAACAAAAAGAGAATATATAGAAAGAAGATAAAGAAACCTCCTTGAGATTGATGGAATTGAGGTTGTGAAGAAAGCCTTGAATCCTTGAACTCTTGTAAAAGCTTCAAGAGAAAGAGGTTTGCTGACCAAAAACTCAGGAAAATATTATGTCTCAACTAATTTTGTGGTCCCCTTATTTATATTTTAGGGTTAAAGAACTAGGATTCCTAAAAAAACAAAAATTGCACTTCTATGTTTTGTGGACCAGGGCGCTCGAGCGGCCAAGAATGTGGATATTGATCAATTTTTGCTTGAAAGAAGTGCTCGAGTGCGCCCAAAATATCCCTCTTGGCGTTCGAGGCTCCTTTTGCGCCCGCTTGAGCGCTTCTGGGCGCTGGAGTAGGCCTTCTAGGGTCCTTTTATGCTGATTTAGCTCCTTCTTCCTCTATGTGAATGCACCAACTCTCCTACAGGCCTCGTTTGGTAAAACTATTGAGAGTAGCAAATATGATAGCAAAAAAGATGATCGCAGAAATGTTGGACAATTTTAGTACTAGATATATTGTATGAATGGTTTGTAGTGTTTTGTTCAATTTTTGCTAGTAACATTTATGATGTGTAACATTTGTGACAAATTACATGCAGGGATATTATGTATTTTAGTTGCAACATTTGCATATAAATAAAGATAATTAATTAATTTATATAATAAATATTATTAATTAATTTATAAAATAAAGATTATTAATGAATTTATAAATAAAGATAATTTATTAATTAATGGGGTGATGGGTAGAATGGGAATGACAATTAAATATTAAGGACATAAAATGAATATAAATGTCAATGCTATAAAAATTGTTCAAATTGATAGTATTTTGAAAGTAGCATAAAATGCTGACAAAAGTGTTTCGGAATTGTTATCCAAAAATTGTCGTTTGGTAGCAATGAAGCATTTATGCTAAAGACTAGCATAAATGTTAACAAAAATCGTTTGCCAAACACACCTGCCATGAAAATACAAGAAAACCAAATAGCATCAACTCAATTCAATCATTAATCACCTAGAACTTACATAGAAATAAGCACACAAGTGTCGTATAAATTATGCACATCAGCAAACGTGAGAGATTGTGGGAAACAATCTTCTTGCCAGTTGCTTGAATTGTTGGGTCAAGCAATATAAATTATAACAACGTCAATTAATAAAAGAGATTAATATATTTGCCTATAATTTCTATAGTTTTCTTTAAATGGGAATCTATAACGACTCTGTCAATTTATTTGAAAGTAAATGTACAATTAATTGGATGTGCACCGCAAATGCTACTGTGACCAACAACTAGCTATAGTTGCAAATGATCTCAAGACATTGTTCTTGGACTAAAAATCTTATTGTGTATGATCTTGTCTTCTTTGTGATCTAATTACTAAGTGTGAACTCTCATTGATTATTGGTCTATTTTGTCATTGTTGTTGGTGGTTCATGTTCCTTTCTTGTTCTTGTTCTGTCAAGGTTATCTTAGGTAGGCAGTTAGTGTTTAGAATACTTTGGAATAGTGTTGTCTATTTATGACAAGTATGGAGTTTCTGTCGATTATATTGTGGGTGGGTCAGGTTGAATTTGATTCGCAGGCAGGCTGTTCGATAAAACGCTTCAGTGATTGCTGCTTCTAGTCGCAGGCCTACTGTTCGATAAAATGCTTCAATGACTGCTGCTTACAAAGTCTAGTGCATTCAATGATGCGCATGACCGCAAGGGCTCTTCAAGAATGTGTTTTTCTTTTAGAACAAACAGAACAAGGCAGTTCTTGGTGCCCTGAAGAAGCTGTCAACGAATAGCCTTGACAAGATAACAACAAAAGTGCCAAATTTATGTGATGATGCATTTTGTCAGTGATTCCAAGATACCATAAAGAAGATGGCAACACTAAAACTAGTTAGTTTTTGTTTATGCAGGCATGGCGCCTTGAAGATGCTGTCGATTAATAGCCTTGACAACATAACAACAAAAGTATCAAAATGTCACTATGGTGTCAAGAATTCCAATATACTATGGAGTAGAAGACAAAACTGACGTAGTTTATTAGGTTTTGTTTCTATCATGTGAAGTAAACGGATGAAGAGTTGCAGATAATCTATCTTCAATATCCTTGGCGAAATTCATCGGTACAATTTCCTCATGGACGTCTTTCAATTCCCAAGCTTTTCGATCCTCCTCGGCTTCATTTTCTTTACGTTTATGGTTATGAAAGTGTGGAAGATATTTGAGCCAAATGAATCAAATATGGCTCCTGGGCTGTGGAAGTTACCTATCATAGGGAACTTGCATCAGTTGGTTAGCTCTGCTCCACCCCATCACACTCTTCGGGACTTGGCGAAAAAATATGGACCCTTGATGCGCCTACAACTCGGAGAAGTTAACATCCTTGTTGTTTCTTCTGCGGAATATGCCAAAGAGGTAATGAAAACTCATGATGTTGTATTTGCTTCAAGGCCCCAAATACATAGTTTAAGAGTCATGACCTATGGTTACAAAAACATTTCTTTTTCACCATATGGTGGGTATTGGAGGCAATTGCGAAGAATTTGTGCTCAGGAGCTTTTGAGCGTGAAACGAGTCCAATCATACCAATCAATACGGGAACAAGAGATGTCCAAAATGGAGATTTGTTTCCGTCAATGAAATTTCTTCACTTATTGAGCGGGGTGAGTTCTAAAATGGAGAAGCTACATAAACAACTTGATAGGATTGTTGGAAGCATTCTCGATGAACACCAAAAGCGTAGTACTAGAAGATGTGAAGAAAATGAAGATCTGGTTGATGTTCTTTTGAAGTATCAAGAGCAGGGTGACCATGAGTTTCCGTTATCTATGGATGATATCAAAGCGGTAATCGGTGTAAGTAAATTTCCATTACAGTGAATAATACTAAGACCAATCATATGAACAATAACATAAAACTTAATATTTGATACTTGCTCTCTCAATATCATATTATCATGTGACGATTTTTGTTAGACAAAATCTGTTATTTTTTTAGGATATGTATGCTGGTGGAACTGATACATCAGCCACAACAGTAGATTGGGCTATGGCAGAAATGATAAAAAACCCAAGGGTGATGGAGAAGGCACAAGCTGAGGTGAGACAAGTTTTTGACGCTAGAGAACGCGTGGATGAAACAGGAATTCCTGAACTAAAATATTTGAAGCTGGTTATTAAAGAAACACTAAGATTACATCCTCCCGCTCCTTTATTAGTCCCACGAGAAAATTCAGAAAAGGGCAAGATCAACGGATATGTAATTCCTGCTAAAACCAGAGTAATTGTGAATGCATGGGCGATTGGAAGAGATTCCAAGTACTGGCCTCATGAACCTGAAATGTTCTACCCAGAGAGGTTCCCAGAAAATCCCATTGACTACAAGGGAACCAACTTCGAGTATATCCCATTTGGTGCTGGAAGAAGGATATGTCCTGGAATGACTTTCGGCCTCGCCAATGTCGAGCTTCCACTTTAACAGTTTTTGTATTATTTTGACTGGAAACTTTCAGACGGATTGATGCCAGAAGATCTCAACATGGAAGAGGACTTTGCAGCTGTTGGACAAAGATTTTATTCTAGGGTATAAAGAACACTGTCTATTCCATCTGCAACAGATCCAAGTTGTACTGTGATCTCAGTGATTGCTTCGTGCAATTTATCTGGGTCATGAGTACTTGCTTGTCTGCCCCATGACATATATCGAACACCTTGTATGGCATACCTTGAAACCATAAGTTGCCTTTTGTAGTCTTGAACTTTGTCGGTTGCTTTTTCAAGTCTCCTTTTGGTTTCCATCAAAGCTTCTTGTAGAGATTCGATGGTTTTTTGAGGATCGTCCTCGTATACGTCTTCCCTTATAGGGGAGAGGTTGAATCTGGGATCACCTCCACCTTCTTCTTCTTTAGAAGTAGAACCTTCATCAGTTCTAGACCTTTTTACAGGTGGAGAGTTAGGAGTATCCATCCTTGAAGATTTCTTGAGAAAGATATTGGTTTATGATGATTCTTACTTTTGAATATTTATACGAATGGAATATGAAGAGATTGTTGGACCAAGACTTAGTGTCTAGTCAACATTGTGTTTTTGATGATTGTGTATGATTGTATACTAAAATGTGTGTGAGCATGCTTGACTTGAACATATCCTAAAATGCTAGAAAACATGCTTAAATGATTATTTGGTTAATTGTTTAATATCTTAATTGTGCATATACAAATGAAGGCTTATGCATATCTCTATGTGAATTTGGTATCTATATATTTTTGAGATAGTGCTGGAAATTAAGTTTTGAAAATAAATATACATGGACTAAGTTAGGGTATTAATCTTCTAATGATCATAATTTATCTTACTTAGGTCCAAATTACTTGAAACTTGAACCACATGCACATGAAGGTTTAATATATGTTCTAGGACTATAATCATGAGAAATTAAGTGCATCACATATATATTTGGTCATATGCTTAAATTCCGCCAAAACTAGGTTTTACCTAATTTTGTGCATATGTGTTCTTTGTGAACGTAGTGAACCAAATGAACTCCGATTTAAATGAAATTTCGTGTGCATCTTAGTTTCATCACTATGAACATATTTGATTTAGTAAAGGTCAAGAGAAAAGGTCATTTACACTGAGTTTGCAAAATGACTTTGAATTTACACTTAGAATTTATCGGTTTCACTATTAGTGATCAAATTGCTTGGTTGAGTGACCAAACGATTTCCGATTGTTATGAAATTTTACATGGACATTCTAATACATATAAAATGATTTATCATGCAGTAATATGAATTTTCTGGGTTGTTTTTCTAATATAATTAACCTATGCGCTCTATATGAAGCTCTTTGAGCTTACATGCAATTGGGGAGTTCTACCTCCTATTTCCTTGTAGGTTAATCATCATTGTGGTCTCATATGACTCAGAGTTCAGTATGCTCAGGTGAATTGAAGTCCGGTTTTCAAGTATGAGCTTGGATCTCTAGAAAACCAAGAAAAACCTATGTTCATCAACCTTCTACTAAGGCATTTTGATTGATGTTTGGAATTAGCCTTGGAGCTGTATAATATGAATATATTGGTGCTGCCAAATTCAGAGTTTGAAGTCAAGATTGGAGGGACATGTTTGGTCATGTGAAGGATCTCTTATCTTCATCAAACAAGATCTTGCACATGCTTCCTTTATTGAGGTCAATGATAAGATTTTTGTGAGAAGAAAATTGATGAAGCTAAAGGACAAATGCAATGGTTGAAATTTGTAAGAGATGAGAAAGTATATTTTGCAACTAGACAAGACTTAGATTATGAAGATATTCTTGAAGACTACAAGCTCCAACGGTACACTAATCTATGGCCGAGATTGAATTGTTTTGAATTATGAATGGAGCAGATTACAACAAGACTTGAAGGGTTAAGATGACCATTTAAAAGGTGAATCCAATGGTTGTGCATAAGACCATATTCTTGCTTGAAATTTTTGACTTAAAAGAAGATCTTACTTGATTTTTGGAGTCAAAGATGGCTGCAAGTTGCTACACATTTTGTAGGAAATCGTTGGAGATACCAAGGCCAAGATTTGGTGTAAATTTGATCAAATGATCAAAGATGACAAAATTGTTGAAGATACCAAGGCCAAGATTTGATGCAAGATTGATCAAATGGTCAAAGATGGCTGCAAGTGCACATGACAACTCAAATCTTGCAAAGCTAGACTTGGAAAAAGATGCAAGTGCAACGGCTATGTATTGCAAGGTTGAGATTTAATGATCTATTCATTCAATGGCCGAGATTTGCACATGTAATTGAAGGTCGAGATTTGAAGATGGAAAAAGATCCAATGGTGGAAATCACAAGAGCTTGATAAATTATAAAGAGGGGTTCTTCCTCATTCCAACTTGGAGAAGCCAAAATTACATTGAAGAAATTCTTGCTCTCAAAACTTTCAAGCTAGTTTGTGCCATTGAATCCAAGCTTCTACCCAAGCCACTCTAAAGGCTTCCTCACTATTTTGCTTTTGCAAAGAGGGAGTGCTTCTCATTTGGCTTCTTATTTTCAGATTCAAAAATCCTCATTATTCTTCATTTTCTGTCCAACCCGTGAGGTGATATTGTGATTCTTGAGTGTTCCTCAACCCCATTTGCTTAGTGCAAACCTTGAGTGAACCATTTATACCGAACACTTGTAAAAGTCCCTTCATTGGGCAAAAACCTTGTTGAGATTGAGTTTAAGGGAGTGCTTGAAACCCTTGGTTGTAAAGTTTGAAGATTATCTTGAAATCTTCAGTTTTAAGGGTGACCTAAAAACCCTTGTGAGTTTTGTGGAGCTCTTGAGAAAACCACATCCTTAGTGGAGGTTGAAAAATCCTAGGTTGGTGAACCTAGGTAGTAGATGTAGGAGAAGAGTCTCCGAACTACTATAAATTGCTGTGTGGACTTTCTTGATTGCATTGCTTGCTTGTTGATTGATTAAGTGTTTTGATTGCAGAATTTTCTGAACCACTAGTCTGTCCGTGCACTGTTCACATAGCTAAACTTTGAATTTTAATCTGAATTTTTGATATAGTATTCATTAGGGTGTTGTGATACTGCATACCAAATTTCATTGAATTCTGACTTGATTTGCTAGGTGAAATTTGAGTTGTAAAATCTGTGCACAGTGTGTTGTTTAAAAAAATCTGTTTTTGCAATTCCTTGATTATTTGATAATTGATCATTCACCATATTGTATCACATCTTGCATTGAAATGAATATTGATTAAGATAATCATTAGAGTCCAAATTTGTGTGCTAATTGTTAATTGACATTGATTTCCTTTTAAATTTTAAAAAGAGATTCCTATCGGAATTTGGGGACACAATTCACCCCCCCTATTGTGTTAAGTACGATCCATCAGCAGCAACAGTTAAAAGGAAAGAAGATTTGTTGGTGATTCCTACTCTTCGTCATCCCCCATCTGCCATTAATAAGACTTCATAAGTCTCCCTTCTCTCTCTCTCTCTCTCTGTTCTCTCTCCACAAAGTTTCAGGTCTGCTTTTCGTTTGAGAGGAGGAGGGGCAGATTTTCTGTCTCTTACTCCTCCCTTTGAGTTGCTCATTTCTTACTTTCCTTGTTTGTAAGTACTTTTAATTCAAGATTGGACTAAATTTCTTCTAGTTCCAGCTCCACTCGTGCGTGATGAATCCAACTGTTCAATTGCTATCTCATCTTCAGATTGGTGACTACAAGTTCAACCCATGATGTTTTTCTTTTTTTCTTTTTTTCCTTCTTAAACCAAATGATATTATCGCCTTCTACTGGTGATATACTTACAAAACCCAAGCTTGGGTAGACCTCTTTGAAGGGCAACGGGCCACGCTCCTCACGAGTTGCACTTTCAGTATGTGTGCACTTGTTGTCTTAGTAATGAATGAATCTTATCTTGCCAAAAAAAAAAAGGTATTTAAAAGACATCCATAGTTGTCCCCCTTTTTTACTAATGGAACACAAAGCCAATGCCTATGTGTACAGAAAAAATTCGATATTGGCGACCAAAACCATGGTGTTCTCTTTCACTATAATTTTTCAATATTCGTATTTTCCTTGCAATAGAGGGCGATGAGCTGTAAAATCATACCGACTCTTCGATTGCTCAGTACCTAGCTACACGATTCTGCAGGCATATCAGTTTTAGAGTAGGGATCCAGAGGTGAATATTCTGTATTTGCACAATTCTAAAAATAGAGATTTGGGGTTCACGAGGTGTACCTTAGGGGGACGTTCCGGTGCTCAAGTTCGTTAGTAGAAAATAAGGCTATTGAGATTGCTCAGTGCTAGAGCTCTCTCTTTAGCTAGTAATGAATAATGAGAATGTGATAGAGATTGACTTGAGTGGAGATCCCTTGTTACATGTATTTTGAATTACAAATTGCCCTTGACTGCATGCAAAAATTGTGGAGGTGAATCCCCTACAAATGTCTTGTAGATTTTCTTCCTATTCAGTGATGAGGGCTCCTCAGTACCTCGAGGTGTTTTGGTCACCTAAAAATCCCGGGATTATTTCCTATTAGGCCATACTGAAGACTCCAGGCCAAGGTGACATCTAGGTTGGCCGAGATGCTCCTCAGCTCGATCTCGTCTTCCTTAGACTGTGTAGAAACATATATCAGCGGCGTCTCACTGGAGGAGTATTTTTGGTATTATAAGAAGACATGTGGGACTCTCTTATTTTTGATTCTAAAGTAAATTTCATTAATTGAAAATAAGAGAACAATGTTGTACACCACTCACGCATTAGCTGCCGACTTGATGTGAGAAACATTACAAGCCAAATTGGAAGAAACAATTAAAAGAGACTATAGGACGAACGCAGCAACAAAAAATTAAGTATGCATTGATATACACATGTAACTCATTGATTTGAATACTACTGTAAATATGAAGAACAGAACAAGGATCTTCAATTGGAATGTCATGAGGACCTGATTCCAGATCAATACCAAATCACATCAGAAATCACAAACACCCAAATAATGTCAATCCAAGCAACACCCAAACAACTCAAAATAAGATCAATGTCAAGAACAATGACTAACAATAACAAGAACAATGATTGACAATGGATATTGATGACGAGCGGAATCAGTTTACCTGTTCACTTGATTCGTACGTCTCAATTGATCATACAAATGATAAGGTAAGTTGTTCTTCTCTGCATGTGAAACGAATGTGAGCTAAAGGGTCCCCGAGGTTTTCTTAGGGGAGCCACTCTGACACTCAAGTTAGTTCTGTAATAAAGTGAATTTTGGGAGATTGCTCGGTAATAAGCTTTCTCTTGTTAAGTAAGTGAAAAAAGTGAAGTCCATTTACCTCGATGAGAATTCCCCTTTTATATGTTTCTTGGATAACTGCTACTTTGCTATTACAACCACACTTTGGAGATCGTGGGAGCCATAGACTCATTCTGTATTTGTAGCGGGGGTGATTTACCGATCAAGCCATAATAACGGTTTATAAACCGAGGAGATATTAGCCAAGGTAACACCTAGAGTAGACTAGGTGGTCCCCATCGTAGCTTCCTGTGTCCTAGACACGTGTTAATTTTTAATTGGAGGGTATTTTGGTATTATATATATATATATATATATATATAAATATATATATATATATAAAAGAGGACTACGTCCAATCAGATGAAATACAATGCCGATACAATCTATGAATGGAACATAGATGGCATGTCTGATTACAATATCCTCAATCTGTTGCAACAAATGACCATGGTAAGCAATGCTTACGAAACCAAAATGGATACCACAGACCAAGCGATTGCTAATTTGTTAGTCGTTGGGTTCACTGGTCAATTAAAAGGATGGTGGGATTATCATCTCACATCATCTCAACAAAACGAAATCCTTAGTGCTGTCAAAACTGGTTTGTTTTTCTTCTAAGAGAAGATCTGGTGCAGTTTTTTTGGAATAATATAACTTTTGTGGAGACTGCCACGTCAGTTTGTTAATCTCACAATCTGAATTGTCTGTGTGACTATTCATCTTGTCAAGATTGTGTAGTGCGGGTTTTGATGATGGTTCCGGAGTATCCGGAATCTGTAAGGAAGGGAACTATGTAATATCATTACGCAGTTGATTGAGTTTTTTGTCTAAGTCCTCTATGAAATCACTGTTTTCTGGTTTTAAGGTTTCGACTAATTTTGGAGGGATTTCATAGGGTTTGAAAACTGGTTTATCCAAAGTAGGATGAAGAATCGGTTTTTGGACGTAGTCCTCAATCCTATTCAACTGTTGTCCTATTGTGGATAAATGTTGATTTGTGAAATTGTTTTGTTCGACTAAGTTTTTGAATTCCTTATCGGTTTTTGCTAACTTAAAAGGGGTAGCAATGATAGGGGTATTCTCGTATTCTAATTTGAGTTGGGTTAAAGGCGGATGTTCAGACTCAATGACACTGTCTTGAGTCATGTCGTGCCATGTTTGGACCCTAGCGGTAGTATTTAGCGAAAGTAAGGATAAAGGATAATTATTACCTTTGTCTGGGAAGGTTAATTCAAACCAGTCAAAGAATAATACTTGGATTTGCATTACAGTCATAAAATCGTAATATCTATTTTGGATTGATTCTCTCTTTTGTCCTTTGTAATTGGTAAGGAACCAATCACATTTTAAGGTATTTTCTTTGGAATAAAATTCCTTTTGAACATATTTTTTGTCAATGACGAACTCAACGTCACTGTCTAAGACACCTAATTCAGGAATGGCAGAGTCATCTACCATCTGGGAATAAGTTGGTGACATTGGGGGTGAATCTTTGTGTTTTGTTTGGGAATCCAATGGGGATTCAGATTGTTTGATTGTATAATATGTCCTATTTAAAATTGATAATTTAGGCTCTTTTTTATAAATTTTGTTAATTTCTACTCGGGGAATATCCCTAGTATCAATTGATCTATCTAAGTTTTCAAGATTAATCTCCTCAGTGTTGACGATTCCGTCGCCAACAACTGAGCTGGAGGTAGACATAGATCTAAATAGCGAACTCATGTCTTAACTCGAGTACGGTGACCTATGAGTTGCTTCCTATAGGGTTTGAACAATGCCTACCATGGTGGGAATGTAGTATCCTGACCCGATTATACACTATTTATGGTATTTTGACACATTGATCGAGGTGGAGTGAACCTCGGTAATCGTGAATCGGGATTTAGGGAGAATAAAAATTAAATCAAGATAAAACTATGAAAATATTTTTAATAAATGGGGGATTTAAAAAGAAAATTATTGGCGCAAGAATTACTCGAATCGGATTTAAATTGGATTTATTATAAATTTTTGAAGTTAATTTGAACATTTTAGTTAGGGGTGTTTTTGAAAGATGAGTGTTTTTGAAAGTAAAATATTGTACTTTTCAAAAAAAAAAAAAGAAAGTAAAATATTGTATAAAAGAAAAATTAAAGAAAATAAAAAATAAATAAAAGATTTGGCAGGTTTGGGTAGCCGGATTGCCGGCGGTGACGTTGAATGGGTTCTGGCCGAGTTGATCGAGTTGACTCGGTTGACTAATGTGTTGACCGGTTCAACCCTGTTCAACCCGGTTTGACCCATTTGACCCGGTTTAACCTGGTTTTGACCTATTTCACTTGGTTTGACCTAGTTTGACCCGGTTTTGATCCATTTCACCCGGTTTTGACCCATTTGATCCGGTTTGCCCGTTGACCGTTGACCATAGTTGACCGAACGTATTTTAACTGTATTTTCGTATAATGTGTATTTTCGATGTAGACGGTGATCCCGGTTGAGATTTGAAGCAGGTTGACTTTCAGAGTTAGGGGTTTATTGGGGACGCGTGCGTCGTATTCGGTTTCTGATTTTCAGGTGAGTAGGATTTAGGTGATGCTGGTCAGCGGCGGGACGCATGAGCTGTTTCTTTAGCAGGTTTTGAGGATTTGGGGTTTTGTATTTGTATATATGTTACTTATTTGCTCAGTCTGATCTCGGGTAGATAAGTCTTCTTATTTCCGCTGTTGTATAGATACTCCGATGTTTTCGATAGGTGTATATATGTGGTATTCTGGAGAGACTATGCCCATGTTATATTTCAAGAGTTGTTACTATTTTATTTTATATATTTTATATATTGATTTAGGTATATTGGATTAAGGGTTGGTTCGGGGGATGGGGTCCCCTGTCGGTCACGTTCTTATGGGTTTAGGTACACTTCGGTATACCTTAGGAGAGAGGGGCGTGACAGTTTGATATCGGAGCTGTAGGTTTAGATACTTATGGGGTTAGACTACCTAAGTTATGTCGTTGGCTACACATCATGCACTTCCCGGCTGACCTGGTGAGTTTTTATTTTTGTGTTTCTTGCTTTTAGATTTATGTATACGTGTGTTACATTTTGTAGATATGGTTGACACACGTAATACTTCGGTGCGAGGACGTGGAGGGGGTAGGGGACGACATGAGGCAGATGAGCCTCAGGGGGTAGATGAGGCGGGTATGCTCGAGATGGTTCCATTGTGTTGGACCTATGGTCCTATATGTCTAATTTTGATGATATTAAATCATTTATAAATCATAATGAAACATTAAAGCAATATTTGATTTATATGAATTGAATTTAAATGACTATATATTTTTTAGATAGTGCTGGAAATTAAGTTTTGGAAACAAACATACATGGACTAAGTTAGGGCATTAATCTTCTAATGATCATAATTTATCTTACTTAGGTCCAAATGACTTGAAACTTGAATCACATGCACATGAAGGTTTAATATATGTTCTAGGACTATAATCATGAGAAATTAAGTGCATCACATATATATTTGGTCATATGCTTAAATTCCGCCAAAACTAGGTTTTACCTAATTTTGTGCATATGTGTTCTTTGTGAACGTGGTGAACCAAATGAACTCCGATTTAAATGAAATTTCGTGTGCATCTTAGTTTCATCACTATGAACATATTTGATTTAGTAAAGTTCAAGAGAAAAGGTCATTTACACTGAGTTTGCAAAATGACTTTGAATTTACACTTAGAATTTATCGGTTTCACTATTAGTGATCAAATTGCTTGGTTGAGTGACCAAACGATTTCCGATTGTTATGAAATTTTACATGGACATTCTAATACATATAAAATGATTTATCATGCAGTAATATGAATTTTCTGGGTTGTTTTTCTAATGTAATTAACCTATGCGCTCTATATAAAGCTCTTTGAGCTTACATGCAATTGGGGAGTTCTACCTCCTATTTCCTTGTAGGTTAATCATCATTGTGGTCTCATATGGCTCAGAATTCAGTATGTTCAAGAGTGGTCGAAGTCCAGTTTCTAAGAATGAGCTTGGAGCTCTAGGAAACTATGAAAAATCCTATATTTGCCAACTTTCCACTAAGGCACTTTATCAAGTTGAATGAATCAAACATTGAGGCTATTGGTTGTGGTCTTCATGGAGATACAACTCTTTTCAATCATATGAGACAAACCTTGTCCTCTCTATCATTAGTGATATATTCTTGTTTGACATTTTCACTCAAGACATGTGCTACCAAGAAAGTTAGGTTGGTGCAATCAAACAAGATCCTTGACATTTTCACTCAAGACATGTGCTACCAAGAAAGTTATGTTGGTGCAATCAAACAAGATCCTTGACTAAGGGATCACTTTTGAAGTCTTTGATTCAAAATGAAGGGACAAGATGGCATAGTACAATCTACATCCATGGCTGAGAATTAAAGAGAGTTTGAATGGTCAAGATTTGAAGACATACATTGATCAAATGGTTGTGCATAAGACAACTTTCTTGCTTGCAATTTTTGACTTAAAAAAAGGAGCATGTGCAACGTCTATATGCTCTATGGTGGAGATTTGTTTGCTCAAATCATCAATGACCAAGATTAGGAGCTGCAATGGATGGTAGAGATCAACTCTTGAAGTTTGATCCAATGGCTACAAGCATAGGAGAGAATTGCCTTTAAAAGAGGATCTTCCCTTTCATACAACTTGGAGAAGCAAATTGAAAAATTATCCTTGAGAGAAACCTCTTGCTATCAAGTTCATCAATCATCAAGCTTTCTTGCTATTTGCTACAACAATCTTCTCCAATACAAGCCTCTACAATCAAGGACTTCTCACTACTCTTGCTTTTGCAAAAGGGAAGTTCCTATATCCTTTAGGCTTTGTTTACTTACAATCTAAACCTCTCTTGTTCTTAAAATCCTATCTTTGAGAGTGTTGCTGTAATCTTGAGAGTTCCATACCAAATACCTTTGAGGTAACCTGTGAGAACCTTGGCTGAAAATCTCATTGAGAAATTCCCTTTGTTAGGGGAAATTGTAAACATTGAAGTCTGAGGGAGTTCTTAGAAACCCTTGGTGTAAGGAGTTTTGTGGGTCTCTTAAAACCACACCTTAGTGGAGTTGGGAAAATCCTAGGTTGGTGAATCTAGGTAGTAGACGTAGGAGAAGGGTCTCCGAACTACTATAAATCGCTGTGTTGATTTCTTTGTTTACTTGTTTATATTTACTACTTGTTTCAAACTGCAGGATTTTCAAAACCCTAATCTGTCCGAGATTAGCAGACTGCCATAAACTTTGAATTTTGATCTGAAATTTTGATATAGTGTTTATTGAGGTGTTGTGACATTGCATATAAAATTTCGTTGCATTTTGACATCATTTGATAGGTAAAATCTGAGTTGAAAAATCTGTGTGCAGTGTGTTGCTTGAAAATCTGTTTTGTGCAATTCTTGATTATTTGATATTTGGTCATTCACTATATTGTATCACATCTTGCATTGGATTGAATATTGATTAGGAAAATCATTAGAGTCCAAATTTGTGTGCTACTTGTTAATTGCCATTAATTTGTTTAAATTGAAAAAGGGATTCCAATTGGAATTTGGGGACACAATTCACCCCCCCTCTTGTGTTAAACTCGATCCGTCAATTGGTATCGGAGCAGGTTAGCTAAAACTAGGAGTTATATCCTATTTGGCATATTTATGGCAAATATAAATTCTTATGGTGAGGCCGAAGGCCTATCCATGAATAGACCACCATTTTTCAATGGCTTGCAATACGGTTTTTGGAAAAATAGGATGAAAATTTTTATAAATTCCATTGATTATGATTTGTGGGAAGTTGTAGAGAATGGTCCTTATGTTCCTAGGAAACTTTTGGGTGATGAGATGGTAGATAAGGAAAAGAGTGAGTTTACTAAGGAAGATAAGAGATTACTTAGCCTAAATAATAAGGCAATCAACACTTTGCACATTGCACTTATTAGGAGTGAATTTGATTACATAGCTCAATGTAAGAGTGCAAAGGAGATTTGGGATATGTTAGAGTTGAAGCATGAAGGAACAAGTCAAGTGAAGGACTCTAAGATAAACATGCTAGTCACCGAGTTTGAGACCTTTAGAATGAAGAAGGGTGAGAGCATTAGGGAGATGTTTTCTAGACTTACTTGCATATGTAATGAATTAGAAGCTTTGAACAAACCATATGAGGAAGTTGATAAGGTCCAAAAGATCCTTAGGAGTTTACCTAGGATTTGGAAAGATAAGGTAGTAGCCATTAAAGAGGCTAAAGACCTTAGGAAGCTTAAGATAGAGGAATTAATAGGAAGTCCAATGACACATGAGTTGGAGATGTCAAGATTAGATGAGGAAGATGCACCACCTAAGAAAAATGGCTTAGCTCTTAGGATCAATAGTGACACTAGTTCGGATTCTAGTGATGATGATAGTGAAATAGGGGCAGCCCTAATAGCTAAGCATTTCAAGAAGTTCTTGAAGATGAACAAACGTGGAGGATTCAAGAATAGAAAGGCTTTTAAAGAAAAGAGAGAGGAGAAAGAGAAAGAAAAGAGTCATTGCTTTAAGTGTGGCAAAGTAGGTCACTTTATGGCCGATTGCCCTAAGCTTCAAAAGAAGAAGCATAAGGAATATAGAGAGAAAGAGAAGAAGAAGGACAAAGGGAAGAAGGAGAAGAAGGCATTCAAGGCCACTTGGGATGATTCTTCATCATCATCTTCAAGTGATAGTGAAGAGGAACTCCAAGCCAACTTGTGTCTCATGGCAAATGAGGAAGAGGAAGTGTCCTCATCAAATTCGGATGAGATGGTAACATCTTCTAAACCTTCTTATGATGAGCTCTCTTGTGTTTATGATGAACTTTATATTGCTTATGAGAAATTGATGCATAAACACAAGCATGCTAAGAAAGAAGTTAGTGGACTTTCTAAAGTAGAAAAAATGCATCTAAATGAGTGTTGTGATTTGAAATCTAAATATGATGATGTATGTTTTTCACTTGATGCATTAGTTCAAGAAAATGAGGATTTAAAAAATCAATTGAAAACATGTGTTAATTCTAGTAACATTGCATCATCTAGCAATTCACATGACTTAGATGCTTTGCATGCTAGGATTCATGAGCTAGAAGGTGAGTTGGATACATGGGATGATCATGAGTGCATTATTATGCCTAACTCTTCTTCTCTACAAAAAGAGCTTGATATGGCCAATGAGAAATACAATATGCTTGAAAAACAATTTTCAAAATTTTCTATGAGTTCTTCTAAATTGGATGAACTTCTTGCATCTCAAAGACATTATCTTGACAAGAGTGGATTAGGATATGATCCTATGAAACTTAAGGACACCCTAGAGGCTAAGGAGGCCACGGTCAATGTGAACAAAAATGGTACCTACCCCAAGGGTAAGGCTAATGTTCCTAAGGGAACTACACCTAGGAAGAGAAAAGTTTATGTGAAGAAGGTTTGGGTGCCTAAAGGGTTGAATGACTTTGAAAAGAAAGCATATGTGATGAGAACTTTCAAAATTGATGCATATGCCTTTATTGCTACTAACCCCAAAGGATCCAAAGTTTGGATACCTAAGGTATATTAAACATGTGTTTATCTAGGTGTGCTTAAAATCCAAATCCGAATCATGCAAATGGTATTTGGATAGTGGTTGTTCTAGACACATGACGGGAGATGCTTCATTATTCACATCCTTTGAAGCAAAGAAGAATGGAGGATTTGTGACCTTTGGAGACAAGGTCAAAGGTAAGATCCTAGGCTTGGGATTCATAGGTAACTCTTCTTTCTCCCTTAGTGAAGTAAGATTGGTTGAAAATTTATCTTTTAATTTATTGAGTGTTAGTCACTTAGCCGATAAAGGCTTTGATATTCTTTTCAAAAATGATAAATGTTATGTGTTTGATGTTTATGGTAATGTTGTGAAATTAGGAAGTAGAAGTGGTGATATGTATGTAATGCATTTTGATGCTATGAAAAATTCTAAAATATCTTGCTTGCTTGCTAAGAATGATGATGCTTTGCATTGGCATAGAAGATTAGGTCATATCGGAATGTCTACATTGAAAAAGTTGTGTGCAAATGAACTTATTAGAGGATTGCCTAAGTTAAATTTCAATGTTGAACATGTTTGTGATGTTTGTGTTAGGGGTAAACAAACTAAAGAGTCTTTTAAGCCTAAACTTGATATTAGTACTTCTAGACCTCTAGAATTGTTACATATGGATTTATTTGGTCCTAGTAGAGTTAGGAGTCTAGGTGGAAAATACTATGCATTTGTTATTGTGGATGATTATACTAGATTTACATGGTGTTTGTTTCTTGTGCATAAAAGTGATGCATTGCATGCTTTTGAAAACTTACTTAGGAGATTGCAAAATGAGCATAACTTAAAAGTTTCAAAAATTAGAAGTGACCATGGAGGTGAATTTGAAAATGCTAATTTTGATTCTTTGTGTGCTTCTTTTGGTATTAAACATGAGTTTAGTGCTCCTAGGACACCTCAACAAAATGGGGTTGTAGAAAGGAAGAATAGAACTTTACAAGAACTAGGACGAACCATGCTTCTAGAATATAATCTTCCTAAATATTTTTGGGCCGAAGCTACTAGTAATGCATGTTATGTGAGTAATAGACTTAGCATTAGAAAAGGATTAAAGAAAACTCCTTATGAACTCTTGTATGGCAAGAAACCTAAAGTAGATTACTTTAAGGTTTTTGGTGCTAAATGTTTTATTTTAAATACCAAAGACAATTTGGATAAATTTGATTCAAAGAGTGACATTGGAATATTTTTAGGATATTCATCATCATCTAAAGCATATAGAGTATTTAACTCTAGAACTAAAATTGTGGAAGAAAGTGTAAATGTTAAATTCGATGATATGACCACACTTGCTCCAAATGTGCGTGTAGAAAATAAATTTTCAGATTTGGAACATCCTTTGAAGCACAAAAATGAAGGTACACATGGAGTACAATTGCTAGAAGAAGATGAAAATGATGTCCCTTTGGTGGAGAACTTAAGGGAGATGAATATCTCAAATGAAGAAACACCACCAAATGAAGAAAGTGAAGGTGAACCCGAGGGAAATGAAGAACCAAAAGAAGCTGAAAATGCTATGGAACAACCGGGTGTTCACAAATACAAGGTGATGAAGTCTCATCCAAAAGAACTAATTATTGGAGACTTGCATCAAGGAAGGCAACTAAGAGCCAAAAGGGACTCTACGGTCAATTCTAATCCTTTAAACTCTTTTGCCATGCTTTCTTTAGTAGAGCCTAAAAATGTACGTGATGCTTTGCATGATGATGATTGGGTGTATGCCATGCAAGAGGAGTTAGAACAATTTGAGAGAAGTAAGGTTTGGACTCTTTGTCCTAAACCTAAAGACCACACCATTATAGGAACAAAATGGGTCTATAGGAATAAGATGGATGAAAATGGTAATGTAACTAGGAACAAAGCTAGATTAGTGGCCCAAGGATATTGCCAAGAAGAGGGTATTGACTTTGATGAAACCTTTGCACCGGTTGCAAGGTTAGAGGCTATTAGATTATTGCTTGCATTTGCATGTTACAAAAATATCAAACTTTTTCAAATGAATGTGAAAAGTGCATTTTTAAATGGTGTGATAAATGAGGAAGTTTATGTTAAACAACCTCCCGGATTTGAAAGTAAGAAATTTCCAAACCATGTTTACAAACTAGACAAGGCTTTATATGGTTTAAAACAAGCTCCTAGAGCTTGGTATGAAAGATTGTCTAAGTTCTTGCTTGAAAATGGTTTTCAATGTGGTAGTATTGATGATACTTTGTTTATTAAATACAAAGGTCTTGATATGCTAATTGTGCAAATATATGTTGATGATATTGTGTTTGGTGCTACATTAGAATCTATGTGTGAAGATTTTGCATTATGCATGAAGAATGAATTTGAAATGAGTATGATGGGTGAGTTGACTTACTTTCTAGGTTTACAAATTAAACAAACCCCACTTGGCACTCACATTAGTCAAACTAAGTATACAAATGAGATATTAAAAAGGTTTGGCATGGATATTTCTAAAGGTTCATCCACACCTATGGGAGTGGGAACCAAATTAGAACCCGACCTAGATGGTAATGATGTTGATCAAAAGAGATATAGGTCAATGATTGGTAGTTTACTTTACTTGACCGCATCTAGGCCCGATATTATGCTTAGTGTTTGCATGTGTGCAAGATTTCAATCTAATCCTAAGCAAACACATCTCATGGCCATAAAGAAGATTCTTAGGTACTTAAAAGACACACCTTCCCTAGGGTTGTGGTATGATAAGAAATCTTCATTTGACTTGCATTCATTTGTAGATGCCGACTTTGCGGGTTGCAAAATAAATAGGAAAAGTACTAGTGGTACTTGTCAATACCTAGGAAATATGCTCATATCTTGGTTCTCCAAGAAGCAAACATGTGTTGCTTTGAGCACTACCGAAGCCGAATATATGGCTATTGGTAGTTGTACTTGCCAATTGCTTTGGATTAAACAACAAATGCTTGATTTTAATATGGAATTTTCAAACATTCCAATTCTTTGTGATAACATAAGTGCCATACATTTGTCTAAGAATCCTAGATATCATGGTAAAGCTAAGCATATAGACATTAGACATCATTTCATTAGAGATCATGTTGCTAAAAAGAACATTGTGCTTGAACATGTAGAAGGGGAACATAATATTGCCGATTTGTTCACTAAGCCTTTAGCTAAGGATAGATTCATAAAACTAAGAAATGCATTGGGTTTGTGTGAAGCACCTTGAGTGCATATTACTTGAATGCTTATTATATTTTCTTGGTGATATGTGCTTATAAGCTAAATATATAAATTGGTATGCATGATTGAAGGGGGAGTAACCTAGTGTCATTAGGAGGCCATGGGTCACTTAGTGTGATAGGCTCCAAATTGGGTCACTTAGGTTCTATTAGTTCAATTGGTGTGTTGCCATTTGTTGATGAGAACTAGTTTTGATATTATTTGAAGCATGTTTATGGTCTTAAATCACTTTTGTGATAAAATCTCAAAAATGCTTATAAATCTTTTACAAAACTTGCATCAACCCCTTAGTTCTCCACTTTTTGATTTATTACAAAAAGGGGGAGAGACATGATGATAAATTGCATTAAAATCATTTGCCAAAATGCATATATAGGCATAACTTAAGGGGGAGTGTATATGCCATGATTGGGAGAGAATAGATGTTAAAGTAAGGGGGAGCTAAGCTTACTTAACTAAAGTTGTATATGAGTTTCAAAAGTGTTTTAAATTGATATCATTAAACTTTTTAATGCACTTTGAATTGATATTAAATTCAATTACAATCAAATAGACATTTATATCATGCATGTTTTGTAATCATCAAAAAGGGGGAGATTGTTGGACCTATGGTCCTATATGTCTAATTTTGATGATATTAAATCATTTATAAATCATAATGAAACATTAAAGCAATATTTGATTTATATGAATTGAATTTAAATGACTATATATTTTTTAGATAGTGCTGAAAATTAAGTTTTGGAAACAAACATACATGGACTAAGTTAGGGCATTAATCTTCTAATGATCATAATTTATCTTACTTAGGTCCAAATGACTTGAAACTTGAATCACATGCACATGAAGGTTTAATATATGTTCTAGGACTATAATCATGAGAAATTAAGTGCATCACATATATATTTGGTCATATGCTTAAATTCCGCCAAAACTAGGTTTTACCTAATTTTGTGCATATGTGTTCTTTGTGAACGTGGTGAACCAAATGAACTCCAATTTAAATGAAATTACGTGTGCATCTTAGTTTCATCACTATGAACATATTTGATTTAGTAAAGTTCAAGAGAAAAGGTCATTTACACTGAGTTTGCAAAATGACTTTGAATTTACACTTAGAATTTATCGGTTTCACTATTAGTGATCAAATTGCTTGGTTGAGTGACCAAACGATTTCCGATTGTTATGAAATTTTACATGGACATTCTACTACATATAAAATGATTTATCATGCAGTAATATGAATTTTCTGGGTTGTTTTTCTAATGTAATTAACCTATGCGCTCTATATGAAGCTCTTTGAGCTTACATGCAATTGGGGAGTTCTACCTCCTATTTCCTTGTAGGTTAATCATCATTGTGGTCTCATATGGCTCAGAATTCAGTATGTTCAAGAGTGGTCGAAGTCCAGTTTCTAAGAATGAGCTTGGAGCTCTAGGAAACTATGAAAAATCCTATATTTGCCAACTTTCCACTAAGGCACTTTATCAAGTTGAATGAATCAAACATTGAGGCTATTGGTTGTGGTCTTCATGGAGATACAACTCTTTTCAATCATATGAGACAAACCTTGTCCTCTCTATCATTAGTGATATATTCTTGTTTGACATTTTCACTCAAGACATGTGCTACCAAGAAAGTTAGGTTGGTGCAATCAAACAAGATCCTTGACATTTTCACTCAAGACATGTGCTACCAAGAAAGTTATGTTGGTGCAATCAAACAAGATCCTTGACTAAGGGATCACTTTTGAAGTCTTTGATTCAAAATGAAGGGACAAGATGGCATAGTACAATCTACATCCATGGCTGAGAATTAAAGAGAGTTTGAATGGTCAAGATTTGAAGACATACATTGATCAAATGGTTGTGCATAAGACAACTTTCTTGCTTGCAATTTTTGACTTAAAAAAAGGAGCATGTGCAACGTCTATATGCTCTGTGGTGGAGATTTGTTTGCTCAAATCATCAATGACCAAGATTAGGAGCTGCAATGGATGGTAGAGATCAACTCTTGAAGTTTGATCCAATGGCTACAAGCATAGGAGAGAATTGCCTTTAAAAGAGGATCTTCCCTTTCATACAACTTGGAGAAGCAAATTGAAAAATTATCCTTGAGAGAAACCTCTTGCTATCAAGTTCATCAATCATCAAGCTTTCTTGCTATTTGCTACAACAATCTTCTCCAATACAAGCCTCTACAATCAAGGACTTCTCACTACTCTTGCTTTTGCAAAAGGGAAGTTCCTATATCCTTTAGGCTTTGTTTACTTACAATCTAAACCTCTCTTGTTCTTAAAATCCTATCTTTGAGAGTGTTGCTGTAATCTTGAGAGTTCCATACCAAATACCTTTGAGGTAACCTGTGAGAACCTTGGCTGAAAATCTCATTGAGAAATTCCCTTTGTTAGGGGAAATTGTAAACATTGAAGTTTGAGGGAGTTCTTAGAAACCCTTGGTGTAAGGAGTTTTGTGGGTCTCTTAAAACCACACCTTAGTGGAGTTGGGAAAATCCTAGGTTGGTGAATCTAGGTAGTAGACGTAGGAGAAGGGTCTCCGAACTACTATAAATCGCTGTGTTGATTTCTTTGTTTACTTGTTTATATTTACTACTTGTTTCAAACTGCAGGATTTTCAAAACCCTAATCTGTCCGAGATTAGCAGACTGCCTTAAACTTTGAATTTTGATCTGTAATTTTGATATAGTGTTTATTAAGGTGTTGTGACATTGCATATAAAATTTCGTTGCATTTTGACATCATTTGATAGGTAAAATCTGAGTTGAAAAATCTGTGTGCAGTGTGTTGCTTGAAAATCTGTTTTGTGCAATTCTTGATTATTTGATATTTGGTCATTCACTATATTGTATCACATCTTGCATTGGATTGAATATTGATTAGGAAAATCATTAGAGTCCAAATTTGTGTGCTACTTGTTAATTGCCATTAATTTGTTTAAATTGAAAAAGGGATTCGAATTGGAATTTGGGGACACAATTCACCCCCCCTCTTGTGTTAAACTCGATCCGTCAATTGGTATCGGAGCAGGTTAGCTAAAACTAGGAGTTATATCCTATTTGGCATATTTATGGCAAATATAAATTCTTATGGTGAGGCCGAAGGCCTATCCATGAATAGACCACCATTTTTCAATGGCTTGCAATACGGTTTTTGGAAAAATAGGATGAAAATTTTTATAAATTCCATTGATTATGATTTGTGGGAAGTTGTAGAGAATGGTCCTTATGTTCCTAGGAAACTTTTGGGTGATGAGATGGTAGATAAGGAAAAGAGTGAGTTTACTAAGGAAGATAAGAGATTACTTAGCCTAAATAATAAGGCAATCAACACTTTGCACATTGCACTTATTAGGAGTGAATTTGATTACATAGCTCAATGTAAGAGTGCAAAGGAGATTTGGGATATGTTAGAGTTGAAGCATGAAGGAACAAGTCAAGTGAAGGACTCTAAGATAAACATGCTAGTCACCGAGTTTGAGACCTTTAGAATGAAGAAGGGTGAGAGCATTAGGGAGATGTTTTCTAGACTTACTTGCATATGTAATGAATTAGAAGCTTTGAACAAACCATATGAGGAAGTTGATAAGGTCCAAAAGATCCTTAGGAGTTTACCTAGGATTTGGAAAGATAAGGTAGTAGCCATTAAAGAGGCTAAAGACCTTAGGAAGCTTAAGATAGAGGAATTAATAGGAAGTCCAATGACACATGAGTTGGAGATGTCAAGATTAGATGAGGAAGATGCACCACCTAAGAAAAATGGCTTAGCTCTTAGGATCAATAGTGACACTAGTTCGGATTCTAGTGATGATGATAGTGAAATAGGGGCAGCCCTATTAGCTAAGCATTTCAAGAAGTTCTTGAAGATGAACAAACGTGGAGGATTCAAGAATAGAAAGGCTTTTAAAGAAAAGAGAGAGGAGAAAGAGAAAGAAAAGAGTCCTTGCTTTAAGTGTGGCAAAGTAGGTCACTTTATGGCCGATTGCCCTAAGCTTCAAAAGAAGAAGCATAAGGAATATAGAGAGAAAGAGAAGAAGAAGGACAAAGGGAAGAAGGAGAAGAAGGCATTCAAGGCCACTTGGGATGATTCTTCATCATCATCTTCAAGTGATAGTGAAGAGGAACTCCAAGCCAACTTGTGTCTCATGGCAAATGAGGAAGAGGAAGTGTCCTCATCAAATTCGGATGAGATGGTAACATCTTCTAAACCTTCTTATGATGAGCTCTCTTGTGTTTATGATGAACTTTATATTGCTTATGAGAAATTGATGCATAAACACAAGCATGCTAAGAAAGAAGTTAGTAGACTTTCTAAAGTAGAAAAAATGCATCTAAATGAGTGTTGTGATTTGAAATCTAAATATGATGATGTATGTTTTTCACTTGATGCATTAGTTCAAGAAAATGAGGATTTAAAAAATCAATTGAAAACATGTGTTAATTCTAGTAACATTGCATCATCTAGCAATTCACATGACTTAGATGCTTTGCATGCTAGGATTCATGAGCTAGAAGGTGAGTTGGATACATGGGATGATCATGAGTGCATTATTATGCCTAACTCTTCTTCTCTACAAAAAGAGTTTGATATGGCCAATGAGAAATACAATATGCTTGAAAAACAATTTTCAAAATTTTCTATGAGTTCTTCTAAATTGGATGAACTTCTTGCATCTCAAAGACATTATCTTGACAAGAGTGGATTAGGATATGATCCTATGAAACTTAAGGACACCCTAGAGGCTAAGGAGGCCACGGTCAATGTGAACAAAAATGGTACCTACCCCAAGGGTAAGGCTAATGTTCCTAAGGGAACTACACCTAGGAAGAGAAAAGTTTATGTGAAGAAGGTTTGGGTGCCTAAAGGGTTGAATGACTTTGAAAAGAAAGCATATGTGATGAGAACTTTCAAAATTGATGCATATGCCTTTATTGCTACTAACCCCAAAGGATCCAAAGTTTGGATACCTAAGGCATATTAAACATGTGTTTATCTAGGTGTGCTTAAAATCCAAATCCGAATCATGCAAATGGTATTTGGATAGTGGTTGTTCTAGACACATGACGGGAGATGCTTCATTATTC
Source organism: Tripterygium wilfordii (assembly GCF_013401445.1). Lineage (NCBI taxonomy): Eukaryota > Viridiplantae > Streptophyta > Magnoliopsida > Celastrales > Celastraceae > Tripterygium > Tripterygium wilfordii. The sequence goes on from NC_052241.1 coordinate 7,568,228, forward strand.
ACATCCTTTGAAGCAAAGAAGAATGGAGGATTTGTGACCTTTGGAGACAAGGTCAAAGGTAAGATCCTAGGCTTGGGATCCATAGGTAACTCTTCTTTCTCCCTTAGTGAAGTAAGATTGGTTGAAAATTTATCTTTTAATTTATTGAGTGTTAGTCACTTAGCCGATAAAGGCTTTGATATTCTTTTCAAAAATGATAAATGTTATGTGTTTGATGTTTATGGTAATGTTGTGAAATTAGGAAGTAGAAGTGGTGATATGTATGTAATGCATTTTGATGCTATGAAAAATTCTAAAATATCTTGCTTGCTTGCTAAGAATGATGATGCTTTGCATTGGCATAGAAGATTAGGTCATATCGGAATGTCTACATTGAAAAAGTTGTGTGCAAATGAACTTATTAGAGGATTGCCTAAGTTAAATTTCAATGTTGAACATGTTTGTGATGTTTGTGTTAGGGGTAAACAAACTAAAGAGTCTTTTAAGTCTAAACTTGATATTAGTACTTCTAGACCTCTAGAATTGTTACATATGGATTTATTTGGTCCTAGTAGAGTTAGGAGTCTAGGTGGAAAATACTATGCATTTGTTATTGTGGATGATTATACTAGATTTACATGGTGTTTGTTTCTTGTGCATAAAAGTGATGCATTGCATGCTTTTGAAAACTTACTTAGGAGATTGCAAAATGAGCATAACTTAAAAGTTTCAAAAATTAGAAGTGACCATGGAGGTGAATTTGAAAATGCTAATTTTGATTCTTTGTGTGCTTCTTTTGGTATTAAACATGAGTTTAGTGCTCCTAGGACACCTCAACAAAATGGGGTTGTAGAAAGGAAGAATAGAACTTTACAAGAACTAGGAAGAACCATGCTTCTAGAATATAATCTTCCTAAATATTTTTGGCCCGAAGCTACTAGTAATGCATGTTATGTGAGTAATAGACTTAGCATTAGAAAAGGATTAAAGAAAACTCCTTATGAACTCTTGTATGGCAAGAAACCTAAAGTAGATTACTTTAAGGTTTTTGGTGCTAAATGTTTTATTTTAAATACCAAAGACAATTTGGATAAATTTGATTCAAAGAGTGACATTGGAATATTTTTAGGATATTCATCATCATCTAAAGCATATAGAGTATTTAACTCTAGAACTAAAATTGTGGAAGAAAGTGTAAATGTTAAATTCGATGATATGACCACACTTGCTCCAAATGTGCGTGTAGAAAATAAATTTTCAGATTTGGAACATCCTTTGAAGCACAAAAATGAAGGTACACATGGAGTACAATTGCTAGAAGAAGATGAAAATGATGTCCCTTTGGTGGAGAACTTAAGGGAGATGAATATCTCAAATGAAGAAACACCACCAAATGAAGAAAGTGAAGGTGAACCCGAGGGAAATGAAGAACCAAAAGAAGCTGAAAATGCTATGGAACAACCGGGTGTTCACAAATACAAGGTGATGAAGTCTCATCCAAAAGAACTAATTATTGGAGACTTGCATCAAGGAAGGCAACTAAGAGCCAAAAGGGACTCTACGGTCAATTCTAATCCTTTAAACTCTTTTGCCATGCTTTCTTTAGTAGAGCCTAAAAATGTACGTGATGCTTTGCATGATGATGATTGGGTGTATGCCATGCAAGAGGAGTTAGAACAATTTGAGAGAAGTAAGGTTTGGACTCTTTGTCCTAAACCTAAAGACCACACCATTATAGGAACAAAATGGGTCTATAGGAATAAGATGGATGAAAATGGTAATGTAACTAGGAACAAAGCTAGATTAGTGGCCCAAGGATATTGCCAAGAAGAGGGTATTGACTTTGATGAAACCTTTGCACCGGTTGCAAGGTTAGAGGCTATTAGATTATTGCTTGCATTTGCATGTTACAAAAATATCAAACTTTTTCAAATGAATGTGAAAAGTGCATTTTTAAATGGTGTGATAAATGAGGAAGTTTATGTTAAACAACCTCCCGGATTTGAAAGTAAGAAATTTCCAAACCATGTTTACAAACTAGACAAGGCTTTATATGGTTTAAAACAAGCTCCTAGAGCTTGGTATGAAAGATTGTCTAAGTTCTTGCTTGAAAATGGTTTTCAATGTGGTAGTATTGATGATACTTTGTTTATTAAATACAAAGGTCTTGATATGCTAATTGTGCAAATATATGTTGATGATATTGTGTTTGGTGCTACATTAGAATCTATGTGTGAAGATTTTGCATTATGCATGAAGAATGAATTTGAAATGAGTATGATGGGTGAGTTGACTTACTTTCTAGGTTTACAAATTAAACAAACCCCACTTGGCACTCACATTAGTCAAACTAAGTATACAAATGAGATATTAAAAAGGTTTGGCATGGATATTTCTAAAGGTTCATCCACACCTATGGGAGTGGGAACCAAATTAGAACCCGACCTAGATGGTAATGATGTTGATCAAAAGAGATATAGGTCAATGATTGGTAGTTTACTTTACTTGACCGCATCTAGGCCCGATATTATGTTTAGTGTTTGCATGTGTGCAAGATTTCAATCTAATCCTAAGCAAACACATCTCATGGCCATAAAGAAGATTCTTAGGTACTTAAAAGACACACCTTCCCTAGGGTTGTGGTATGATAAGAAATCTTCATTTGACTTGCATTCATTTGTAGATGCCGACTTTGCGGGTTGCAAAATAAATAGGAAAAGTACTAGTGGTACTTGTCAATACCTAGGAAATATGCTCATATCTTGGTTCTCCAAGAAGCAAACATGTGTTGCTTTGAGCACTACCGAAGCCGAATATATGGCTATTGGTAGTTGTACTTGCCAATTGCTTTGGATTAAACAACAAATGCTTGATTTTAATATGGAATTTTCAAACATTCCAATTCTTTGTGATAACATAAGTGCCATACATTTGTCTAAGAATCCTAGATATCATGGTAAAGCTAAGCATATAGACATTAGACATCATTTCATTAGAGATCATGTTGCTAAAAAGAACATTGTGCTTGAACATGTAGAAGGGGAACATAATATTGCCGATTTGTTCACTAAGCCTTTAGCTAAGGATAAATTCATAAAACTAAGAAATGCATTGGGTTTGTGTGAAGCACCTTGAGTGCATATTACTTGAATGCTTATTATATTTTCTTGGTGATATGTGCTTATAAGCTAAATATATAAATTGGTATGCATGATTGAAGGGGGAGTAACCTAGTGTCATTAGGAGGCCATGGGTCACTTAGTGTGATAGGCTCCAAATTGGGTCACTTAGGTTCTATTAGTTCAATTGGTGTGTTGCCATTTGTTGATGAGAACTAGTTTTGATATTATTTGAAGCATGTTTATGGTCTTAAATCACTTTTGTGATAAAATCTCAAAAATGCTTATAAATCTTTTACAAAACTTGCATCAACCCCTTAGTTCTCCACTTTTTGATTTATTACAAAAAGGGGGAGAGACATGATGATAAATTGCATTAAAATCATTTGCCAAAATGCATATATAGGCATAACTTAAGGGGGAGTGTATATGCCATGATTGGGAGAGAATAGATGTTAAAGTAAGGGGGAGCTAAGCTTACTTAACTAAAGTTGTATATGAGTTTCAAAAGTGTTTTAAATTGATATCATTAAACTTTTTAATGCACTTTGAATTGATATTAAATTCAATTACAATCAAATAGACATTTATATCATGCATGTTTTGTAATCATCAAAAAGGGGGAGATTGTTGGACCTATGGTCCTATATGTCTAATTTTGATGATATTAAATCATTTATAAATCATAATGAAACATTAAAGCAATATTTGATTTATATGAATTGAATTTAAATGACTATATATTTTTTAGATAGTGCTGAAAATTAAGTTTTGGAAACAAACATACATGGACTAAGTTAGGGCATTAATCTTCTAATGATCATAATTTATCTTACTTAGGTCCAAATGACTTGAAACTTGAATCACATGCACATGAAGGTTTAATATATGTTCTAGGACTATAATCATGAGAAATTAAGTGCATCACATATATATTTGGTCATATGCTTAAATTCCGCCAAAACTAGGTTTTACCTAATTTTGTGCATATGTGTTCTTTGTGAACGTGGTGAACCAAATGAACTCCGATTTAAATGAAATTTCGTGTGCATATTAGTTTCATCACTATGAACATATTTGATTTAGTAAAGTTCAAGAGAAAAGGTCATTTACACTGAGTTTTCAAAATGACTTTGAATTTACACTTAGAATTTATCGGTTTCACTATTAGTGATCAAATTGCTTGGTTGAGTGACCAAACGATTTCCGATTGTTATGAAATTTTACATGGACATTCTACTACATATAAAATGATTTATCATGCAGTAATATGAATTTTCTGGGTTGTTTTTCTAATGTAATTAACCTATGCGCTCTATATGAAGCTCTTTGAGCTTACATGCAATTGGGGAGTTCTACCTCCTATTTCCTTGTAGGTTAATCATCATTGTGGTCTCATATGGCTCAGAATTCAGTATGTTCAAGAGTGGTCGAAGTCCAGTTTCTAAGAATGAGCTTGGAGCTCTAGGAAACTATGAAAAATCCTATATTTGCCAACTTTCCACTAAGGCACTTTATCAAGTTGAATGAATCAAACATTGAGGCTATTGGTTGTGGTCTTCATGGAGATACAACTCTTTTCAATCATATGAGACAAACCTTGTCCTCTCTATCATTAGTGATATATTATTGTTTGACATTTTCACTCAAGACATGTGCTACCAAGAAAGTTAGGTTGGTGCAATCAAACAAGATCCTTGACATTTTCACTCAAGACATGTGCTACCAAGAAAGTTATGTTGGTGCAATCAAACAAGATCCTTGACTAAGGGATCACTTTTGAAGTCTTTGATTCAAAATGAAGGGACAAGATGGCATAGTACAATCTACATCCATGGCTGAGAATTAAAGAGAGTTTGAATGGTCAAGATTTGAAGACATACATTGATCAAATGGTTGTGCATAAGACAACTTTCTTGCTTGCAATTTTTGACTTAAAAAAAGGAGCATGTGCAACGTCTATATGCTCTATGGTGGAGATTTGTTTGCTCAAATCATCAATGACCAAGATTAGGAGCTGCAATGGATGGTAGAGATCAACTCTTGAAGTTTGATCCAATGGCTACAAGCATAGGAGAGAATTGCCTTTAAAAGAGGATCTTCCCTTTCATACAACTTGGAGAAGCAAATTGAAAAATTATCCTTGAGAGAAACCTCTTGCTATCAAGTTCATCAATCATCAAGCTTTCTTGCTATTTGCTACAACAATCTTCTCCAATACAAGCTTCTACAATCAAGGACTTCTCACTACTCTTGCTTTTGCAAAAGGGAAGTTCCTATATCCTTTAGGCTTTGTTTACTTACAATCTAAACCTCTCTTGTTCTTAAAATCCTATCTTTGAGAGTGTTGCTGTAATCTTGAGAGTTCCATACCAAATACCTTTGAGGTAACCTGTGAGAACCTTGGCTGAAAATCTCATTGAGAAATTCCCTTTGTTAGGGGAAATTGTAAACATTGAAGTTTGAGGGAGTTCTTAGAAACCCTTGGTGTAAGGAGTTTTGTGGGTCTCTTAAAACCACACCTTAGTGGAGTTGGGAAAATCCTAGGTTGGTGAATCTAGGTAGTAGACGTAGGAGAAGGGTCTCCGAACTACTATAAATCGCTGTGTTGATTTCTTTGTTTACTTGTTTATATTTACTACTTGTTTCAAACTGCAGGATTTTCAAAACCCTAATCTGTCCGAGATTAGCAGACTGCCTTAAACTTTGAATTTTGATCTGAAATTTTGATATAGTGTTTATTAAGGTGTTGTGACATTGCATATAAAATTTCGTTGCATTTTGACATCATTTGATAGGTAAAATCTGAGTTGCAAAATCTGTGTGCAGTGTGTTGCTTGAAAATCTGTTTTGTGCAATTCTTGATTATTTGATATTTGGTCATTCACTATATTGTATCACATCTTGCATTGGATTGAATATTGATTAGGAAAATCATTAGAGTCCAAATTTGTGTGCTACTTGTTAATTGCCATTAATTTGTTTAAATTGAAAAAGGGATTCCAATTGGAATTTGGGGACACAATTCACCCCCCCTCTTGTGTTAAACTCGATCCGTCACATTGGAGCGTGGGTGGGGACGGAGAGGTAGGGGTGCGAGACGTGGTAGGGGTGTGAGAGGTGTGAGGGACGGGGGCAGGCGAGGAGCGTATGTAGCTCCAGTAGATGATATTGGGGAGGTACCACTGGTACAACCAGCACCACAGGGGGTAGAGGCAGTAGTGACTACTTTATGGCAGGAGGTTCGTGATGTGACTGAGTTGGTGCGAGCACTTGGGCAGACTGTTACTGGACTTGTGACACAGATTGCCACTCCAGCCCCAACTGCATTACAGGCTCCTGCTGAGGTTCCAGTACAGGTTCCTATTTTAGGTGGGTTACAGGAGGGTGCATGATAGATTATTGAGGCGCAGGCCGCTCCTTTGGCGATTGATACTTCGATCAAGGAGCTAACTGAGTTACGAAAGACGAACCCTCCAATTTATAGGGGAGTGATAGATCCTGTGGTAGCAGAGGAGTGGCTTCGCCAGCTACGCAGGAAGATGACTTCCTTGCGGATTCTTGAGGAGAGGAGAGCCTTATTGGCAGTAGAGTTTTTACAGGGTGATACTTTTACATGGTGGGGGGTGATGACAGTTAGTCGGGGCAGGGAAGGTATGCCATGGGCGGAGTTTGAGACAGTTTTTCTGGCACAGAATGTACCACAGACAGTGCGTGTAGCTAAAGCTAAGGAGTTCCTTGAGTTGATTCAGTCCCCGGACATGACAGTGACTCAGTATCAGGCTCGCTTTGAGGAGTTAGGGAGATATGGGGAGGAGTATATTTCCACTGAGGAAAAAAAGATACTGAGATTTCGGAGAGGATTGTCTCCAAAGATTTCACCTCACTTGGCGGCTCAGACTATCACCACTTATCGCGAGTATATTGATAAGGCACTCGGAGTTGAGAAGGCTTTAGTGGAGATTAAGGATTATTGGGAGATTCATAAGAGGAAGCTTGAGAGTTCTACATCTACTACTGGTGAGAGTAGTCAGCGCAGACAGAGGACTGATACCCATGTGCAGCAGCAGAGTCAGGGGCAGAGTTCTCAGAGTCAGAGATAGAGTTATCGGGCACCTAGGCAGGGACAGCAGGGTCCTAGACAGGGTCAGCAGGGGCAGAGACAGGGTCAGCAGGGGCAGAGACAGGGTCAGCAGAGGCAGAGATTGGATCAGCAGGGTCAGGGTCATGTGCAGAGAGGTGGAGTGTATGCACTCGGGCCTGATGCAGTACCAGTAGAGCGAGATCATTTGGGAGGTAGGTTTCTCTTATTCAGTTCTTGGGTACGTGTTTTGTTTGATACTGGTGCTACGCATTCATTTATTTCTACATCATTTGCTGAGGCATTGGGTTTAGGGATTACAGGAGTGGCGAGGAGATTTATAGTTGATTCGCCCCTAGGATCAGGTACCGTGATTAGTGGTATCTGTAGGGATTGTGTATTTAGTTTTACAAACCATGAGTTTAGAGCAGATTTGTTTGTGATGCCATTTACTGATTTTGATGTTATTCTCAGATTGGATTGGTTGACTGAGTATGAGGCAATTATAGAGTGTGCTGAGAGGAGGATTACACTGACCACACCTGTGGAGAGGGTTAGATTTCGTGGAACGAGACTTCTTCCGCGTCCACATTTTTTAGATAATCCTCAGTACACCGATTGTATTGTAGCGGGTTTGATTACCTCAGAGTCTAGAGAGGAATCTTTGACTCATATACCTGTGGTGGAGTACTATATGGATGTTTTTCCTGATGATTTACCGGGGTTGCCACCGCAGAGGGAGATTGACTTTGTGATTGAGTTGTATCCGGGTACAAATCCTATTTCTATACCACTGTACAGGATGGCACCAGCAAAGCTGAAGGAGTTAGACAGTTGACAGGTTTATAGAAGTTGAGTTTTATCAGACCGAGTACTTCACCTTGGGGAGCACCTGTTCTATTTGTGAAAAAGAAGGATGGTACGATGCGGATGTGTGTGGATTACCGACAGCTGAATCGGGTGACAGTGAAGAATAAATATCCATTGCCGAGGATTAATGATCTGTTTGATTAATTGAGGGGTAGCCAATATTACTCCAAGATTGATCTCAGGTCGGGATATCACCAGCTGAGGATCAGGGAGGAGGATATTCCGAAGACAGCTTTCCGCACATGGTTTGGCCATTATGAGTACTTGGTTATGCCATTTGGGCTAACCAATGCACCTGCAGTGTTTATGGATTTGATGCATAGGGTATTCAGGCCATATCTGGATCAGTTTGTGATTGTGTTCATTGATGACATATTGATTTATTCAGCCACTGAGGAGGAGCACGTTAGACATTTGGGGATTGTGCTGCAGACGCTCAGGGAGCATAGATTATATGCCAAGTTGAGCAAATGTGAATTTTGGGTGACTCAGGTGAAATTTTTAGGGCATGTGATATCCCAGGAGGGGATAGCAGTGGATCCAGCTAAGGTGGAGGCAGTGATAGCATGGAGAAGACCGAAGAATGTAGGAGAAATTCACAGTTTCTTGGGGTTAGCAGGGTACTATCGGCGTTTTATCGAGGGGTTCTCGCGGCTTGCAACACCGATGACGCAGTTGACCTGAAAGGATACTCCGTTTGTATGGTCAGACGAGTGTGAGCAAGCTTTTCTGGAGTTAAAGACTCGACTCACGTCACCACCAGTGTTGGTGATACCAGACAGAGATATTGGCTATCAGGTATATTGTGATGCTTCAAGAGTTAGATTGGGTTGTGTGTTGATGCAGCAGGATAGGGTGGTTGAGTTATCCGGTGCATGATTTGGAGTTATCTGTTGTTGTGTTCGCATTAAAGCAGTGGATATATTATCTTTATGGAGAGAGATTCGAGGTATTCTCAGATCATAGGAGTCTCCGGTATTTGTTTACTCAGAGAGATCTGAACCAGAGACAGCGTAGATGGATAGAATACCTTGAGGACGTTGATTTTACTTTACAGTATCATCTAGGCAAGGCCAATGTGGTGGCTGATGCCTTGAGTAGGAGATTGGTTGTAGCTCGATTGGCTATCCGTGAATTTGAGTTAGTGGATACGCTTTGTCAGTATCGACTAGATATGGAGGAGCGTGGAGACTCATTGAGTTTACGGAGTTTGATTGCTCGCCCGACACTTGTACAACAGGTGTTGGATGCACAGTTGGGGGATACACCATTTGATGACGTTAAGGATATTGAGGGATGGGTCAGAGGCACAGATGGCGGAGTTAGATTCCGGGGTCGGTTAGTGGTCCCAGAGGATACCGAGTTACGGAAGGAGATACTTTGGGAGGCATACCATTCACAATTTGCGATGCATCCTGGTGCTACTAAGATGTATCGAGATTTACGGAGACAGTATTGGTGGAGTGGCATGAAGAGAGATGTTGCACAGACCGTGACTCGATGTCTTACTTGTCAGCAGGTAAAGGTAGAGCATCGACGACCCGCAGGATTGTTACAGCCGCTTCCATTACCTGAGTGGAAGTGGGAGCATCTTACTATGGATTTTGTGGTGGGTTTACCTATGACTCCACGGAGGCATGATGCGGTTTGGGTGGTTGTTGATCGGTTGACAAAGACAGCTCATTTTATGCCTATTCGACAGACAGATTCGATAGAGTCCTTGACCAGGTTGTATGTACGAGAGATAGTCCGACTGCATGGCGTACCATTGAGTATTGTGTCTGATCGGGATCCCAAATTTACTTCACGGTTTTGGGGCAGTTTTCAGGATGTTCTAGGAACGAAACTGAACTTCGGTACAGCTTTTCATCCTCAGACTGATGAGCAGAGTGAGCGTACCATTCAGATTTTGGAGGATATGCTTCGGACTTGTGTGGTAGACTTCCGAGGAGATTGGGAGACTCATATTCCTCTGATGGAGTTTGTGTATAATAATAGCTACCAGAGCAGTATACAGATGGCACCATATGAGGCATTATATGGGAGACCTTGTAGATGACCATTATGCTGGTCAGAGGTTGGTGATAGACCATTATTGGGTCCAGATATGGTGCAGCAGACTACTGAGGTAGTGACAGTGATCCGGCGGTGACTTTTGACAGCTCAGTCACGTTAGAAGAGTTACGCAGATAGGAGACGTAGACCTCTAGAGTTTCAGGTGGGGGATCACGTGTTTCTGAGGGTTAGTCCGAAGCGAGGGGTACAGAGATTTGGGAGAGCGGGCAAGTTAGCTCCGAGGTTTATATGACCATTTGAGATTTTGGGGAGAGTGGGGACAGTAGCTTCTCGATTAGCTTTACCCCCATAGTTGTCAGGGGTACCTGGTGTGTTTCATGTGTCTATGTTACGGAGATATCATAGGGACCCTTCTCATATATTAGATTGGTCTACCTTGGAGATTGGTGAGGACGCTACTTTTGAGACACGTCCTATTAGGATTACGGATAGACAGGAAAGGCAGCTACGATCGAAGACCATACCTTTAGTCAAGGTGATATGGCAACACTATGGTGCTGAGGAGGCGACCTGGGAGTTGGAGTCTGACATGCGAGCTAGATTTCTGGAGTTATTCACTACCTAGGTAGGATTTTAATTTCGGGGATGAAATTATTCTCTTAAGGGGGGAGGATGTAATATCCTGACCCGATTATACACTATTTATGGTATTTTGACACGTTGATCGAGGTGGAGTGAACCTCGGTAATCGTGAATCGGGATTTAGGGAGAATAAAAATTAAATCAATATAAAACTATGAAAATATTTTTAATAAATGGGGGATTTAAAAAGAAAATTATTGGCACAAGAATTACTCGAATCGGATTTAAATTGGATTTATTATAAATTTTTGAAGTTAATTTGAACATTTTAGTGAGGGGTATTTTTGAAAGATGGGTGTTTTTGAAAGTAAAATATTGTATAAAAGAAAAATTAAAGAAAATAAAAAATAAATAAATAAATTGCAAAAATACCCTCTTCTCTCACGATTTTTTCTCTCTCTCTCTCCTCTTTCTCTCTCTAAAACGGGTTCAACTGTGATTTCATGATTCCGGCGACGGTGACGGTCAAGGCTGGTATCAAAAGAAGCGTACGGACGAGACGAGTGTAACCCAATTTGACTCACGTCGATCGGAGCTCCAGTTATAAGGTACATATGAGTTCATTTCATCGAGCTCCTCAATTTGATATAAGGTTTGGCAGGTTTGGGTGGCCGGATCGCCGGCGGTGACGTTGAATGGGTTCCGGCCGAGTTGACCGAGTCAGGCCGAGTTGACTCGGTTGACTGATGTGTTGACCGGTTCAACCTAGTTTGACCCAATTTAACCCGGTTTGACCCTTTTGACCCATTTCACACGGTTTGACCCGGTTTTGATCCATTTCACCTGGTTTTGACCCATTTGATCCGGTTTGCCTGTTGACCGTTGACCATAGTTGACCGAATGTATTTTAAGTGTATTTTCGTATAATGTGTTTTTCGATGTAGACGGTGATCCCGGTTGAGATTTGAAGCAGGTTGACTTTCAGAGTTAGGGGTTTATTGGGGACGCGTGCGTCGTATTCGGTTTCTGATTTTCAGGTGAGTTGGATTTAGGTGATGCTGGTCAGCGGCGGGATGCATGAGCTGGTGTGTAGCCTCGAGCTGTTTCTTTAGCAGGTTTTGAGGATTTGGGGTTTTGTATTTGCATATATGTTACTTATTTGCTCAGTCTGATCTCGGGTAGATAAGTCTTCTTATTTCCGCCGTTGTATAGATACTCTGATGTTTTCGATAGGTGTATATATGTGGTATTCTGGAGAGACTATGCCCATGTTATATTTCAGGAGTTGTTACTATTTTATATATTTTATATATGGATTTAGGTATATTGGATTAAGGGTTGGTTCGGGGGATGGGGTCCCCTGCCGGTCACGTTCTTATGGGTTTAGGTACACTTCTGTATACCTTAGGAGAGAGGGGCGTGGCAGGAAAGAGGGCTCAGGTCTTACCAGCCTGTTCGTCGGCCCTTACTGTCATATACCTCACCCACAAAAGCCAGCACGTCCGGCCCTATATTTCACAACTACCGGCCAGTCTACCAACCCAGACTGTAGGTGACATGGACTCACTATATTTTAGATATATGCACTTGCCTCTGGCTCCGATACCAAAACGAAGAGGATCAAGGCAACCGGAGAGGAGACTAAGGGAGAAGGCTTAAGACAGGCAATTGAGGCCCGTGATATGTCTGAAAGTAGACATGAACAAAAATGTATATAAAAGAGGACTAAAATTATGCTAAGCTATGGACAAATATTTTATACAAATACAAATATTAAATATAAAATAAATTCAAACAGTAAACATAAAATTAATAAAATAAATTGAATAAATATAAAGCGGATAAAACCATCCATTGGTAGTTAAACCATCCGGTGGAGGTGTGCGCAAATAATTGATAAGGGAAGCATTAATTTAAAGCTTTAGGCGGTAGAACCAGACAAGAAATTGATAATAATATGATAAAAGAATTATGATAAAAGAAGGCGGTTAAACCAACCTATAATTTGTATTGATAGGCAGATATCTGTGTGGATATCTGTATGATAAGGTACAGAAATTAACTTACAGACGACTTGTGATATCTGTGATATCTGTCTATAAGGATCTATTTAAGGCATATAACTTATGCAAACATATATGTATGCAAGCATATATGAAAGCTTATTGAAAAACTAACCTACTGCGGAGGAACTCCTTCCGACTATCAACTTGAGAGTTTTGTGTTGTGTGTTAGGCTAAGCCCCCTTGACTTGTGCCTCGTCCATCACTCTTGGGTTTTTGATCATTTCTGCCATAGCCCAATCTACTGTTGTGGCCGATGTATCAGTTCCACCAGCATACATATCCTGAAAAAATTACATACTTTATCTAACAAAAATAATAACATGACGATATGATATTGCGAGATCAAGTGTCGATGTTAAATTTGCACTGAAGTATAGAATGTGTATTAAGTAGAAAGATTCAAGAGAGTAACAATACAGAATTTACATGGTTCGGCAACTTACCTAGGTCCACGGAGTCTGATATTTTATTAGAGAGTCGATTGTTGATGAATGCTTACAAATGTCAAATAAAATGTATTTATAGACTTAGGATATGTCAGTTGGTGCGGTTAATCGCCTCTGGTAACTTCTCTTGTAACTGCTCATGGAAACCGTCGGTAACTGACTGTCGGATGAAACTGCTTCTGGATAAGGTCCTACCGTCTGGGAGAACCATACATACGGCTGTACTTGTTTACTCCACAAATACCCCCAGCCTTTTAATTTACCTAAATAAATTTAGGATAAATTTAAAGGCTTTTTTCATGTTTAAAGGAAGTAGTTTCCTAGCTGGATTAAAATGCTCTCAGCAAATAGTCTCCTTCTCCTAGTTGAATTAGGAGTCTTGACATCTTCTATAAATAGTTGCATTATGTGAAGATTTTCCTTTGTTTCTAAACTTCATATGCTTCAAAGGTCATCTCTTTTCTGCTCTTCAAGAGGTAATTCTTTTTTCTCAGCTTAAATTTTTTGTTGAATTTACAACTTTTCTTTTTGTAATATGTTTACTTGGGATAAACCCTCTTGAAATAAAGGATAAAAACTACTTGGATTGAGATTGGGGGGTCTGGTTCCCTTGCCAGATCCCCTTGCCGAACCCCCTCATTGGGGGTTGGGTTTGGCAGAACCCCATGTGGGGGTTCGGCTGAACCCCATGAGGGGGGGTTCGGCTCGAACCCCCTCATTGGGGGTTGGGGTTTGGCCGAACCCCATGTGGGGGTTCGGCCCCAACCCCCCTACTAGGGGTTTGGCCGAACCCCATGTGGGGGGTTCAGCTCCGACCCTTTTATTGGGGATTCGGCTGACCCCATTTGTGGGATCGGCTCCTGACCATAGATTGGGGGTTCGGGCAAAGGCAAAAAATTTTATATATATATATATATATATATATATATATATATATATATATTTTTTTTTTTAAATCTTCGATCTTACAGGTTTCGCCGTGGGTAAGCTCAAAGATTTGATTTCCTCTCCAGAGAGCTTAGCTGCATTCAAAGCGAAACACCAGATTGTACCCCCATTTGACATTCGAGTTCCTTTTAATGACAATAGGGATTCTGATCCCGAATTCATCAAGGTTCCCATTTTTCTATTATCGGAGTGCAAAATCCACATTCCATTCTCGCCACTCCTTCAGGAATTTTTCATGTATACTGATCTTCATCCCTCAGAATTAGCTCTGAATGCTTATCGGATCATCGATTGCGTGATACAAATGAATTCTTTCCTGAAGAAAAAACTTGCTACTATCGATCTTTTCTGCTGCTACTCCATCCTCAAGAATAAGAGTTCAGATGGCAAGTATTACTTGTCTCCGAAGAAGTGTGATTCGGCATTAATCCATTGTCTTCCAAATTCCAATAAAGACGTGGATTATATGCTCGTCTCCGGGCATTGGAGCGGCTTTACATCTCATAAAGGGGAACCCTTAGGTATGCCTTTGTTCTGACCTTTGATGATTTTCTTGTGATATGCATATATATATGTTACAAATTTTTCTGTTTACTACAGGGCGCATGCCTACACTCCCGGATGTGCTTAGTGAAGCTGTGCAAGAGGTCCTTGATGATTCTTATGCTAAGTCTAGATCTGGTGGTAAATTTTGGAGATTTGCCCCAGTATTATTTGGTTGTAAACCCTCTTATCGTGGTTTCGCTCCTCTCCCTCATGGTGTATCCATTGAACAAGCATGTGAATACTTCAAGTTACCCCCAGCACGACAACGACGTAAGAGGAAGCGTTCTTCAGCTACAATTACTCTTCCCGTCACTTCTCCTACGTGGTTGGATCAGATTCTGAATGTGAAAGTGAGGAGGACCAGAATGATGATGAACTTCAGGATACTTCCAGTGAGCATTCCGTCTCTTTAGGTGTGTTTCCTTTGCTTAATTTAGTTGTTATTACATATGTATGTTTCTACATAGGTACTTTTATATACATACCTTTTACGTATGATTACAGAAGTCCTTTCAGGCGGATCTTCCGGATCTCTGAAAAGTATCTCCATTCCTGATCTGCCTAAGACAAACTTCAGTCCCTGGGCAAACATCTTTGGAGCTCCCAAAACCTATTGGAGGATCCTCAACATTATACACGAGCTCTTCTTTAGTTAAGTCGACATCGTCTTTTCCGTCTCCAGGAACTCATAGTCTGCCTTCCTCTTCCTTTGGAGTGTCCAGAAGTGCTGATAGCTCTTCTTCTCATGGTGGCACTACATTTGCTCCCTTTTCTCTAAGTAGAACCGCCTTGAGTCCCTCATCTTGGAATAATGCCGACAGCATGTTCAAAGGTTTTGTGGATAATTCCTTGTCGATGCAAGTCGGATATTCACCTTTCTGCCTTGAGAAGCTTTGTTCTACCATCTCCAATGAAGATAAAGAGTTCTTTAACAAACTTCCCAAAGGAGAAGACCTTGGCTTGCAGATGCTCCTTGGGGTTTTCCTCTTACTTACGCTTATTCATTAAATATTAAATACATGTGTACGTGGATTAAGCCATACTAACCTTTTCTTTTGTTTGAATCAGGGATCTCAAATGTGCCTTCATTACATAGTTGATTTGAAGCAACAACTTTTTGACGCAAAGGCTGAGCTATCGAAATCAAAGACGATGCAAACTGAATTTGAGAAGGCCGTTCAAGAAAAATCCATTCTTGAAGCGAAACTTGCCGAAGCCAAGGAAGAGATAGAGAAGTCCCGGAGCCAACTTTCCAAAGCCAAAAGCCAATTGTCTAGAGCTAAGGCAGAAAAGGCGAAAGTGGTTGAAGAAAGCATAGCCCAGTGTTGCAAGAAATATACGGAAACTCTTGCTGTGGAATCCAACGAAAATTTTGGACTTGGGCGTGGTTGTACACTTCTCGCACTCAAGATTCCTCCAGAACATGAAGCTTGGTCTGAGGACTTCTTCCAGTGGCCCGCCCCCAACCATCCTCGCCCGAGCCTAAAGAAATTTCATGAAAATAGCACTGGCCTGGGCACCAATGCTCCTGGGACTACTTCGGCCACTGATCCTGGACAATAGGAATATGTCTCTTCTTCCTAACATTTTAGATTCTGCCTTTTCGGCTTGCATATTTAATTAATTGTATGAATAAAGCCTTTCGGCTTAGACTTTTCTTAGTCTGTTTCTTTGAATAAAGCCTATTGGCTAAGACTTCTCTTAGTCTATGTCTTTGAATAAAGCCTCTTTAGCTAATTTGTTTTTGGAATAATGCCTCTTTGGCTTAGACTCATTTGTCTTTTTCTTGGAATATAGCCTCTTTGGCTAAGACTCATTCGTCTTTTTCTTGGAATAAAGCCCTCTGTGGCTAAGACTCATTTGTCTTTTTCTTGGAATAAAGCCCTCTTTGGCTAAGACTCATTTGTCTTTTTCTTGGAATAAAGCGCTTTATTTTGTATAGCTTTTTTCCGTAGGCATATATTCAGAAAGTAAAATACCTTATTTATTGCATAGAAGGGAAATGATTACAATCTTTAAATGGACCAACTTGCTAGAACTACCATCGCCCTGTCTAAAATAGATTTAACACTGGCTGAGAGGTCCAGAAGAGACATCCGGAGCCTTTGTGGGTCTTGAGCCATTGCCGCCACCCAGGCCATGTCACATATCTGGATGAGTGAGTGTTGAACAGTTCGCGGAGCGCCTAGAAGCTCTTTGTTGCAATTGTCAGCAGTCTGGAATTCCCTCTTCATATACTGTAATTGTTCCTTAAGGTCCTCGACTTGGTCTTCCACATTGCTGGTTAGGGATGAATCGAGAACCTTCAGTTCTTCGTCATCTTCATCATCTTCAATTTCAATCACCTGTGTCAGTGGATTGTTTATCGGTTGCTCAAGGATGATCATATCCTCGTCCTCTTCTTGATATTCCAACTTAGCTTTCTTCTGGAGGGAGGCGTCTGCTGGATGTTTAGGATTAACCAACTTGTCATCCTCCTCGTTCTCTACCATAGACCTCTTCTTTGGTGGAACATTGGCGGAACGTGAGGAAGAACTCATTATGAATTGTCGTTTCTTTCTTTTTCTCCGTCTCTCTGTACTTTTCTCTTGTCCATTTATAGGTGGAAGTGATAAGACGGTTGAACTGTGATGAATAACAGTCGAGACGTGTGGAGTAACTGCTGAGACGGTTGAATGACAGTTCTGAAGTAACTTCTGGTCCTTTTCAACCGTAATTAACTTCTAGCCTCTTTGCCAACCACAAGTAACTTCTTGCCTCCTTTCCAACCGCCTCTTAGTGAAAACACTGGATTGATCTATGAGTCCCAACTTGTCTTGGAATCAAAAATCAATATTCTTAAGAAGTAGCAAGAAGTAACTAAATGCAAATTTAAATGAAGAGAAAACTTATTCTTTTATTGATGATACGTTGACGAAGGCTTAAATTAGCCATAATCGGCATTACACATAAAATCTCCTTAGGTTGGAGGTATTCCAAGTTCCGTGGACAGTTTTGCCATCTTGCCTAACTAGCTTGTAGGCTCCTTGGCCAACCCGTGCAATGACTTGGAAAGGTCCTTCCCAATTTGGACCCAACTTTCCATCAGTTGGATCCTTAGTTTGAGATAAGACTTTTCGTAAAACGAAGTCCCCAATTTCAAAGCTTCTTGCCCTAACATTTTTATTATAGGATCGGGACAACACTTGTTGGTAAGCAGCCAGCCGCACCATGGCCTGATCCCTTCTCTCCTGCAGCAAATCCAAATTTCTTTCCATTGCCAAATCATTGTTGCCTTCTTCAAATACTTGCGTTCGGAGAGTTGGAAGCCCTATTTCTAAGGGAATGATAGCCTCTGCTCCATAAGCAAGCACGAATGGAGATTCTCCCGTAGACCTGCAAGGAGTGGTTCGGTATGCCCATAATACTGAAGGAAGTTCTTCTACCCACTTTCCTTTGGAAGACTCCAATCTTTTCTTAATTCCGTCTAAAATGATCTTGTTGGATGCTTCTGCCTGACCATTGCATTGTGGGTAGGCGGGGGTGGAATAGAGATTCTTTATCCCATATCCGCCACAAAATTCTTTAAACTTGGCACTTGAAAATTGAGTTTCGTTATCACTAATCAGTGCATGAGGGATTCCAAACCTTGTTATGATATTTTTCCAAACGAACTTCTTTGTTTCTATATCTCGGATTGCTGCCAGAGGCTTTGCCTCGATCCATTTTGTAAAATAGTCAGTGGCGGTAATCAAGAATCTTCTATTGCCAGTAGCCCGCGGAAGTGGTCCAACAATATCCAACCCCCATTGGACAAAAAGCCAAAGACTTGTAAGAGGACAAAGATCACCAGCCGGTTGGTGGGGGATTGGTGCAAACTTCTGACACTTTTCACACTTTTTTACGTACTGCAAAGCATCCTTCTGCATGTACGGCCACCAAAAGCCTTGGGTAATCGCCTGAAATACAAGTGTCCTTCCTGCAGCATGTGCTCCACAAGAGCCTTCATGAATCTCAAACAACAAGTCCTCCACTCTTGCTGGGTGAACACATAATAAATATGGACCTGAGAAAGACTTTTTATAGAGCTTCTGATCAGGAGACAACCAGAAGCGCGCTGCTTTGACTGCCAATTTTCTGGCTTCTTTCTTATCTTCGGGAAGAATGCCATCCTTTAGGTAAGCAACGATGGGATCCATCCAACTTGGCACATGCTCTTCTGCGCATCGTATCTCTTCTGGCATCTCATCTATGCTTTGTCGTTCGAGCACTTGCACTTGGATAACCCTCTTCACCCCTAGTTGGTCGGCCGACGCAAGGGTAGCCAAATCATCGGCGTGGTCATTCTGCTCCCTTGGAATTTGTATTACCTTATAGTCATGAAGTCGGTCGAGCAACTGTTTAGTTTTTTCCATGTAAGCTGCCATAGTTGCCGTCCTGGCACTATAGAGTCCAGAGAGTTGATTGACTATCAATTGAGAATCGGAATAGATCACCAACTCCTTTGCCCCAAGTCTTAGAGCATTCTGGACTCCTTGAAACAAGGCCTCATACTCTGCTTCATTATTTGTTGCTGGGAACCCTAGTCGTATAGCCATTTCCAATACTTCTCCTTCCGGTGCTACTATCACAATTCCTGCTCCGGATCCTCGTCTTGTTGAAGAACCATCAACTTGCAATTCCCAAAGATGCGAAGGAGTTACTTGTACCTTCCATATCTAGTTGGCATTTTCAGGTTCGTTGCTCTGTGGTGAACTCGGCAACAAAATCAGCTAAAACTTGTGCTTTAATGGCAGTCCTTGGGACGAACTTCAAGTCATATTGAGCCAATTCGACTGACCATTTGGCAACCCTTCCAGACATGTCCGCTTTTCCTAACAAGGTCTTCAATGGATATTCTGTCACCACTTCCACTGGGTATGCCTGGAAATAATGGTTCAACTTTCTAGAAGTCATTACCAATGCCAAGAGAAGCTTTTCCAGGGGTGAGTACCTCGTTTCAACATCTAGCAGTCTCTTCCTTACATAGTAGATTGGGTACTGGACCTTCTTTTCTTCTCTCAGGATTACGGCACTGACGGTATGCTCTGACACTGCCATGTATAGTTGAAGCGTGTCTCCTTCCTTGGGAGTTGCTAATTGTTGGGGCTTCTGCAAATAACTCTTTAACCCAAGAAAAGCGGCCTCACATTCATCATCCTATTGGAAAGCTCTCCCCGACTTAAGCAGTCGAAAGAAAGGCCTAAATCTGTCTGAGGATCTACTGATGAACCTGTTAAGTGCTGCCGCCATTCCAGTTAATTTCTATATCTCCTTCACTTTAGTGGGTCGCTCCAAGCATTGAATGGCCTTGATCTGTGCTGGGTCGGCCTCGATTCCTCTTTGTGTAATGAGATGGCCCAGGAATTTGCCCGTACTAACTCCAAAAGCGCATTTGCTAGCATTGAGCTTTAGGTTATTTTTCTTTAAGACATCAAACACCTCCTGAAGGTGCATCAAATGGTCCTCTTGAAATTTACTTTTGACCACCATGTCATCTATGTAAACTTCCATAGTCTTGCCAATTAGAGGTACAAAGAGTTTCGTCACCATTCTCTGAAATGTGGCATCTGTATTCTTTAAGCCGAAAGGCATTACTTGGTAACAGAATATTCCCTTTGGGGTAATGAACGAAGTCTTCTCCTGATCAGACGGATGCATTGGGATTTGATGGTACCCTCGGTATGCATCCAAGAAGCTCATTCTTGCCATTCCTGATGTCATATCCACCAATTGATCGATTTTAGGAAGCGGGAACAAATCCTTTGGACATGCTTTATTCAAATCAGTGAAATCAACACAAACCCTCCATTTTCCATCCTTCTTTCGGACCACCACTGTGTTTGAGAGCCATTCGGGATATTGTACTTCCCTGATGGCCTTAGCTTCCAACAAGTTTTCTACCTCCTTAACCACGGCCTCCATATGCTGTACGGCGAACCTTCTCCCCTTCTGAATCACAGGTTTAAAACCTGGTTTGACATTTAACCTATGGATTGCCAATTCCGGATCCACCCCTGGCATCTCATAGGGAGTCCATGCAAACACGCCCACATTTCTCCTTAACATCCCAATTAAGGATTCCTTCTCTGATATAGACGAGCTAGTCCCAACTAGAAAGTATCTGTCAGGACTTTCTGGTCTAACTTGAACCTTCTCAAGCTCTTCCATTGACTTGGCTGCTAGCTCCTTTCCAACTTCCTCTAGGACTGGAGCCTCTTCTTCCATCATCATTATTTTTCCTGCTTGCTTTGTTTTTGCCATAAAACATTCTTTTGAGGCAGCTTGGTCTCCTCTTATTTCCACCACTTTGTCCCTGAAGGGAAATTTGAGCATCTGATGATAAGATGAGGGGACAGCTTCCATTAAGTGAAGTCAAGTCCTGCCCATGATTGCATTATACGTTGAGGGTAGATCTATAACAAGGAAATCCACTTCAACTGTTCTTGGACCTGCCGTGACTGGCATTCGTATCCTTTCGAGAGGCCAAACTGGGGTCGCATTAAGGCCCACCAGATGTGTCGGAACAAGAATCAAATCTGCATGAGTTTTCCCTAACTTCTGGAAGAGTGAATAATACATGATCTCTGCAGAACTTCCTTGGTCTACCATCATTCGCTTCACTGTTGCTGCTCCGATTTGCAGGGAGATCACGAGAGCATCATTATGCGGAAAGATGACTCCTGTTGCATCTTCCTTGGTGAAAGTGATTGCAGTTGCCTCCCTTGGTCTCTTAGTTCCCAAATTGGGATTAAGATCCATCCGCATTACCTCTTGTTGGTGTCGGATCCTCCTATACTCCGTTCACCTTATCGCATTATCAAGTTGTGCATCCGGTACCATTGCATCAATAAAATTAACCACGTAGTGTGAAGGTTCTCCCCGCTCCTTTGACTGAGGTTCTCCCTTCCTTTCGGCAGCGGTTTTTTCTTTGTCAATAAATTCCTTAAGATGACCCTGTTGAACCAATTCTTCCAAATGTCGTTTGAACTCTCTGCAATCTTCTGTCCTGTGACCTTTGTCTCTATGATAGGAACACCATTTGGATTGGTTTCGAGTGGACGGATCCCCTGACATCTTATTTGGCCGTCGAAAATACAGTTTGTCTGCGATCTGAGGAAGAATTCAAAAAATTGGGTCCTTAAATATTGTTTTTACCGCCTCGTAAGAAGTGGGCTTTGGGTCCTTCTTCGAGTATTTTTCTTTCCTGTTCTTCTTTTCAAACTTCTTATTTTCCTTTTTTGTTCCTTCTTGAGAAGCAAACTGCCGATCCCCTTGTTTGTCTTCTTCCAGTTTGACGTATTGTTTAATCCTGTCTTGAAGCGCGGCCATATTCTTGGCTGGAGCCATCGTCAAACTTTCTCACAGTTTATAATCACGAGGGAGCCCGAGGTGAAAAGTAGCCACTGCGGTCCTTTCATCACAATCTTCTATATCCGTATAGGTATCTGAATACCTGGCAGTGTAAGCCCGAAGTGACTCTCCTCTCCTCAGATGTAAAGCAAATAGAGTATCCAATGTCGCCGGATCTCGACTATTTGCTATGAATCTTGCTACGAAGATCCGGGCCAACTCCCTCCAAGACGAAACTGAATTCTCTGGAAGTTGGTGAAACCATTTCATGGCTGTTGTCCCGAGACTTGATGGAAACATTTTGCACATGAGTCCGTCTCGACCTGCCCAAAGAGCCATCTTATGAGTGTAGGTTGAAATATGTGCTACAGGATCCGTTTTTCCATCATAAATTGCAAAGGTTGGGGGTGAAAACTTGTTTGGTGGATCTTCCAGTCGCAGAGCCCGCACGAAAGGTGTGGAAGTCATTTTTCTGAGGCTTTGATCGGCCTTCTTCTGAGCACTCCATAAGACCTCCCCAGTATCTTTCTTCATCCGAACTGTTGGGGAAAGGCTTCGGTGTCTTATCCTCCTTGCACCCCTTGGAGAAGGAGTATGCCTTCTCCTCTCCGTAACTTGTCCCCCCTCTGACGAGACCTCCCAGTGCTCCCACTGTCTTGCTCCCGAGCACGCTTTGGATCCGTATCCCTATCACCTCGGACAACACTCTGGATTTCACTAGCCAAACGCTTCCCCTTTCTCCTCATAGTATGAAGTCTTTCCTTTAGAGCTTGAGCATGCTCTTGTCTCTTTTGCAAATCTTCTTCTGCCCTAAGAAGCGCTTCTTCCAATTCCAATTCATTTGGAATTTTCTCTTCTATTTCATCATGATTATGCCGAGGCCTCTCCTCTTCTGGACGAGGCAGTTCCTCCTGTCGTGATACTTCCGCTTCTTGAGACATGGCTTATATTAATAACGATTTCCCACAGACGGCGCCAATTGTCGATGCTAAATTTTGCACCGAAGTATAGAATGTGTATTAAGTAGAAAGATTCAAGAGAGTAACAATACAGAATTTACGTGGTTCGACAACTTGCCTAGGTCCACGGAGTCTGATCTTTTATTAGACAGTCGATTGTCGATGAATGCTTACAAATGTCAAATAAAATGCATTTATAGGCTTAGGATATGTCAGTTGGTGCGGTTAATCGCCTCTGGTAACTTCTCTTGTAACTGCTCCTGGAAACCATCGGTAACTGACTGTCGGATGAAACTGCTTCTGGATAAGGTCCTTCCGTCTGGGAGAACCATACATACGGCTGTACTTGTTTACTCGACATCAAGTATAAAATATTATTGTTCACATGATTGGTTTTAGTACCATTAACTATAATACTTACACCGATTACTGCTTTGATTTCATCCATACATAATGAAAACTCATGGTCACCCTGCTCTTGATACTTCAAAAGAACATAAATTAGATCTTCATTTTCTTTACCACTTCTTGTATTACGCTTTTGATGTTCATCGAGAATGCTTCCAACAATCCTGTCAAGTTGTTTATATAGCTTTTCTATTTTAGAATTCACTCTGCTAATCAAATGCAAAAATTTCATTACAGGAAACAAATCTCCTATATGTTAGGAATGGTATCAACACATAGAGAAGCCAAAATAGAAATCCAAAGAACAAGACACCAAGATTTACAAGGTTCGGCCAATTGTGCCTATGTCCTTGGAGTTGGAGAGAGTTTTCACTATTTTAAAGAAAGAATACAAGATAGCGAATGTAGGGTTACAATCACAGTTATATACCCTAACCCTACTTAATCAGTTGGGCCAAAAAATTGCAATAAAGGCCCCAAAATTTTTTTCCCAATGGACGCTCCGGTTCGGGCCTACTGACCCTCACCTATGCTCCACAAAGTAGGCCTTCCAAAAATCCACTCTCAGGATCTGCAACAAATCTTCTCGGGTCGAGTCATCAAGCCAGGTCACCGCGCACAAAACAGGCTTCATACTAAAATCTCAACAATCTCCCACTTGGAGACTGTTCAATCACAAGTACCAAAGCCAACTGACTTCAAACAACAAACCACCATCTCTGCAACTCAAGCCGCTTGTCTTCAAGCTAGAAGACCAACTAAAATTGCACACAGCCTAAGTTTATCAAGTGTAACAACCTTTGTCAACATGTTGTTGAATTCTTACTTCCACAGATCTTCTCAAGCTTAAACTCTTCTTCACTAACAAGATGTCGAATGAAGTGATACTTTAGCTGAATATGTTTGGTTTTGGAGTGAAAGGCAGGATTCAACTTTGACTATCATTGTAGAGAACACTTTTATCACCTCGCTTGCCCAATTCTTCCATAAAAGTCTGCAAACAAACCATCTCCTTTACAGCTTCTGACATAGCAACATATGCAACCTCAGTAGTAGACAGGACCACAACTTTCTACAAGTTTAAATCCCATGAAATCACTATACCACCCAAAGTGAACACAAAACCCGTAGTGCTTTTTCTGCCATCAATATCACCAGCTAAATCAGCATCTATAAAGTTTTCCAACTTCAGGTCACTCGCACTGGAACACAAACAAGTATCTGAAGTGTCTATAAAATACCTCAATATCCACTATATAGCCTCCCAATGCTGTTTTCCTAGATGACTCATGTACCTACTCACAACTCCTACTACATGGGTAATTTCTGGTCTTGTATAAACCATAGCATACATAAGAGAACCAATAGTTGAGGCATAAAGGACCTTACTCATGTGCTCACTCTCCTGATCTATCTTCAGTGACTAATCTTTACTCAATCTGAAGTGACCTCCTAACGGTGTACTCTCAAGCTTAGCATTATCCATGTTGAACCTGCTAAGCATCTTTTTCACATACTCTGCTTGTGAAAGCTTCAATATTCCTCTAGCTCTGTCTCTGGTAACTCGTATCCCAAGGATTTGTTTTGCATCTCTCAAATCCTTCATCGTAAACTGCTTTGACTACTGTATTTCATATTATTAATCTCTTCAATGCTTGATCCTACGATAAGCATATCATCCACTTTTGGTGTACCCTGATGTACCCATGAAGCCGTCGAACTTCTTATACAACTGTCTAAGAGCCTGCTTCATATACTGTGAATCTCTCTGGTTGTTGCATGTAGATTTCTTCTTCCAAATCCCCATGGAGAAACGCAATCTTTACATCTAACTACTGAAGATTTAAGTTCTCACTAGCCACCATTCTCAATACCAATGTGATCATTGTATGCTTTATAACTGGAGAGAAAATCTCAGAGTAATCAATGCCATATTTCTACTAAAAGCCCTTAACAACAAGTTTGGCCTTATATCGTTGGCTGCCATTATGCTCATTCTTCACTCGAAATACCCACTTGTTATGCAAAGCCTTCTTACCTGCAGGCAACTCAACTCGTAAGGATCCCCCATAAGTTCCTAGCTCACCACCATGAGTCTTTAAAATATAATTTAACGAAGGAGAATAATGTACAAGAGCTCTAACAGACCTAGATGACTTGAGTAATGCAATAGGAGGGGTACTCGGCTCTGTATCATCCTACGAATAAATAGGCTGCATTTGTGTGTTGTACTCGAGAATATCTAGACTGACAAATTTAGGCTCGCGTGTCACAGCTTCATCTAAATCTGCATCCGTACTAGATTTTTCTTTGTACAGAACTTTCTCACAAAACACCATACTCATGCTTCTAATAATCTTCCAATTTTGATCATCCCAAAAACTATAGCCAAATTGCTCATCTCTACAACCAATGAAGAAACACTTTCTTACCTTAGCATCAAACTTGCTACGATCATTAGAATCAATATGCACATACGAAAAATAGCCAAAAACTTTTAGATGAGAAAACTTTACCTCTTTTCCACTCTAGACTTCCTCAGGTAGCCGATTTTCCAAGGGAACTGATGGACCACGGTTGATCAAATATATCGTTGTACTAACTGCATTTGCCCAAAAAGCCTTAGGTAACCCAACATGTAACCTCATGCTCCTGAAACGCTCATTAATAGTCATGTTCATCCGCTCGGCAATATCGTTTTGTTGTGATGTCCCAAGGATGGTTTTCTCCATTCCAATATCATTTTCAGCACAATACTCCCTGAATCCTCCATCAATGTATTCACCGCCATTATCAGACCTCAAGCATTTTAATTTCAAATTTGTTTCATTCTCAACCATAGCCTTCCACCTCTTGAATACATCAAACACATCATATTTATTTTTCAAGAAATAAACCCATACCTTTCTACTATAGTCATCAATAAAGGTGACATAATATCGAG
The DNA here is from genome assembly GCF_013401445.1 of Tripterygium wilfordii. Lineage (NCBI taxonomy): Eukaryota > Viridiplantae > Streptophyta > Magnoliopsida > Celastrales > Celastraceae > Tripterygium > Tripterygium wilfordii. Next base: position 7,594,563 of record NC_052241.1, read on the forward strand.
AACCTCCGACAGATATTACTGGAGATCCACAAATCTGTATGTGCAAGTTCCAGCATGCTCGACCTCAGTGTTCTGCCTCTTGTCAAGAAACTGAGCTTCTTCTACTTCCCCATAATACAGCTCTCACACATGTCAAAATTAACTGATTCCAAATCTGAAAGTCTGCCCTTTGACATAAGTTCTTTCATCCCTTTATGACTCATATGACCAAGTTTGCAATGCCAAAGACTTGCGTCATTCTTTGACTCTACAATTGTGACCATGTTATCAGGGTCTGCAATTAAATATAAAGTGCCTCTTTTTCTATCTCGAGCTACCACCATAGCCCCTCTTGTGACATTCCATTCATCAGTCGCGAAGTGTATGGAATGTCCACTATCATCAAGCTGACCTACAAATATCAAATTTTTCTTCAACTACGAAATATTTCTAACCTTCTATAGTGTCTAGACTGATCCGTTTGACTACTTAATGGTTCCATCTCACTGACCGACGACATCTAATGACTACGCATCAGCCAAGTATACTTTGCCAAAATCACTGGCAACATAATTCTTTAGAATTTCGTGATGTGATGTAGTCTGGAATGAGGCACCCGAATCCAACACCAAATCATCAACTGGACTATAGACTACAAGAAGTAACGCATCATCAACAGTTTCAGTCACAACATTGGTAGATTTATTTTCTTCTTTCTTTGGTGCCCTACAATCCCGACTAAAGTGGCCTGGCTTATTACAGTTTCAATAGACTCTCTGTGGTCCGTTACGTGACTTACTCTTTCCTCTTCTTCTGAATTTAGATCTTCCTTTTTTTGAATTATTGTCATCTCTTCCATTACCCCTGCCCCAATTATCAACATTAATGGTTGAACCCAAACTTGAGTATTGACCAGAACCCTGCGCACCTCCTCGGCCAAGATTAAATCACAAATATCATCATACTTTAATTTAGTCTTCTCTGCATCATGGATCTCAAATATATACGCATACTAGACCTTGATTGTCAGATGTCCAATTATGTCTTTAAATATCAATTGGTGGCAACTTCAAACATACTCGGATGGGTTGTGATCACATGCCCAAGTACACCTTGTCGTGGCTTCGATTACGACACGAGGTTTTTACAATTAATGGAGTTCTCCTAGTGACACATGGCAAGGGCGTGACATTTTTATTTCTAATTTTTGTCCATTTTGCAAGATTTTCTAGTGGTTGTTGGCCTGGAATTCAAGAAAAAAGGTACTAGAAATCAGGGTTTGTCTAAAAATCAATGTCCAAAAGGCTACAAATAAAGGGATTTTTATCTTAACGGGTTATCGTCTTCAAAGTTGGGTCGTTGAGGATTAACCAAGATTTCAACAAGATTATCTCAAAGAGAGTCCAGAAGAAATCAAAATCTGTTAGCCCTATGTCCCTGATTTTTCTCAAACATGTTCCTAGTTGAAACACGACACTGTGAATCCAAAGCCACGTTCATCCTGCACCTAAAGGAATAAGACATCAATAGAATGACGACTTTTAGCCATGCTTCCATAATTTGAAACACAAAGCCTTCCAATCGAGAAGGTGGAAGATTCCACAATTTCCTATAATATCTACATCCACCATGAAGAATGAGTACGACCACAAAGATGCTATCATCGTCCACATTTCTAGGAGAAGGTTGTTAGAGATTTTATTGAATAGAAATTGTAGGGAGTTGGTTAATAGGTTTGACTGACTCCCACTAACCTAGTCTTTGGTTAAATCACAAATTATGTGATTGACCTAGTCTTGTGTTGTTATAGGGGTAGGATATTGTGGCTAGAATATCTCTTTTGTTGATATGATTTCTTGATTTCAAAGCCACGATTTTATGCCTATTTTTCCTATATAAAGAGCTCTTATTCCTCTTTGTTGGACACAATTCCAACTATCTTCTCTTCTTTCTTTTCCTCTACCAATTCGTGTGATTGAGAGAGAGTTTCTTCAATTCTTGATTCGTTGTTACACTAATAGTTGTGTTGCTGTTGGTGTGTTTCAAGGAGACCCGGGAGGTGATATTGCACAAGTTGCAAGCACGATAAAAGCAAGCAATAAATCACTTTAAGGTAAGAGGTGAACACCTCGACTCGGTTGATTTTGGTTCTCAAAGGAAATTTCAATCCTGTTCAATTTTCATATTCAATATATGTATTTTATTTATCTGTATGAACGTCACTAACAAGTTTATTTATTAGTGATAGAAGGTAGGTTCTTTACTTGTTTTTGAACTACCGGAACTACCAAGGTTACGGTTATGAATCCCACTAACCCAGTCACTCCAGCAAGTAATAAGAAGGTGGTTTTCCATGATTCCCCACAACTTATAATGTGAGGGAAGTGTCAGAAAAACAGGAGAAGCAACATCACCATGATCATCATGAGCACTATAAAAGAAGAAAGAAGAGAAGTCTACAATCACCCCACTTCAACCACAGACCCATCGTCTTCAATCATTTATTGCTTACTTAGGCATGGCTCAGACCGCTTATCATTTCAATTAACATGGCTCAGGCCAACAAGTTTATATTTGTCTTTTCCTTTCCATAAAAGCCTCTGCGGCTATGTCTTTAACTTAACTTGTAAAACACGCCTTGTTACATCTACCCTTGTTCAATGAAGTTTCTGATATATTTCAAGAATGTATTGTTTCTCATTTCCCTATCATCTATATCTTTGATGCATTTTACGTGATTTAAGTTCCTAGTATTCCTTTCGCGTGTTTTAGCTAAGAGTAAAATGCATCAAAGATATAGATGATAGAGTTTTAGTGAAAGATGTAGAAATTAATGAGAGGTGGAGGCATTATTTCAATGAATTGCTTAATGGCGAGCACGGACGAAGCATTGAAAATCTCCATAGCTCTGGAGAAAATAGGAATCCGTGGTATATAAGACGTATTAAGGAGACTGAAGTGAAGGACGCCTCAAGGAAAATGAAAGGGGTAGCCATGGGACCGGATGGAATTCCAATTGAAGTATGGAAGTGACTAGGTGATGTAGGCATAGTATGGCTCACTAAGTCATTTAATCAAATTATTAAGACCCGTAGGATGCCTGATGAGTGGAGGAGAAGCACTATAGTACCCATATACAAGAACAAGGGTGATATCCAAAGTTGTAATAATTATAGGGTCATAAAACTTATGAGCCATACATTAAAACTTTGGGCGAGAGTTGTGGAATGGAGATTGAGATTGGTATCTACGATATCAGAAAATCAATCTAGTTTTATTCTAGGACGGTTGACAACGGATGCAATATTTCTACTAAGGGGACTTGTAGAAAAATATAGACAAAAGGAAAAAGACCTCCATTTTAGTATATGTTGATTTGGAGAAGGCATATGATAGGGCGCCTAGGGAATTAATGTGGTGATTTTAGAGAAGAGATGAGTTCCGACTAGCTATATCACTATGATTAAGGGTCGTAGCTTGTGTTAGGACTATTGGAGGAGTTATAGGGGAGTTTCCCATTACGATAGGATTACATTAGAGGTCAGCACTAAGTCCGTTCCTGTTTGTTATAGTGATGGATGCACTCACACGACATATCCAAGGTGAGATACCTTGGTGTATGTTGTTTGCTGATGATATAGTTCTAGTGGATGAACTTGAAATATAGAGGCAAGCATTAGAGTCTAAATAATTGAAACTAAGTAGGACTAAAATAGAATATATGAAATGTAAAGTTTAGTAAGAGTAGGCAAGGAAACGAACAAGCAATTAAAATAGATGGGAAAGAAGTAACAAAAAGTAAGGCTTTTAAATATCTTGGATCGATTTTCCAAGAAGATGGTAACATAGGTGATGATATAGTTAATAGGATTAAAAATGGGTGGAATAAATGGAAGAGTGCATATGGGGTGTTATGCGACCGGAGAAAATTCTATAAGTCAACTATTCACCCTGCAATGATGTATGGTTCCGAGTGTTGGGCTATCAAGAGACAACATATCCAAAAAATACATGTAGCAGAAATACGAATGCTTCATTGAATGTGTGGTTACACTAGGAAAGATAGGATAACAAATGAGATTATTAGATCTAAGGTAGAAGTAGCACCTATTGAATATAAGTTATGAGAAAATAGATTAAGATGGTATGGATATGTCCAACATAGAGATAGTGGTGCGACAATGAGGAGGAATGAGAGAATTTTTATCGAGAGAGTAGGAGGTAGCGAGGTAGACCTAAAAAGACATGACTTGAAGTTATAATAAATGATATGAATTCAATAGGAGTGGATGAATGTATGATCCCTGGTAGAAATGAATGGAGAAAATAAATACATGTGGTAGATTTCCAATGATGTTCTCATATACTCGTGTAGTCGACCCCAAACTTTTGGGATAAAGGCTCGGATGATGATGATGATTGTTTTTCATTTCCCTCAATTAGAAATCTTTTAATTCATCTTTTAATTTCGGTGATAGCCTCTTGTCTCTTGATTTTTTCCAGATTACACTACACGAATTTTATTTTTTTTTCCTGAAAGACAAACCTCGAGCTAACAGTTTTGTATTCTCTAATTGCACACAGTTCTTTTGGTGAAGGGGTCAAACTTGGTGCAACACATTATCAAAATCTTTGAACTGACAGTAAGTGGGTACACCTACATTTTCATCATCTATAATCCCAATACTCCAGTTTCCAACAATCCCAATACTCCAATTTCCAACAACCAAATTCTGGATATCTCCTATTCAATGCAGAAAACACCGAACAATTACGACTTTCATTACGTTTTTTATTTCACGACACAGCCTTCTTGAAGTATATAGCAAGGTTTTGAAAACCAGACCGAACTAGTCGATCGTACAGATCCAACCAATGACCAGGCACTTGTCTGGTCCGATTGATGTGTCAAAAACGATAGTTTTAGGAATCGAGATTTTTCAATTGAACCGGTCTATTCTTCAGTTGAATCTGTCAGAATCGACCCATTAAGAAAGTAATTTAACCACTAGGATATGAGACTTTATTTGTTTAAAATGACACTTAATTTGAATATAAAGTATTTTATAAAGTTTTCTTATATATATACATACAATGTAGATATGTTGAATCCGGTTTGAATATCTATTGAACCTTTAAACCGTGAATTAAAGATTATTCTGGTTTGATGATCCGTTCGGTTTTTAAAACCTTGGTATATAGCTTTATTTTTTCACAAAAAAGAAAAAAGAAAAGAAAAGTATATAGCCTTATCCTTCTTCCTCCACTTTCGCAGAAAATATGGTTTCAGTAATTCTAACGAGTGTCCAATCTTCTCTACACTGCCGCTCTGTTTCATCCAATTTGTCCAAACAACCTCGAGCTCTTTATCTCAACAGACTAAGCCCACCTCGGCGGTTGAATCCTTCTCCTAAAAGAGCATTTCGTCAAGTTTGCTCCTTCAAGGCTGGTGAGGATTCTAACGGTAACAAGGTATTGATTACTTATTCCAATTTCTCTATCTTATTTCGCTATACAATTTGAGATTTGATATAACGAGAAATTTTTCTGCCTTTTGTGTTCTCGTAGGGAACTGGGTCAGAGTGGCCGGTACTCAAGCGATGGGATGTGCCTTGGCAGTGGCAAACTGTTTCGTTAACCTCGCTTGCTTGTGGATTAAGGTGTCATTTTCGATTCTTGACATTAACTCAGCGTTTAATTTTGATATTCCCCCTGAGTGTTTTGTGGCTTTTTGAGGAAAATGTTTTTAGGGATGTTTTATCGACTGGTTTTCATGGAATATAAATTTTGTCCCAGCCAGTTTTGTTTTGACGGGATTGGTAGAGTCAGCAGCTATACCGTATCTGGGTCTTCGAATTGAAGAACTAAGTCTAGATGAGAAGGCAGAGATATTGCTTGTGGACCAGAGGTATGAATCAGTTCCCTTGACATTTTTATTGTACTGGAGTCAAGTTATACTACAATGATCATGTTCGACTTATTTGTTGAATTGGGCCATTATGACATTGCTAAAAGCCTGAAACTTTGTATACTTTTTTTGAGTGGGAGTGTGAGGCAGTGTACAACAAGCGAAATGATCCGATGGTGCTCCCACAAAATTAGAAGCACCAGATTTTTTACTTTATATCAACTTGCAAAAGTATTCAACTCCAAGCTCCTGGTAGTTTTTAACATCATCTAGTTATGGTCTTTGCAGCATTACTACTGCAGCTGTCCTTGGAGTTATTTTTGGTATTACAAACGCCTTCCAACCATTTTCTGAAGATTTGTTTCGTTATGGTATTCATCTTTTGAAATTTATTTGACCATTTCTTTCACACCAAATAATATTCATTTGACTCTGTTTAATAGCAAAAGAATTGATGTGAGAGCTTGATATTGGTCTGTATGTTGGTTATGGTGCCAAGTCTGCAACATGTTAAATTATATAATTTCAGATTGGAGGGAACCTTTCAATCTCCAGAAAGGGTGGCTTTTATGGGCTGGGATTGGCCTTGTTGCTGCACTACTTGCAATTGGAGCGACAGGAGCTGCCATGTCTTTCTTTGGTGGTGAGAACCCACAAAGAGAGGTTAGAAGTTATTTTTATTTTACACACTCAGACTCTCTCTAAAAATAAATAAATAAATATAGCAAGAAGAGAATATGTTTAATTCCAAAGGATAAATGGTAAACTTATAATTCAAAAGAAATGGTAAACTCTCTACCGTTACCTTACTATGAATAGTGACAATAATATCCTTTTACATATGTATTTCTCTGAACGATTAATCAAATGATCACCTTCCAAATAGATTCATCAATACTTATATCAGTGATTGCATAAGGAACAATGACTTTAGATGCAAATATATCTAACGCTCTAGTTGAAGCGAATGATAGATTTTTAGGGATTAATCATTTGTGTGTGTTTACACACTCCTTTAGTAGATGAAGTGAATTTGATACACACAACTTCCCCCTCCCCCTCCCCCCACTAAAATACAAGGATACCTGGAGTATTTATTTCACTTTCTTTGTTTCAGACTGATGCTCTAGTTAAGTTGCTTCCATTGATTGGATCTTCTACTATCAGGTGCGTAATGCAGTAACAGACTAACAGGTTCATTCTGATTTTATATTTTGTCGTTGGATTATTGGATGAACTAGTGAATTAACATAATTTTTATTGTAGCACTGCTTGCTTGGTGGGCATCACAGGTGTCTTGGCTCCAGTTCTAGAGGAGACTCTGTTTCGAGGATTTTTTATGTCATCCTTGACAAAGTGGTATGGTTTTACCTCCAATTAATGCAGATGAAGTTTCCTTTGGTTGTGCTTATTACGAGTTTAAGAGGTTATTTTTTAACTCTGTGTCTGGGACTCTGTGTGTATGTACATATATATACGTCAATCACCCAACACAACGATGAAGAATAATTATTTTTTCCTTTCTCAGAATTTAATGCACTCAAATTGAAGGCCACATGTAACAATATTACTTGAGATGTATTAAAAGAACTCTAAACTTACTTGTATTCAATGATGATAAAGCATTAGTATCATGACTAGATCTTTGGCTGAGTACTTTGGCCTATTATCAAATGATTTATTAAGGAGAATCTGAAGTTTTTCGTAAGTCAAATATATGTTAATGGAGACAACTTCTAGTGGAAATATATGCAACCCTTCTCTCTTACAGAGATGTCGTTTCGTAGTTAAACCTTTTGAGGCCTAGGTTGGAATTACACAAGTTTACCATTGCATCAAGGTTCTCCTTAGAATGAAAAAAAGACTTTCAAAATCAGATAATATTGACGAATATTGTCAACTCTATTTTGATAAGAAAGGTGAAAATTGAAAACCACTTTGGAATATGCATCTTTGGATGGTTGTTGCGGAAACCATGTTTCATTTCATAACATTGATTGGTGGCAAGACTAAACTGTTTTGTTGGATTTGTACCACGACTTTGATGCAGAAGCTAAAAAATTAACAGGCTTGAAGTTATGGAAAGTTCTCTAAGATGGATATTTAGTGATTAAATGTGGACTGACCTGCAGTAGGTTCAACATTATTGCGCAGAAAAAATGTGGATCTAGGCTTACTAAGAAGATACATTGCAAGACCAAAATATTATTATACCTTTTGTCGTTGTAGCATAATAAGACTCTTTGTGGCTGAACATTAGTGTTTGGAAGGTGCTTAGTTGAGTTGATGTAATTGAGTGCTTCAGGCCAAGAACTTATATTTCTCAGTTCATCTGGTGTTTCTTAAGTTTTCTTCCATCCATTTTTTAGTTAATATACAGCATGATAATAGCACTACAAGACAGTATAGGAGATGCACTGTTCTTTGTTCAACTCTATGAAATAAGTTAACATACAAATGTGGGGATTGTCTATACTTAAAGATTGTTTAAGCTTGCATGAATTTGAATATCTCAATGATCTTCATCTGATGTTGATTTACAATTTATTTTGCATTTTTTAAGCTCTCCCATTTTGGCAATTCTTTACTTTGCAGGGTACCTACTCCAGTATCCGTTTTAATTAGTGCTGCTGTATTTGCCCTTGCACATCTAACTCCTGGAGAGTTTCCCCAGCTGTTTGTCTTAGGTAATTTGTGCTCTGAATGAATTAATGTTTTCCCATACCCTTAATGTGGACCATCTCTTTGTGACATGATATAAGTTTCCTCAGCAACATATTAAGTTGACTTTGAAAGATTTTCCTTTCAAGTTTGACGAAATTTACAGAACTTTGAGATCCATGTAGGGACTATGTTGGGTTTTTCATATGCTCAAACTCGCAACCTTCTAACTCCAATTGTGATCCATGCTTTCTGGAACTCGGGAGTGATTTTGCTTCTCACTTTCCTGCAGGTATTTTGTTTTTTCTTCTAATGGGTAGTTCCCAGTTTGGTGAAGTTAAATACTAACCTTTTTTAGTTTTTAACCAGATTTAAATAATACTCTATTTTTGTTTATCGTACATGTTTGTGTTGTGGAGTCATCTGCTAATGGTTCTTTTGCTTGTTTATGTGTATAGATCCAAGGATATGACATCAAGGAAATATTGCAGGTCACCTGATTGGGTTGGTTTTGTCCACTAATAGGGTTCATGCCTCTGTGGGTGCTTCTGTTACTCATTCTCTCTAAAATGAATTGTTCAGAGCCAATGTGTGAGTTGAATATTTGATTAGTCGCTATTATCGATAAGGTTAGTCTTAACTTTTTTTGGTGGATTTTTGACTCAGTTATGTTCTTAGGGGCACATTTAAACTCAAATTAGTTTTAATGGTCAGATATTTTACCAGGTATTATCTTGAACATCTTGCGTGGTTTATTTAATTTGTACTATATCATCTCAAGACAAGACACGGAGTAGTGCAACATATCGTTTAAGTTTCTTATGTTGTGTATTTGTGAAGTAATACATGCTCTTGCTGGCTTACTATGAGTCTGGTGTCTCAAACTTGATTGGCCAATCACTAAGAACTGGATGTTGTTAATGGAGGATGTCGCTTCCTCGATAAATGCAGCAGAGGAAAGAATGATATTAGGCTTTCTTATTGCACAAACTTTATTTATGTTATGACTGAGATTCCCAATATTTTGGGGTCGGCTGCATGAGCCCGTATAAAAATCCCTTTTTCTTGAATTGAGCTTTATTCATGGATTCTCGTATCTTTTGGTGGATTTTATGTTGTCATCCTCCAGCCTTGTTTTTCTTTGCAGGAAATCTTTTCTAATGCCATATAATATAATGCACGACTTAATGAATCAAGAGGATGAAATTGATAAAAAAAAGGAAGAAGAAGATGAACACAGAGAAGAGAGAGAGCTTTTCGTATTTTCTTATCAACAACTTTTTCTTCTGTTACACCAACCCTTGATAAGTCAACACATACCCAGACAAAGACTAAATTACCCTTACAATATTTAACATCCCCCCTCAAGCTGGAGCATACATATTGAACATGCTCAGCTTGGTACAGAACTTATGAAACATAGAAGGAAACAAAGGTTTTGTGAAGAAATCTCCTAACTGAGAAGTGGAGGAGACATAAGGTGTACATATATCTCCTCTCAACAACAGATCTCGGATGAAGTGACAATCCACTTCAATATGTTTGGTACGTTCATGAAAAACGGGATTATTAGCAATATAAATGGCTGCTTGATTATCACAATACATGGGCATTGGGCGAGACACCTTAACACCAAAGTCAGAGAGGATGAAAAACACCCATAACATTTCAGAAGCGGTGTGGGCCATGGCACGATACTCTGCCTCTACACTAGAACGAGCAACAACTTGTTGCTTCTTAGAACGCCAAGTAACCAGATTATCACCAATAAAAGTACAATATCCAGAAGTAGAACGACGATCAGAACGAGAGCCAGCCCAATCTGCATCACTATACCCAGACACATAAAGAGAGGATATACGATAAAATAAACCACGCCCGACAGTGCCTTTCAAGTAGCGGATGATACGCCAAACTGCTGCAAAATGTGGGGACCGAGGGGCCTGCATAAATCTGCTAACAACACTGACTGCATAGGCAATATCAGGACGAGTAACTGTAAGATACATTAACTTACCAACCAGACGACGATATCGACCTACATCTCGGAAAACAGCACCAGTATCGGGATCAAGCCTAGTTGTAGCATCTATAGGTGTGTCTGCTGGACGAGAACCCAATAATCCTGTCTCAGTAAGAAGATCCATAACATACTTCCGCTGCGACAAGAAAAGACCACTAGAGGATCGAGCCACCTCTATGCCAAGAAAGTAACGAATGTTTCCCAGGTCTTTAGTACAAAACTGGCTACTCAGATAGCTTTTTAACTCACTGATGCCTTTCATATCACCACCAGATATAATAATATCATCAACATAAACAATAAGAATAACACTACTAGATGGTTTATGCCGAACAAAAACCGAATGATCAAACACCGACCTCTTATAGCCATAATCCACTAGAGCCTTGCTAAATCGATCAAACCAGGCACGAGGAGATTGTTTCAAACCATACAAGGATTTTCGCAGGCGACAAACAAGACTTCCACTCCCAGGAACAACATAACCTGGAGGTTGGTCCATGTACACTTCTTCTTGGAGATCACCATGAAGAAAAGCATTTTTAATGTCAAGTTGATATAAAGGCCAAGATCGAGTAACAACAACCGCAAAGAGGATACGGACTGAATTCAAACGGGCTACTGGCGAAAAGGTTTCCATATAATCAATTCCATATGTTTGAGTATACCCCTTTGCAACCAATCTAGCCTTGAGGCGTTCAACAGAACCATCCGGTAAATATTTCACAGTATACACCCATCGACATCCTACCGTGTGCTTCCCCGAAGGAAGAGTGGTCAACTCCCAGGTCTGGTTTTTATAAAGGGCACTCATTTCTTCATCCATTGCTTTCTTCCATCCCGGAGAAGAGACAGCTTCCTTATAGGTTCCTGGAATAGAAATAGTAGACAAGGCACGAACAAAGGAGTGGAAACAAGGAGATACACGATGATATGAGACAAAGTTAGAAATAGGATGTCTAGTACAAGCGCGCTTACCGCGACGGAGAGCAATAGGCAAGTCATCTGTAGAAATGGGAACTTGAGTAGCACTGGGTAGGACTTCAGGAGCAAGAGATGACTCGGTTGGGCCATACGAAATGATTTTCCTATTTGGAGTCCGAGAATACACTTGTAATGGAGGCTCAGACGAAGATTCTTTGGAAGGAGAAGAAACAGATATGGACTCCCCTGCACTTAGAGGAGAAGGAGAATCAGAAGATTCCCCCTCACTAAGTGGACCATCCGAGAGAGGGAGAACAGGAGCAGAAGAAGTGGACTCAGGAGGAGCATGTAAGGCATCCAAAACTAGGGTAGAACCTGCATCAGAATAAAAAGGAACTGTTTCGAAGAATGTAACATCAGCACAGACAAAGTAACGACGAGAGGAAGGACAATAACACCGATATCCCTTTTGAGTACGAGGGTAGCCAAGGAAAATACATTTCCGTGCTCGAGGAGACAATTTGTCCAATCCTGCATCTAAAATATGAACAAAGGCAACACAACCAAAAACTCGAGGTGAGACAGAAAAAGGAGATCGAGAAGGATATAAAATAGAGAAAGGAGTTTTATTCCCTAATAATACAGCAGGCATACGATTAACAAGATAGCAAGCAGTGAGAACCGCATCGCCCCAAAAATGTTTTGGAACATGCATATGAAACATTATAGTACGTGCTACATCTAACAAATGTCGATGCTTGCGTTCGGCAACCCCATTTTGTTGGGAAGTGTGAGCACAGGTAGTTTGATGAAGTATACCTTTGTCAATACAAAATTTAGAGACAGAAGTTTGGATATACTCAAGTGCATTATCAGAACGAATGACTTTGATACGCTTCTCAAACTGAGTAAACACTTCATTATAAAAACGAAAAAGAACAAATGGTAATTCATATCGATGTTTCATTAAAAATAACCAAGTCATACGAGAATGATCATCAACAAAAACCACAAAATATAAATGACCAGAAACACTAGAAACACGAGCAGGTCCCCAGATATCAGTATGAACTAAAGCAAAAGATTCAGACTCACGAGGAGCATTACGACTAGGAAATGAACTACGATGGTGTTTTCCTAGTTGACAAGCTTCACAATCAAGAGTTGAAATGGAACTAAGAGAAGGAACCACAAGCTTCAACTTTGACAGTGATGGATGTCCCAAACGAAAATGCCACTGGAGAGGAGTGAGAGATGCAGCCAATGCTGGAAAAGAATGAGCAGTAGTAGAATGTGGAGGATTCAAATAGTACAAACCATCACGCTCATGCCCCAAACCAATCGTCTTCTTGCTCTGAAGATCCTGAAAGACACACGAATTTGGAGTAAAATTAATGGAGCAATTCAGAGCACGAGTTAATTGACTAACTGACAAAAGATTAAAAGGAAAGTTTTTAAGATAAAGACTATTTGGAAGAGAACCTAAGGAATATGGATTCAGAATTCCTTTACCAGAAACAGGTCGTGAAGAACCATCCGCCAGAATGACATGATGATCGATAGAATTTAGGTGAGTAAAGAGTGAGGAATTACCAGACATATGTGTGCTTGCACCAGAATCAATAATCCAAGAAGGGGGTTGAACAGAACATGCAATGTTACCTGTTTTGGCAAGCGTGACAGTGGAGGTGGTTGGGCTGGAAGCACGCAATGTCTGAATAATTTGACTGAGTTGACCAAGTTGAGCAGCAATATCAGGAGTGCTAGACATTTGAGGTGTAGACACATCAGGTCCAAGTGAAGGAACAGAGGAAGATGATGCTATTACATGATTCACATGATCTGGTTTGCCATATTTAACCCAACAATATGGCTCGGTGTGATTTGTCCCTCCACAATGTGTACATTGTTTGTCACCACGGCCCTGAGAACGACCACCCCCGCGACCTTTACCACGACCACGATTACCACGACCACGAAAGGCACCACCGCGGGTGTTTTGAGTAGAGAGTAAAATTGAAGCATCGGAAGTAGAGTGGGTAGAAGACTGGGTAGAGGAAGTTTTCCCCAAAGATGAACGCAGCAACCGAGAGTATGCATTTGCAGCAGTAGGTAAACTCTCACTAGCCAAAATCTGATCTTTAAACCCCTTGAAATCAGAATCTAAGCTTGCAAGAAGGGAAGCAAGCATAAATTCCTCCCAGTAGCGTTTTTGTTCAGAAATATGAGGGGTAAAAGGACGATGTTGCAACAGCTGATCCCACAAGCTCTTTAGTTTACTATAATGTTCAGGGAGAGGTATACCATTTTGCTTAGTAAAGAAAATTTGTTCATACAATTCATACACCCGAGAAACATTTGAGTGTTGAGAATGAGCACTAGCAAGAGTATCCCAAATCTGTTTTGAAGTGTTAGCAAACTCCACAGTGGAAATAATATGAGATTCCATACTATGCCACAACCATCCCATAATGAGGGAATCTTCACTTTCCCAATCAGCAAGACTAAGATCTCCTTTTTCACGAGGTTCATCAGTAATATACTTCAATTTTTTTTACCTCGAAGGTGAATCTTGACAGCATGAGCCCATGACATATAGTTGTACCCATTGAGCTTCTTGGAAGTAATAGAATGAGGAAGATCATCATCCCGGGAGACACTCACCTTCGCCAGAGATTTACTATCAGAATCGGCAGTAGACATGCTGCAGGAATCTTTAACTGCAGGTTACAAAGATACAAAACAGCAAGCAAAAAACCCAGAAAAGTTCAAGAGCTGGAGTTCATCACAATCTGCAAACCCAGATTAAGAAAAAATCAAGATCTGCCAGGTGATAAGACGAAGATTTGGTGCACCCATGCGTGTTTCAGACTCCATTCATCGTTGCAGAACACTCGTCGGCAATTTCAGGGGTCTCGCATGAGTCACCAGTACAGGAAATAGTAGCTAGAGTGAGGGATGTGTAGAGAAAGCTGAAACTGTCTTGGTAGCTGGGTAATTAACCAGCTTCGATACCAACTTAATGAATCAAGAGGATGAAATTGATAAAAAAAAGGAAGAAGAAGATGAACACAGAGAAGAGAGAGAGCTTTTCGTATTTTCTTATCAACAACTTTTTCTTCTGTTACACCAACCCTTGATAAGTCAACACATACCCAGACAAAGACTAAATTACCCTTACAATATTTAACAGCACGTACATGTACAATCTTGATTTCTGATTGCTCTAACAGGAAATTACTAAATGTATCTGGGTTGCTCGTACAATCTTTGAATGCCAATACTCTTACACTGAAATTAGCAGAATGGCAACCTTGTTATCAATCTCTGTTTAAATTTAGCTGTAAGAATAATTTAACATAATTTTTCTTCTATTGAACTTGTATACTGGCTCAAATAGGATTGTATTTAACATTAGACAGTATATAAACTTTCACAATCACTGCTGCGGCGTTGCGGCAGCTCCGTGCTCTTTTGTGTTAATTTGTCGGACCTTGAGATTTAAGTGTGATAAGAGGTGATTTTTTCACATAATTGCACAATTGTATTCATCTTATTTCACCAAAAAAATTTGTTAAAATAGAGGGTATAAAGAAAAATTTTGTTTGCTTTCATGCATTGAAATGCAAAGGTCGTATACAAATAATAGGGTCGTAACATAAATCATGTGATATCACTACATATCCTACAAAAAATAGTTTTGAGTAGTAAGTACAATTCAAGCATCTCAAATTGAGTTGAAGTTGGCATGATCTGTTTATGATGGTAAGAACCTGTATGCCTGACAAAATTGGAAGTCTACATGTGCATATACAATATGTACCAAGCTCTCGTGGCAACAATCCTATGTATCAAATCAAGATAACAAATGGGATTCTATAGAGATCGAGCACAACTTATAAAGATCTTTATTTATATTAGTCATTATCAAACAAATCCGCCAAATGGAAATAATCTTACTGGACATCCCAACGGAGACAAATTAATATATCGTCCATTACTTAAAAAATTGGACAAATACAACATCTTTGCTGCAAACAGGAATAATAAACCCCACAAACATGAATAATATTTCCATTAACAATCACAGAAGTCGAAAGACACATTTCAGTCTCAGAAAATTGCTATAACTCACTTTCATTTCTTCAAATTTCTTACTGGCCAAATGGAGATTTATAAAATTATAAACCTAGATTTCCAATCACAACAAACAAAAAAAAAACGAAACGAAAGGAGATTGATAGAAGCGCAAAAAGCTACAATAAGAACGTATTAATGTGAATCAAAGAAGGAAAAATTCTTAAAGATAACTGATTGAAAGTCAAACGACACTCCTTGGGAAAACTCTAACCAATAATATATCTACAAAAAGTAATTCACCAACCATTCTTAATCTCCTGAGTTTTCAGGATGAATATTCATGGATACAACATCAAAATCAAAGCATTGATAAAGATGAACATTGAAAATCAAAGCACAAAGAAAAAGGAAAATATTTAATATGAAGACGAAATACTGATAATGACATTGGTTAGAAGGAAGTGTAGCTTTGTCGTTGTAATATCTCTAATAAAGATGAACATACTGTTGGTTGAATTGCACTTTGTCTATTATGGTCTATTATGGGTTTGTTTATTATTGTTGTCCTCTTTGCTATTTTCACTCAAGGTTATTATTGTATTTTCACTTGTAACGTGTCTCTCTTAGGGTTGGTTGTGTGGTGAATGTCGCAGTTCAATAAAATATGTGAAGTGAAGCTTTCTATACAACACAAACTTGTTCAGTCTAGTTAAATCTATTATGTATTGATATGTGTAATGATTTGATGATGAGTTTGGTGTATATTGTGTATGGAGCGAACTGTCACTATTGAACGATCTATCTCTAAGAGTGGTATCGGAGCAAGGTGAAGTGGCTAACATCAAGCTCGTCGATTCCATGGCTTCTCTGAGTGATCAGATGTCGGTATTACTACCAATGTTTGACGGAAGCAATTATCAACGTGGAAAATAAAAATGAGGACTTTCTTGATGTCAGAGGGCCTCTGGACCATTGTGATGCACGGGTACAAGGAATCCATTGATAAATCAATTCTAAATGCGACTAAGAAGAAAGATTTGGAGAGTACACGTGTTGTTAACGCCAACGCTCTATCCCGATTAAAAAATGGTGTGGAAGCAAATATTTTTTCACGAATTATTTGGGCGTCTTATGCGAAAGAGGCATGGGATATTATCGCCACAGAATTTGAAGGAGATGTGAAAACAATCACCATCAAACTTCAAAATTTGAGAAGGGATTTTGAAAACTTCGGATGTTGGAAAAAGAGTGCATGAAGGACTTTTATGCGAGGGTCATTAGTCTTATGAATCTAATGAGAACACTGGGAGAAGAAGTCTCAGATCAGAAAGTAATTCAGAAAATGCTGATAAGCTTACGAGAAAGATATGATGTTGTTGTTGCAGCAATTGAAGAATCAAAGGATCTCTCTATTGTTAAGCCTAAAGAACTTGTGGGCTCTATGGAAGCACATGAGCATAGAAGACTAAGGCGTGGTGAACTCTCTCAGTCTCTTGAATAAGCTTTACAAGCAAGGTTGTCATTCAGGGAAGATGCAACAAGTAGAGAAGAACAGCCAAACTGGAGAAGTGCAGAAAAAGGTATGAGTTCTAACTCTAGTTCTAAAACTGAGTATGAAATTTACAAGAGGATAGGTCATGTTTCAAATGATTGCTGGTTTAAAGGAAAATCTCAATGTCATAATTGCCAAAAATTGGAGCTCACCCACCCAAGTCCCACATTGGAAAAAAAATAGTGTGTGTATGTGGTTTAAATGCAAGTAGTTGAACCCTAGTCCTTAGGCCATGGCTTTTGGACAAAGTGGGTTACCATCACTTGTATTGAGACCACACATATGTTTAGGCCCATTAACATGGACTCCTCCCAAGGTCCAAATTCTAACACATACATTAAAAATAAATGTAAAATTAAATCATTCTAAACAAATAAGATTATTAACCCAAAAGCAATGACAAATTGACCATCAAAATGTGTACTAGGGATTGTGCATTTATAATTATAGGTTATTCACTAATACATATGAAGCAAAGATACAAAAGAGATCGTTCAAGATTCTTAGAGGATTATATACAAACAAAAGAGTTTTGGTATGTGATACTCCCAAGAAAACAAGAAGATCTTGGATGTGTTCTTCAAAGACTTAAGTTCTGCTTAATTTTTGTTAACTCTACTTCAGATTTGTAGTTGCTTCGAACTTTTCATAGCTACAAAATTTCTATTTACATAACAAAAAGAAGAATATGTTTACAAGTGTAACTCATGTGGTGGAGCATATTGCTTTCTTGCCTTTCCCAAAGTTAGACGTAGTAGATCTCTTGCTTCTTGATTTTTTTGGAGTTGTTTCTTCTATTTTGATAGAAGAACTACTATCAAAAAAATATATTTATTTTTATAATTTAATTATTTTTTAGGAAAAAAACATGAGGAAATTACAGATAAATAGTGTAGTAAGCAACATTACCTCTGCTTTAGTTTTTCTGATGTCATTGTCGAAGAAAATTTTGATGTCTCGTCCTATGAATGTGTGCTACGTAATGTGCAATTGGGAGATTATATGAATCTGAAGTCATAGTGGTGACATCTAGAGTTGCTTCATGTTCTTTAATTCCATTTCTGAGTAATTGAGTTACTTTGTATAGTGTTGTACCAAATGATGCAAATTTTGATGATATTGTGATCTGTAAGGTATGCATTGCCCCACAAATTTTGGAAATCATGGGTGGAAGATTATACTTGTTTGAGGTTTCTTTTGACATGAGAGAACTTGCTAGAATTTGTATCAATTGTTCAATATAGCGCCGAAAATCATGAAGTTTGAAGTACCAGTATCATCTCAACTTTTGCACTTTTATACGTCTGAAGAACTTAATCATGTTCTCATTTGAAGTTTGTTTGTAATTTTTTCTTGTTGGAAGAATGATTAAATCACTTTAGTGATAAACATTCCAATTAGTCAATAGAGCTCTAAAGTGATTAGCATCATCAACTCTAATAGTACCAAGCATAGAGTCACCCTGTTGATCGAAATAGAGGAAAAATAGATAAAAAAAAGTTTAATAGAAGTTTTAAACATATCTCCAAGTTGAAATTCATTTGAGGTGAAGAATCGAATCAAACATTTTCATTTATCAATAGAAGATCAAGATTCATGAACAGCTCATCCAATTTTACATTATTAAGTTTCACATCCTTGCAACTCAAACTTTCAATTTTGGATTTCGTTGACCAACATCAGAAAAAAAACATATAACTTTTGTTTTCAATAAATTAGAATTCTATAAGTTGTTAATATTAGTTATTAATTTCAATGAAAGTAAATTTTCATATATACAGACTGTAAAGTATAATAAAAATATTCTAAATGAACTAAATTGAATAAGGTGAAGAACATGTTGTTATTCCTTCAAATATCTTAGGGTACACAACATTTTTTGTATATCATTTAATACGCAAATCATGATCTTCAATCAAAATTTTTAAGCCCTCCCTTTAGGTATAATTGGTAGGATTTGTCTGAAATTTCCACCTAACTAGTAGGATTTGTGCATTACAAGTAAATGTTACAAACAATTCAGGATGACCATGCAATCTACAAATGGCCATACCATCATGATAATTCTACATCATATAACGTGGTCTACCAATAAAAGTTGATGGTAAGATTGTGCGTTTGTCAACAGCATCACCATCAAGATCTCCCCTAAAAAATGCATCTTTAATACCTTGGTACAATTCATTCCTTAATTATTTTTGATGATTAGCATTATAATGCAATCTTTCTTTTTCAAAACATGAAAAAGTATCAACAATATATTGTAGGAATAACCTACCTCCTCTAAGAAGTGATTTACCTTTAGTTTGTCTTTGTTGTAATCTATATGCATAATATTCTCTCATGGTTACGTGTTCCCTCTTACTTGACCTCGACGATGATGTTTTCAGATAAGCAATGTCTGTTGTATAACCATCTTCACCAATAAGCATAAAAATGACACAAATAACTTAGAAAAAAACGACAATAATAAAAATTGAACATCCTAAGAAACTAATAGAGAGAAACTTCATTATTCAGTTACATACCAATGAACAATACCTAAATTTAGATGTCAAAATATTAGATAAAAATATAATAAATAATTATATCAACATTTCAAGTTCTTTCTAATGTAACAAAATAAAAATGATTACCAACAACATCTATATTTGAAGTTCAATTTAATCCTCGCTAACAATTTTACAAATCTATTATGCTATTTTGATTTTTCAAATGCATAAATATTTGAAGTTCAATTTAATTTTTCATTAACAATTACACAAATGTATTATGCTAACTTCATTTTTAAATTAGGTGTTCCTACAAAAGAAAACAACAAAGACATAAATAACCACCATTTGGACACAAAAACTTTCGTTTTCTATCTCCAGCCGACGCCCTCAAATACAAAAGAAATTTGGGGCGGAGCAGGGGTTTCCTCCTCCTTCCAGATATGAAGATTTTCTCCTCAAATATGGTGTTTTCCTCCACCGATCGGGTGGTTTCCTTCCCTCACTTGGTCAGATCTGGCTTTTCTAGACGTTGATGTGAGTGTTTCTAGCAGCGACATCCTTCTTTTGCTTGTCCAAATCAAGGTTATGAAGAAACGTCTCAACATTTCAGCGTCTCCTCTCCAAATCTCGTTATTTGGGGAGTTTTCAAGGCAGTTCACCTCAATGTCATGATTGCTGCTTCAAGGGCATTGCTTGCATCCAAAAAAGAGTTATATCTCTTTGCTCACACTATTGTTTTGGCGTTATTTTTGTACTTGATTTTGGAGGTGAATCATCTTCATGTAATTGTGCTCTGGTTACTTTAATATAAGTGTTATTATTCTAAAAAAAAAAACCAACAGAGACATACAACAATAATGAATAATTTAGAACATAAAATACAGATTATAAAAATTGAAGAGGTAGAAAACAAACAATCGAAAGAAAAAAAACACTTCACTCACCAATCTAATGTACAAAAGGTAACCATTAATAGTGTTAGTAAAAAAAAATCCCCAGTATCAAACTAGGAAAAAAAATTTAACAAATAATTATTACCATTGACTACTTCTATGATCTTTACTTTTTATAAATATTCTGCCTAAAAAATTCATTAATAAATTATATGATACCATTTATCTCAAGTTTTCTTTGTTATTTGAAAAATATAAGAGATAAAATTACCTCAAATAGAAAATTTTCAGCAGTAGCAATTCGAGCCATCAAACAAATTAGAAGATGAGCAAAAGATAGGAGTGCATACAAAATAAGAGAAACATCAAAAGAATGGAAATATAAATTTTTCAAAAGGAATAAGTGAATAACAACAAAATAACACGTAGGTTGGATACGTCAATGTCATGATTGCTGCTTCAAGACCATTACCTGCATCCAAAAAAGAGTTATATCTCTTTGCTCACGCTATTGTTTTGGCGTTATCTTTGTACTTGATTCTGGAGGTGAATTCTCTCGATGGAATTGTGCTCTGGTTACTTTAATATAAGTGTTCTTATTCTAAAAAAAAAAAAAAACAATAGAGACATACATTCCTAACAATTCAATATAATGAAATTTTATCTACACTTGTTTCTAATAAATTAGTGGTCTTATATGAATTAGTAAGTTCCCATAATATGATGTGTTTCCAACACCGATAAAAAGTGATTCATCCAATAGTATTTTACATCCAAAAAACTGCTCCATCTAGAGTTCTGACTTTCCTCAGCGTTACAACTACTCTTTTCCACTTATACTTTTTCACCACAGTTAGAATATAAGTAAAATGAATAAAAAAAAATTAGATCATAAACCGATGACAAAACTTGAAATATGCTAATAGTAGTTGAATAAATCAATAGAAGAAAAGACTAAATGAAAAGTGCAACTAACTAATCTAATTGAAAAAACTAAATAATGACATAACTAAAATCCATCAGAAAAAGACTTGTATAAAAGACGATATACAACTATTGTAAAACCTGAAGAGAAAAATAGTGATATTTTTGTTAACTATTCAGGATTTTTATTCAAGGTTACCACTTTATTGAACTTGGGAAACTTTACGACAGAGTACTCGCACAGCTTGACTACAGATAGCAAATGGCTACAAGCAACATACAACTCACGAGAAAAAACACAAACTTTAAACAGATGGATAACTGAAAATCTCCTTTAGAGATTAGAACTATAGTGAAAGTAGGAGTCCCTATCCATCATCTCCATCAAGGATAAGCAAAGCTTAAATAATATGGCATTTAGATGGCGAAAACACAAGTTTTAAAGGAATCATCAATTTCTATAGAAGTTAAAATGGAAAGACAAAGGAGACGATGACTTGAAAATTTCACAGATACCAGCTTCCACGATACGATACTAAATCACCAGTTCTGTTAAATGCCCCTTCAATTTTTGCTCCGTCTTGTACTCAAATCACTTCGAAGATTGAATCTAGAAAATCCTCAAACACTCCAAACGTTCAACCCAGGAAACCCTAAAACTTTGTCTTCAGCAAGTGGTGAGATCGGCACGAATAGATTTTTTAAATTTATTTATACTTTCAATGACAAGTGTGAGTGATATTTACTTTTTGAAAGATGTTCAAGGAATAACGGTCGTCCGTTTAACCTCCCCTTCTTCACTATTACATTTAATGACCCCCACATTTCAATAACATGTTTCCTATATCTTTTTTCAAACCCATCCATTGAATTAAATGAGTTCCCCCAAAAAGGAAAAATAGAAAAAATGTAGGACTAGAATAAGTTTCGAACCTGGGAGAAAAATTTAGTACTCATAAGGCACAACCACTAAAGCGCACATAAGTAATAAACTTAGAGTCGCAAAGTCAAACCTATATCTAAGTTCTTGAGAGGACACGTGTCAAAACCCCAACAATCCCTCAGACTTTAACATGGAGAGAATCAATAAGTCATTTCTCTCTCCTTTTTTCTCCTTTTTTTATTTATTTAAAAGATAATGTAAATTGTAGTTACTGTTTTTCATTTTTAATTATGAGTTATACTACTTTCTTAAATATTTTTTATAAAAAATAATAATCAATAATCATTTTTTTTTTATAAGAACGAAAACTTGCATTACTAAGAAGAAAGGGATACATTGTCACCCATTACAGATTGAACAAGAAAGTCGAGGCATGGTACCCCTGACCAAACCATAGGTTTCTGAAACTTTATAGAGTTTTTAGCGAGAGCATGAGCTACCATATTGCAGCACCTATGGGCAAAACAAAATTCCACCCTTCTATAAGATTGCAAGAAAACCTTGATGTTGTCCACAATGTGCCCAAACGGGGCGAAAGCATAATCATCATTAATAAGAGCATCAACAATAGTCTTGGAATCAGATTGCACAATCACTTGTCCAAAACCAGCAGAGGAGGTGAACCGAATGCCCATAAAAATGGTCAAGGCCTCAGGTATCTGCGGGCCATAAGACCCACTCAAGATTCAGATAAAGCAGCTTGAACATGGCCTTTGTAATCTCGATAACAACACCCACACCAATTGACTTAGCTTCAATGAACACAGCTCCGTCCACGTTGAGCATGAAAACTCCTTGTTCTGGGGAACTCCATCTACTCAGTCTCTGAGATGGTGCATAAAGATGCGGCTGCTCCTGTAGAGCCAAAGTTTGGCCATACTCAGCAATATAAGAATCCACAAAAAGGAAACGGTGAGACTGGCTGGGCGACGCACTCTCTCAAAAATAAAATAATTTATGTTCAACCAAATTGCCCATAAAAGAAACACTGCCCTTACCGCTACATTTCCAACATCTAAAGATAAGATTTGGCCTAACCAATCATCCACTCTCAGGTTGCCTTCATTGACTGTATAAGCTTCACACCTAGATATTTCTCAAACTGTAGAAGCTCATTTGCATTCCATGAGTGCATGAGTAATACCCTCCATATTTCTACCACAGAGGACACAACCCCCATCATTGAGAGTTTTCTTCTTCAATAAAAGGTAGTACAAGAAAGAATGTTATTTACAGCAAGCCAAATAAAGTACTTGAGCTTACTAGGCACCTCCAAACTCCACAGCTTTATCCATGGGAATGCATTTGATGATGAGGACGAACTTCCCACTGAACCCCGTTCTAATCTCAACTGCCGAGCAACATGGTATACGTTACGAACAGGCAAATGTCCTCTAGCTTCCTAATACCATATAAGACGATCTGCACAATTTCTTTGCCTAATTGGAATGGCCAGGATAAGATCACTATCAATGGGGAGAAAATGTAGAACGAACAAGAGGTTCAATCCAAGTCCGGGTGTGATGGTCGATAAGAGAAGAAACCATAGCCATATTTTGTAACTCAATAAGATGCATGGTGTGAAAACCAAAAGATATCCAAGAAGGAAAGATGAAAAACAAGCTTTTGTATTTTGTCAATGTATTCCAGAGACTTACAAACTGTGCTACCAGTCCTCAAACATATACAAGAAAATAAATGAATAAAGAATTAGGCTATAAGGCTACAGTATAAGGCGCTAAAACATCCCGCCCAAAGCATAAGAGGAAAACCTAGAGTAAAACTATGTCGTTTCAATGATCTTGTTTGACACCCCCCCACAAGGTAAACGGTAGGCATCAACTACGTTTAGCTTGCGAAGGAGACATTGCATTTGATGAACAGGTATTGGTTTTGTCAAGAAGTCACTCGGCTGTGCAGCAGATGAAATATGGAGCAACTTCACAAAACCCAATTGAACTTTTTCTCTCACAAAATGACAATCCAATTCAATGTATTTGGTGCGTTCATGGAACACAGGATTGGATCCAATGTGAATTGCTGCCTTACTGTCACAAAATAAAGAAATAGGTTGAGGAGACTTAGTATTCAAATCTTGTAGAAGTCGAAACAACCATACCAGCTCACTACAAGTGTTGGCCATAGAGCGATACTCAGCCTCAGCAGAAGATCGGGAGATGGTATGTTGTTTCTTTGATTTCCATGACACAAGTGCTCCTCCCAACATGATACAAAAACCACTGATGGAACGACGAGAGTCCGGACACCCCCCCAGTCAGAGTCGCAAAAAGCAGTAATGTGATAACTTGGATGTGAGGGAAAGAACAAACCCTGTCCAGGTGTTCCTTTCAAATAACGCAAGACTCGATGTGCCCCAAGAAGATGTTGATCCGTAGGACAATGTAGGAATTTACTTAAACTATGAACCACATAACTGATATCAGGGCGAGTCATTGTTAAATACATCAATCTCCCAATCAATCGTCTATATAAGGAAGGATCATCCAGAGGAATTCCATCTTCAATAGAAAGATGAACATTCAATTCAGTTGGTGAGGAAAACGGCTTTGCATCCATAAAACCTGTGTCATGAAGCAGATCCAAGGTGTATTTACGTTGACTAATAGCCAAACCTATAGAAGACCGATTGATTTCAAGGCCAAGAAAGTATTTCATAGGTCCCAGATCTTTCAATTTGAGACAGGAATGTAATCGAGTTTTGATCAACTGAATGAGTGTTTCATCATTGCCCCCAATGATCATGTCATCAACGTAAAGGAGTAGAGCAACAAAATCTGTACCCTGCTTCAAAGTGAACAGGGAATAGTCACATTTAGACTGTTGAAAACCACAGTCCAGAAGAATGGATCTAAACTTTTCATTCCATTGGCGTGATGCCTGTTTAAGTCCATACAGGGATTTCCTCAACTTGCAAACAAGGTTGGAGTCTTTGACAGAGTAACCAGGAGGAGGTGTCATATATACTTCCTCATACAAATCGCCATGGAGGAAAGCATTCTGAACATCTAATTGATGAAGTGTCCATTTGTTCATGGAAGCCAAAGCCAGAAAAACTCTCACAATCACCATTTTAACCACGGGAGAAAATGTTTCAGAATAATCAAAACCAGCCCGTTGATTAAATCCTTGAGCTACCAAACACACTTTATATCGTTCAATGGTACCATCTTGTTTATATTTGATTTTGTAGACCCACTTTGAACCAATAGCCTTACGACCTGCAGGTAAATAGGCCATATCCCACGTGTGGTTATCTTGAAGAGCTTGTAACTCAGATTGCATGGCTGCTTGCCATGCAGGATCTTTTACAGCAACAGAAAAATGTGATGGTTCATGATGGCCCGAGACTGAACTTAAGAAAGCTGCATGAGAATGTGAAAAATTTACATAACTCAAGTACTTACTGATGGGATGAATAGGTCCAGACTTGGCCTGATGATGACCATTGGAAGTGGAGATGCAAGTGGCATTATTACATTGGTAATCCTGCAAGTAAGTTGGAGGCTGTTTAGTACGAGACGATCTGCGAATGGGAATATTAGAAGAAGGCAAGTCATTGGAAGCTGGTGAAGATTCTGAATGTGTCTCGGAAGGCATAGTTGAAAACAAACTTTCATTTGAGGGAGCATTAACAACTGCTGGAGTTGTTGGTGTCGATAGGAGACTGACATCGGAAGGTAATTGATCTGAATTTTCAGTGCAAGGAGATAATGTAGATGGTGAGAAAGGAAAAATTGTCTCATGAAAGTCCACATCTCGCGATACGAATATTTCATGAGTTTCAAGATCCATAAGACGAAAACCTTTCACTCCAAAAGGGTAACCCAGAAACATACAAGAACGAGCCCTGGGTTGGAATTTTGAACGAGAATGTGGATGGGTGACTGCATAGCATAAACAACCAAACACTTTGAGTTCACTGTAATTGGGAGGTCGATGAAAAAGAATTTGATATGGGCTGTGTTTGTCTAACTGGCGAGAAGGTAAACGATTGATGAGGTGCACTGCAGTGAGTATGCAAAAACTCCAGAAAATTTCAGGAACATGAGCATGGAATCTTATGGCTCTAGCAGTGTTAAGAATGTGTTGATGCTTGCGTTCTACTACCCCAACAAAAACTCCAGAAAATTTCAGGAACATGAGCATGGAATCTTATGGCTCTAGTAGTGTTAAGAATGTGTTGATGCTTGCGTTCTACTACCCCATTATGTTGGGGTGTGTAGACACAAGTGGTTTGATGCAAGATGCCATTAGATGCATAGAACTCTTTCATATTAAATTCAAGTCCATTGTCTGAACGTAAAATTTGAACTTTTGTATGAAAATGAGTCTTTACATATTGGCAAAATTGCTGAATGAAAGATCGAGTTTCTGCCTTAGACCGTAGAAGATGAACCCAAGTGGCTCTACTAAAATCATCAACAATAGTTAAGAAGTATTTATATCCATCAATAGAAGATATGGAGTGAGGACCCCATATGTCTACATGTATGAGTTCAAAAGGAGATGTTGTGCGAGACACACTAACATTGAAGGGCTTTCTTTTCATTTTAGCCAAAGGACAAGTTGAACAAAAATCAAAATGTTCTTGAAGAGATTTGGGCAGAAACAAGCTAGTAGTAGAAGAGGGATGTCCCAATCGATAGTGCCATAACATGGATCCTTTGGGGGCAGCATTGGTTCTCAAAACAAAATGGACAGAAGTGAGCTTGGATTCCCAAAAATAAAGTCCTTTATGCATGTTCCCCATTCCAATCCTCTTCAAAGTGACCAAGTCCTGAAAAAACAAGAATTGGATTTAAAAGTGATGGAGTATTGATCTGAAGATGTTAGTTTACTAACTGAAATAAGATTGATATTAAAAGTAGGTACACAGAGCACATGATGAAGTGTAATGCCAGCATATAAGATGAGGGAACCTATATGAGTGACTTTATGTCGTTCACCATTTGGCAGGGTCACAAAACGGTTTACAACAGGAGCTGCAGAATAGAGAAAATTAAGAGAGCAGACAATGTGATCGCTAGCACCACTATCTACTATCCAATTCACAAGAAAAGGCATTTTTGGTTGGTCAGTAATGGACAGATGTGGGGAAACATTACCTGCTACAACAGAGGCTGAGGACAAGGGAGGAGGAATAGTAGAACCACTACCTGAACCAGCTTCAGAAGGTGATGAAGAATTGAGTTTAAGAAAATGCATGAGTTGGTTACAAAGTTCTGGTGACATTTGCATAGGTCCTTGAGCTGAATCAGGGCCGGACATCATTTCTGCTTGATTCACATAGTGGCCCCTATCATTTCGAGAATTGGCCCCATAACGTTGTGGCCGTTTAGGCTATCCTGTTGGGTGCCCATGGAGTTTATAACATTTATCAATAGTGTGTCTTGACTTGCGATAATAGTTACAGGACAAATTCTCTCGCCTTCCTTGACCAAAAGAAGCATTCTTTCCTGAATCATTAGTAGACAAAGACTTTGCAGCCATAGCAGAGGAACTGTGTGGAGTGGATGATGTGTGAGTAAGAGTCAGCTGTCTTTCTATGTGAAGCACCATAGACAAGGCTTTTGAACATACAGGAAGAGGCTCAAGAGAAAGTATTTGATTGCAAACAATGGTGAAGCACTCATTCAAACCCATTAGAAAGACCATAGTGTGGTCCTTTTGTTGATAACACTCCAGGGCTGCCCGTGATCCACAGGTACAATCTGGAAGGATGTTGTAGTAGATGAACTCATCCCAAAAACCTTTTTGTTTGGTATAATATTCCGTAACAGACATCGCACCCTGACGCGTTTCACCCATGGATTGACGAAGCTCATATACTCGAGTATCATTGGACGCGGCATAGCGAGCCTTCAGATCAAGCCATAGTTCACGAGCTGTTGTGGAACTAGACAAGCTATTGCCAATTTCTTTCGACACAAAGTTTAATATCCAGGTTATGATCATACTATTGCATCATCGCCATGAAATATAGCGTGAATCAGTGGAAGAAGTTACCTCCAATGAGCCATCCACCAAAACTTGTTTGTTGCGACCTTCAAGTGCGGTGAAGATATTTCGACTCCATACATGGTAATTGTCTTCACCAGTAAGGGCAAGACTAACCAGCTTAGTGACTGCATAATCAGCAGTTGTGAGGATGAGTGGATCATCAAGAGGGTAAGAAGTGCTGGTTGGAATGGCAATAGTGCCAGTTTCAACACCAGGAAGTTCTGTTGTGTTCTTGGTTGTCATGATTCAGGATCAGAAAAAAAAAACAGATTGTAATTGGAGACTTATAGAAGCTTCGATACCATGAAAACCAAAAGATATCCAAGAAGGAAAGATGAAAAACAAGCTTTTGTATTTTGTCAATGTATTCCAGAGACTTACAAACTGTGCTACCAGTCCTCAAACATATACAAGAAAATAAATGAATAAAGAATTAGGCTACAGTAAGGCTACAGTATAAGGCGCTAAAACATCCCGCCTAAAGCATAAGAGGAAAACCTAGAGTAAAACTATGTCGTTTCAATGATCTTGTTTGACATGGTGGGCTTAAAGGTGTAAAGTTGAGGTAACCAGGGCTCCATTCCAATGTGAACCTTTTCACCATTGCCTATTCTCAACCTCACCCCTCTTTCTACCACAGGTTTAGACAGTAAAATACTCCGCCAAGCATAGGATGAAGAAGAACCAAGGAGAGCTTTCAAAAAATCTGAATAAGGAAAATAGCTTGCTTTGCAGGCTTTTGCAAATAACAAATCTAGATTAGACATCAACCGCCAGTCATGTTTAGCCAATAGAGCCAAGCTAAAAGCTTCTAATCATGAAAACCCATACCCCTTACCTTTTGGATCACAAAGCCGATATGAAGACCACCAATGGATCTCGTGCTTATCAGTAGAATCACTCCACCAAAATCTTGCTAAGTACTGATCATTGCATAAAGAGGAAGGGAGCTTGAAGCATGACATGGTGCATATAGGAATCGCCTGCGCAATGGCTTTAATCAAAATTTCTTTGCCTCTTTTAGATAGACATCGTTCTTTCCATCCTTTAAGCTTGGTTCCAATCTTATCCTTCACCACCTGAAAAATATCTTTCTTTGAATGCCCAATTAAAGACGGAAGGCCCAAATATTTATCATGAGGAACAGATAGAGGAAAACCAATAATATTAGATAATGATACACGCGCCTCCAGGGAAAGAGAAGAACTAGAGGAGGTATTGGACTTCCTCAAATTTACTTGTTGTCTTGAAGCTTGCTCATAAATAGAGAGAATGTGTGCCATAGCTTCACATTCACGGGTCATAACCCTACAAAAAAGAATACTATCATCGACAAAGAAGAGATGCGAAATTGGGGGGCATTGCCGTGCAACTTTTCACCCTTGAATCGTAAACTGTCTAGAAGTATGAAACAAAAGAGTCGATATACTCTCCGCTCACAGCACAAAAAGATAAGGAGACAGGGGATCTCCTTGTCGCAGCTTACGGGATGGAACTATCTTACCTTTCAGACCACCATTCACAACCACTGAGTACGAAACTGAAGAGACACCGACCATAATTAAATCCACCCATCGGGACGTAAAACCCATTTTAAGCATGATAGCCCGCAAGAAAGACCACTTAACCCCGTCATATGCTTTGCTCATATCTAACTTGATAGCCATAGACCCTGAACCACTCCACTCCGCTGCCTTGAATGAATGTGATGCATGGCTTCAAAAGAAACTAACACATTATCTGTAATTTAAATAGCATGGTACAAGGCACTTTGATTTTCTGAAATAATGCAAGGGAGGTGTTTTTTCAACTGATTAGCTAGGACCTTGGAAATAATCTTGTAGCTAACATTGCAAAGGCCAGTAATTTGACACCTTCCTGGGCTTAGCAATATTTGGAATAAGAATAATATTTGTATGATTTATAGACTTTAGCATAATTCCAGTAGCAAAAAAATTATGATCAAACAAAATTATATCTACCTATACTGTACTCCAGCGTTTTTGGTAAAAGAAGGCCGACATTCCACTGGGACTAGGGGCTTTTGTAGGAAACATTTGAAACACCGCCTCATGAAATTTCTCAAGCCTAGGTTCATGTAGTAATTCACAATTCGATTTCTCACTCACTTGGCAATCCACAGGTGACAGAGCAGTCTCAAAATCTTGCGGATGCACCGTACTAAAAATAGACTCAAAATACTCTGGGCAACAGTGGTCAATGATATTCGGCTCCACCATCCACCTACCAAGATCATCCTCAATACCTGAACTTATATTTTTATTCTTCCATTGATTAGCACGTCAGTGAAAAAGGGCCGTATTACGATCTCATTCCTAAAGCCAAGAAACCCAAGATCTTTCTCGCCACGTAGTTTCTCCCGTTCCCAAAACTCATTTACCTCTAACCGAACTTGACACTCATCTTGCATAATCTCATCTGATTTTGAAAGCCCTCCCAAATGGTTCAAAACAACAAGAGTGTGTTTGGTTAAGATTTCCAAAATAGTTTTTTGTTTTTAAAAATTGTTTTGGTTTTGAAAATTCATTGGCACCTAGTATTTAGAAACTGTTTTCAAAAACCAAAAAATAAAAATTGATTTATGGTGTTTTGTAAAATTTTGGGAACGGACCGGTGGCATACTTGTAATTAAGGTAGTGGTAAACTTGTAATTTTTTATTACAATCTATTTCTTCCTTCTATCTTTTCTCTTCTCTCTCCCTGCGCATCTCTCTTCTCTCCTCACGCAGCACCCTCTCCGCAGGCTCCATCACTACTCTGGCTTAGAGTTTCACACTTGATTCGAACTTCACCAACGTCTTCGTCACCTACCTACGATCTTCTAGACCAAGAAGATGGCGACAATGATCTCAGGAGGAGATGGCGATGACGATGCTCTGTTTCCTTCTTCGACTCTGGTGGTGTTGGTGGTTCATCGAAGCAACGCAGCTGTAGGAGAGATTCTGCCATGTTCTGGTTAGATCTGCACTTTTGACCATTTTAGGAGAGAGAAAGAATTGAAAAGAAATATATATTCAAGAGCAAAAATCAAATGAATTTCTTAACACATTTTGGTTTCAAAATCTATTTTGAAAATCTTAACTCAAAATCAATTTTAGAAACAAAATCTGAAAATTTGTTTTCAAACAGACTCTGTGCTTCTTCTTTAAAGTTTGTTGGACATGACCAAAAGTTGTTCTATTCGACCATTGTAAAGCTTGTAAGCAAACTGCTAACATAGAAGATAATGGTTCTGAAGTTGTCCCCAAAGCCCGAGCATTCTTCACAACATCGACACAGTACACATGTCGAATCCACATAGCGTCAAAGCGTAAAGATCTTTTCTTCCCACTTGTTGAATTTTTTAGCTCACTACTATGAAGAGCCATATGAACATGATTAGAAACAATGGAAACCAAATGAGAAATACAAGTAGTAGGAAACCTCCGCATCCAGTCGCTCGAGACTAAAGCTCTATCCAGCCTCTCTAGAACAAGCGAATTCTCACTACGATTATTCGACCATGTGAACTTATTCCCCCAGTACCCGATATCTTCCAACCCACATCCCTCCATCATGTCGTGAAATTTTTCCATCTGAGAGGCAGGACGTTTTTGACTACCTTGCTTCTCCTAACTTTCCCCAATTTCATCAAAGTCCCCCATAACAATCCAAGACAATGACAATCTCCCTTTTAGAGCAAAAAGGAGATCCCAAGATGCAACTTGGCGATGAGCTTTGGGGTGGCCATAGAAACCAGTTTACCTCCAATCCCCTTGTCCATTACTTTCTTCTCCAATAACTACATCAATATGAGAAGATGAAAAACTCTACATACTGACGTCCATCAACGCAAGCCCTCCCCCAAAGCAACCAGAATGAACAACAACACAATAGAAAGAACCAATCCTTTTACTAAATACTCCATACACTTACTATTAACTCTGGTCTCTATAAGAAACATAACCTGGGGAACTTTGCACTTGACCAGGTGGATCAATGCCTGAACTGCCCGAGGGTTCCCAAGCCCATGATAGTTTCAAGATATGCATTTCATTGCTCTCGACAGTGCGGCCTAGCAGCCACTGCGAATATCATCTCTTGAGAACCAAGATCATCATCATAACCATGTTGGACAATAACTTTCTTATTACCCTCAGTATGTTGTAATTCATCCTGAAAATCTTCCTCTATTAGTTTCCTTTTGTAATGTAGGAAAGAAGCATCCCCATTGATATTCGACATTACGGAATCCATATATCATCTTTCCCAATAATCAAAATAATTTACCCCGCAACAAAGGCTTCCCAATATCTCCCAACACCCTAACACGCAAAAATAAACCACTCCCTGGTCTATCAAATCTGGCATCAACCTCCAAAACGTCACGAAGAAGTTTGTCAATTTGTCTCCCAACCTTCTCGGTCGTCACATTTAAAGGAAGCTCATGAAATTGAACCCAGAAAAGGGCTTTTGTCATCACCACCTTAGTCAGTTGTTCATCTCCCTGGATCTCCTTTAGTAGAATCAGTTGCCTATCAAAATTCCATGGACTATTCCACATCACCCGATCTCTAATATCCTAAGATCGAAATTGAAAAAGAAATAGTTTATCCCCCAAATCTTGTAAACCAAAACCATCTCCAGAGTTCTAGACCTTTCTCATTGTAGCCTTGAACGCCTCTTTATTGTAAGATTTCAACGTGATTAGTTTTCCCATAAGACACTTGCTGTAATCATATCAAGACGGTATCTAAACCTCCGACCCTAGGAGAAGACGGGATGCTTCATCCTTCGTTTGAGTTAATTTAGCCCAATGATCAAACAGGTCATCAGCCATGGAAAGTGACAGAGGAAGAACGAGAGATGAAAGTAGGACAAGAAAAACTCTCCTAAGTAACCTAGAAGAGGGAAAAACTCATACTAGACGAGGGAGAACTCCTACATAACAAAACTCAGAGGAAGGTTTTCAATCATGTATTTAGTTTATTATTATTTTTAAAATAAAATGTCTTTTTATTTTTAAATATATTGACATCCCTATAAAAATAAGTAAATTTTGATAAATACTTTTAGAAAATAAATATGTTCAATATAAGGCACTGTTTGGTGGACCATTTTTCAGCACAAATTCCAATATAATTTTTAGAGCATTTTCTAACAATAATCAAATTGTTCTTAGATCGACAATTTTGGGACAATTTTGAATTTACATAACATTTATATTCTCAACCTTACAAGTGAATCACGAAAATACCCACTTCCACATTCTTGTATAGGGCACGGGCAAAAAGGTTCCCACCCCAAACCCGCCTTATTGACATCTCTATTCTTGTAGGCTTCCCCTCTAAATTTCTGAAGCAACTCCTTTTACAGACACAACTCTGCTGGAGATTTTCAATGCTTCTCACAATCTTTTTCACTGGTTTCTTTCTTCCCACTTCTTTAGTGTTCAAATTACAAACAAATTTTTCAGTGTCTGACCTCTTATTGGTTTTGGACATTGAGAACCCTAGGACTTTCTCGGCCTGAAGAAGAAGAGGATCCTTCATCCATGGAACAGTTGGCATCTTTTATGGGGGCATTGGGTGATGAAATGGACTCTGGAGAGGCTATGATTTCTTTGCCACTAGAGGTGGAGGAGGTGATGAGTGGGACAGGCTTTGCATTATTGTTTATCGGGCTATTGAAGGGAGACAAAGAAAGTGATAGACATGGATGGTTTGGGCACACATATGCTTAACCCACTTGATTGTTAACCGAGCCACCTCTCATTGGGACTTGAAAAGATAAATAAGTATTTCAATAACATCAATATAAATTATAATCAATAATGTATTTGAATTACATTATGGTTCTACCACTTTTCATAAGTTCAATTTGTTATATTTAATCAATTATTTGTTACATCATTGAATGACACATACCAAGTTGTGAACCACATCATATTCAAAAGAGGGCCGGCAATGGCACCCAAAGAATTAGTAGATGCACGGACACCCAATTTTATTTTAATATATGTGCAATACTACCTAGGTTTCTATGTGTGATAGAGAGAGGTTTGTGGCAATGGAAGTATGTGTGTCTAACAAGGATTGAAGAGATGAGGTATTGTCATTTGCCGCCACCACTATCCTTCACAAGCGCGTGCAATGAATAAATTAGGAAACCTGAAAAAATATTAAAAAAATTAGAAAATTGGCCTTTAATTTATAGAAATCTTAAATAAATTACGCTCTTTAATTTTATTTTGATTTCCCTTTCTAGCATCGAGAAAAATTTTAAATTCATTGAAAATAAACATTTTCCAAACTTACCAAATTTTTGGAACCAAAGCTAAACAAAAATTTTGATTTGATTAATTTAGTTTGGCCTGGTTAATTTTTATAATCTTGATTAATTCGGTCAATTATGATTATGATATATTAATACTGAATTATATTTTTTTAGATATGTTTATGAAATTCCCAATTAATATCAAATAATAAAATGTCAAATGAACTAAAATTTGGCTACTATGGGTTTGGTATTAAATTCTTTAACTGAAAAACTTTGGTGTGGTCAAAATTTTGCCTATAATTGATTGAATGTTCACCCCAATGAAAAGTTAGTATAAATATATGTAAGTAAAGACAAGATGGGAGTAGAGCAACGAAGGTCTGGTAAAAAATATGAAAAATTAAATCAAGGAACGTGCAAAGAAAGTGAAGTACTATACACACGAAGTTGAGTCAAACTACTTTTGATCATAGTTTTTAAAATCGACCAGTGTATTGACTCGTCAAGACTGAAGATTCAAAGTTTTCGAGATTCAACAGTTACAATGAAAATTGAACTGTAAATTTTTAATAAATAATAAATATTTAGCTATATAGTATATAATATATAATTATATATGGCTTAAATATTATTAAATAAATCCGTGTTTGAATATGGGCATAAATATGTATTAACAATATCGAAATTGAAGCTGTCTATTTCTATCACTCTATCTACAATTACAATTAGAATTCAATTTTTACGTGAATCTAAAAATTTGAAAACTCAAAACCAAATAGGGACAGTTTGGTCACTGTGCCAAGAGTTCATACTTTCAGTTGTAGACAAGTGGCAAAGCCTAAGCCTATCTAAGCCATTGAGTCACTCAACACAAGAACATGATTGCAGATAGGATTGTTAATGTTACGGTAAAATACCGATTATTGTACCGTTATCAATCGTTTGATTATCGAAATTTAGGTTGTAATGATATACCGTTATCAATTTTTTGATATGGTAAATTTATTGATGACTTCGGTACTACTAACGGTAATCAAAATTTAACATCGAAAAATTTACCGATTATCGACATATATATTAAATATATATTATTTTAGTTTTAGTTTTAGTTTTAGTTATGTTGAATTATGACCATTAGATTGATCTAATTTAATCTAGAACATTCATATTTTTTACGGTAATCGGTATCTTATTAGTACCATTAACAAGCCTACTTGTTCTCAACGTGATGATTACGTGAATACTTTCTTTTCTTCGCATACACCCTCTATATACACATACGAGTACGTACATCTCCCTCTCGTTCTCTGTGTGTTACTGTGTTTGGTTAAAGATGCCGCGTTGCATGTGCCGCCTTTATTTTCTTGATTTCTTGCATTTTTGCCTTGTTATTGTCGAATATTTATTTATTTGAACCCAATTCAAGATTGATTCTGCGACAATCACAAAGTTGAATCGCACCGAAAAGTATCACCATCAGAATATATTTTTTTAAAATTTTTTTAAGAGTTGGTGAATTTATCAATTACTGGCTTACCATTATCAATCCACTAGTATATCTATGGTCGATATACCTGTTGGAAAATGAGAGTCAACTATAGTTTGATCATTATTAATTGAAAGCTCAATAATAATTATTGAATGAAAGTTATGGGTAATTGATCCTTGTTATAAGGACAATAAATTAGAGCAATTAGTGTGACCAAATCATTTATTGATTGAATGTAAAAAGACTCCAAAGTGACCATGATGAGCATGGTGGACATAGTGCAATAAGTGTGTGTATGAGAATCCCACAGTGGAAAAATACCATGTGGATGTGTTGTTTATAAGCTCAAGTGTTGTAGTAAGACTTTGGGCTCAAGGACACCCAAGCTTTTGTAGGAGTGAGAGGCTCCACATTATGAACTTGGACTAAAACACACAAGCACCCGCCCGCCGAGCCGAGCCGAGCCGATCGGTAGGGCTAGGCGAGCGTGCGTGCGTATCAGGCCCTTCACAGACTTAGCCCAATAATTTCTTACATTTTTGCACTTTGTTTACAAGCCCATAAAGAGAGGCCCAAATGCATTGAATATGGACTGTTCAAGCCTGAATTGCAGCCCATGACTAGTTGCATTTTTACCTTGTCAACAGAACAGTTGCAACAGCCCGAGATATGGGCTGGTGGTTGCAACTTTGCTTGGTCAAATTGCCAGCCCGAAAATCAGTGATTACTCTCTGATTTTTCTGGGTTTTTGTTGCTGAGCCTCCTATATAAGGAGAGCCTTGACAGCAGCTTCATAAGAGAAAGATACTTCTTCTTCTTCTGTCATTCTGCTGCCATTCTGAGTCTCTGCTTCTTTGTCATCATCAGTCCGAGAGTGCAATTCTAAATTGGTTCGTCTAAGTCCATTAGTATTGAAGTGCTGCTTACTAGTGGTTTCCGGAGCGTTGTATCTTGGGAAGAGTCTGTCCGGAGAGCTTGTCACCAGTGGCTGGGACATTTCTCTTTAAGGAGATTCGCGAGAGGCGTACCTCGCTCCCACAATTCCTATCAGTTGTTTACGGTTTTTGGTATTTTAATTTAAGCATCAATTATTGAGTTCATATATGCTAATGTTACTGTTTCTGGTTAATGTTACTGTTTTATTTCTGTAGCTTGTTCACTGTTCGTGCAATATAAATATTATCTGGTTTATTGCATGTTATATTCCAACAATCTTAAAGAGAAATTTTGTTCTGTTGAAACTATCATTGTATTCATTTGATAAAAATTTCATTTTTGTGCTTAATCAGTGATCTGTAGGTGCATATTGTTACTTGCATATTGAGTGAACTGCTATAAATCTTGTTGACCTGTACGTGCATATTGACTGCATGCTCATTACTTGTACGTGCATATCTGCCTGTTATATCAATTGCTAACTGCTATATCGTTTATCTGTATAAATCACTCTTGTTCTTTCGGTGCATTAATTGCAACAAAGCATGATGTATGCTTAAATGCTTTTGATTCTCTGTCTATTGTTTATTTAGTTGTTTTGGCACAAATTTGGTCCAATAAAGGTACTTGCATGTGAATTGAGTGAGCCAATTAAAAATCAATTGATAATTAAAATTTTGCCGTGTATGTCTTGTGCATGAAAATATATGTCATACACAATTGAAACTAATTTTTGTTTTGCTTTAATAATTACGTGAGATATTGAATAGTTATTTGTTATATATTCAAATATTTTGGTAATCTTTTTAGTGATTAACAATAAAGTGGCAATGTCTAGAAAGTTCTGTCTAGGAAAGGAGTTATTTAATTGAGCGTTGTATTATACGGAAGGCCCCCTCTTACCTGGGAACGATCTGGTTGCTATAATTATTAGTTCCTAACAAAGAAAGCCGACAAAAGTTTGTGTATTTTTAAAACAAAAATTATGTGCTTAATTGACCTGAATATTGTTGAGATTTATATCATTAAATTATTTGATATTTTTGTGTTACTAATTCTTCACTTTAACTTGTGTAGAAAAATAATGGCTCAATATACTGAGGGATCCACCATCCATCCTGGAGGTGATGACTTGACCCCTGGTGGTTTGAATAACCCAGGTGGTGAAACGGTGAGTGCTCCTATTGGAGGTATGGCTGCTCCAAATGGAGGCGAGCCTAAGACTGCTCCTGTTGAGTCTGCTGCTCCAGCTTATGCTGATGGGAGGACTGTGGCTCCTCTGGCTGGCCGTGTAATGGTTCCAGCTGAAAGGCCGGAAAAGTTTACCGGCAAGGATTTCAAGAGGTGGCAACCAAAGATGCGCTTCTACTTGACCACCTTGAACCTTGTCAAGTACCTCTACGAGGTGTGCCCTGTTCTGTCACCGGGAGAGCAAGACAGAACGACAATAGCAGCAGTCCAGTTTTGGTAGGACAATGAATATCTGTGCAAGAACTATATCATTAATGGATTAGTTGATGACCTGTACAATGTGTACTCCGAAACATCTTCAGCAAAAGAGCTTTGGGACTCTCTTGAAAAGAAGTACAAAACCGAGGATGCTGGTACTAAGAAATTTGTGGCGGCCAAATTTCTTGACTTCATGATGGTGGATGGCAAGTCTGTTGTCAATCAACTTGAAGAGTTCCAGCTCATCTTGGATGAAGTACATGCTGAGGGATTGGTAATAAATGGACCATTCGAAGTGGCGACAGTCATCGAGAAGCTACCTCATAGCTGGACTGATTTCAAGAATTACTTGAAACACAAACGCAAGGCGATGAACATGGAAGAATTGATGGTCCGTCTAAGGATTGAGGAGGACAATCGGAAAAAGTTTGCACTTCCAAAAGCCTTTAAGGTCCACCTAGTGGAAACTTCCAAGCCTAAACATGGGAAGAGAAAGAGGGAGCCCCAAACCAAAGGGAAGCCGAAAGAGAAAACCAACAAGTTCCAGGGTACTTGCTATGTCTGCGACAAACCTGGACACCGGGCCAAAGATTGCAGGAAGCGTCTTAAAAAGGACAAGGCCAATAACAAGGGAAAGAAGCAAGCCCACCTAGTTGAGGAGGAGGAAGATCAAGAGATGTTTTGTGGTGTCATCTCTCAGGTGAACATAGTCACAAACACCAAAGATTGCTGAATGGACACAGGTGCAACAAAACACATCTGCGACGATAAGGAGCTCTTCTCAACATATGAGAAGAAAGATGATGGTGAGAAGGTTTATATGGCTAACTCTGCTCCAACCACCATTGAAGGAATCGGAAAGGTGATCCTGAAGTTCACTTCTGGCAAGAAGCTTGAGCTGCTAAATGTGATGCATGTCCCGGATATCAAGAAGAATCTGGTATCAGTGCCCACTGTGATCGAGAAAGGATTCAAATTAGTGTTTGAATCAAACAAATTTGTACTTTCCAAGGGTGGGATTTATTTGGGAAATGGGTATATCAATGATGGGCTTTTTAAAGCCAATTGTGTTGTAATAGACGAAAAGTCTAAATTCTTGTACCCAAAGACTGTTATTAATAAAGAAAAGTCTTCAGCTTACATGGTTGTGTCTCCTTTTCTATGGCATGGTAGATTAGGACATGTAACCTATGGTACAATGAAAAAATTGACAAACTTAGGTTTAATTCCCAAATTCAATTTGGATGTCAACCATAAATGTGAAACATGTGTTGAAGCAAAGTTTGCCAAGAAACCCTTTCCCAATATTGAAAGAAGTACTGAGCCTCTGGCATTAATCCATACAGATTTATGCGACTTGAAGTTTGTTCAAAGTAGAGGTGGAAAGAAGTACTTTATTACTTTCATTGATGATTGTACCCGCTATTGCTATGTTTATTTATTAACTAGCAAAAACAAAGCAATGGACATGTTTGCAAAGTACAAGAATGAGGTTGAAACTCAACTTGGTATGAAAATTAAAGCACTAAGGTCCGATAGAGGAGGAGAATATGATTTTGCTCTCTTTGATGAGTTATGTGCTGAGTTTGGAATAATCCACCAAACTACAGCACCATATACACCTCAACAAAATGGAATTGCTGAGAGGAAAAACCGAACTTTAAAAGAGATGGTTAATTCCATGCTCATAAGTTCAGGTCTACCACAGAACTTGTGGGGGAAAGCAGTTTGACTGCTAATTACATTCTTAATCGAATGCCCCACAAGAAAACAGGTAGCATTCCATATGAGATGTGGAATAAGAGACCTCCATCTTTCAAATATTTGAAAGTGTGGGGGTGTCTTGCTAAGGTGGCTGTACCTCCACCAAAGCAAGTAAAACTGGACCTAAAACGGTGGATTGCATATTCATCGGATATGCTCAAAATAGCAGCGCATTTAGATTTTTGGTACACAAATTTGAAATTGATGACATCCATATCAATAAGATAATGGAAACGAGAGATGCAGAATTCTTTGAGAATATTTTCCCTTGTAAACAAGGCGAAACCTCTCAGAAATGGAATAGAGATTCAAATTCTGAGACTGAAGAAATCGGTGAACGAGAGACCGATGAAATAGAACCAAGAAGGAGTAAGAGATCGAAAATCTCTAAGTCTTTTGGTTCAGATTATCTAACATACATGTTAGAAAGCGAACCTCAGACTTATAATGAAGCAACGTCATCTCCAGAATCTTCATTCTGGAAAGAAGCTATTGACAGCGAACTGGAATCCATCCTAAGTAACCATACTTGGGAATTGATTAATCTCCCACCCGGCAATAAACCAATTGGATGTAAATGGATCTTTAGGAAGAAGCTAAAAGCTGACGAATCCATTGATAAGTACAAAGCAAGGCTTGTAGCCAAAGGGTATAGACAAAAGGAGGGTCTAGACTACTTTGATACTTATGCACCAGTTACGAGGATTACATCTATTCGGTTGTTAATCTCGATAGCTTCACTATATGGATTGGTGATACATCAAATGGATGTAAAAACCGCTTTCTTAAACGGTGAACTCAATGAGGAGATTTATATGGAACAACCTGAGGGTTTCAAGGTCAAAGGACAAGAACACAAAGTGTGTAGACTTGTCAAGTCATTGTATGGGCTTAAACAGGCTCCAAAGCAATGGCATGAGAAATTTGACCAAGTAATGATTCGAGACGGATTTCGAATCAACGAGTGTGACAAATGCGTTTACACAAAAAATATGAACAATGAATGTGTAATCGTTTGTCTATATGTCGATGATATGCTAATTCTTGGTCGTAATGTTGAGATTATCAACAAAACTAAGAAAATGCTATCAAAGAACTTTGACATGAAAGACATGGGTGAAGTGGATGTGATACTAGGCATTAAGATCCTCAAATCTTCGGATGGCCTAGCTTTATCTCAATCACACTATATTGAGAAAGTGATTGAACGGTTCAAAGGACATGGCATGAAGGATACGAACAATCCTTTTCTCCCTCACCTGGTCTTACATAAGAATACTGGCAACAATATTAATCAGCTAGAATATTCTCACATTATTGGCAGTGTCATGTATATCATGAATTGCACGAGATTGAATATTGCGTACTCTGTTAGCAACCTAAGCAGATACACGAGCAATCCCGGGCATGAGCATTGGAAAGCTCTATTGAGAGTATTAGGGTACCTAAACAAAACAAAAAATAATGTTTTGAGCTATGGTAAATACCCTGCTGTTGTAGAAGGATACAATGACGCTAATTGGATTTTAGATTCAGAGGAATCGAAATCAACTAGTGGTTATGTATTTCTTCTTGGAGGGGCAGCTATATCATGGAAGTCCTCAAAGCAAACGTGCATCGCACGATCGACGATGGAATCAGAATTCATCGCTCTTGATAAAGCCGGTGAAGAAGCAGAGTGGCTTCGATATTTTTTGGAGGACATTCCAATATGGCCAAAGCGTATGCCTGCAATTTGTATTCATTGCGATAGTCAAGCTACAATTGCAAGAGCACAAAATATGATATATAATGGTAAGTCTCGACACATTCGTCGAAGACATAATTCCGTTAGGCAGTTACTCTCAAGTGGAATAATTTCCATAGACTTTGTGAAGTATAAAAAAAATATTGCGGATCCGTTTACAAAAGGTTTGAGTCGAGAGTTGATGGACTGCGCTTTGAGGGGAATGGGCGTGAAAGCCTTGATTGAATAAGTTACCTTGATGGAAACCTAACCTAGCGATTGGAGATCCCAGGGACTAGGTTCAATAGGACAACACAAATTGAGTGTAACTTAAGTGTGAGCAGTACGGAGTTTTACTCCAAACCCATTCCTAAGATGCACAAAGTGCTGCTAGAATGTGTGTATAAGGTTAAGCTATGCTTTTAATGATTCCTATATCTTGTGATAAACAAGTGGAGTATTAGAGGATACTTTTGATAGGAAATCACCTATGTTAGTGAAGAGTATGGCCGGCTCTATGAAAGTATTTTAAGGCGATACTTTCTAAAGCACTCACTGAACCCAAGAAGTTCATGGCCGAAATAATAAACACAACCGAGAACCAATATGAATTGGATCATTGCTGCGTGAGATCTATTGACTAGGCTTACACAAACAACTGGCAGTTCAAGGCGTTAGTCCACTGACTAATTAAGTAAGTCCGATGGATTTTCACTAGAGAAGGTTCAAAGCCAAAAACTACCTATCTCGATGCAGTATTGATTCTACTACACTCTCAGACGTTTTCCCGTGTCAGTATAGTCGTCTGTTCACATTCAATGTGGGGGATTGTTGGAAAATGAGGGTCAACTATAGTTTGACCATTATTAATTGAAAGCTCAATAATAATTATTGAATGAAAGTTATGGGCAATTGATCCTTGTTATAAGGACAATAAATTGGAGCAATTAGTGTGACCAAATCATTTATTGGTTGAATGTAAAAAGACTCCAAAGTGACTCATTTACCGGGAAAGAAGGCGTCCATGTTTGCACCGAGAGCACATAACCCATAATTATCCATGGCCCCTCAGACAAAACGTGATTATAATCTGCCACTGAATTAAATTGGACCAGTTAGAAATCATTCTCCATGTCAGTAACACGATATGGATTCACAGAATTCCAAAGCTTTTTTTGATTTTATTGTAAAGCATTATATAGGCCAAAGATCTTCCTAACACCTTAACCATGACAGTGGATTCCCAAGGCTTATTCAAACATTCCTTGAAATCATATGACAAGACGATAACCAATTTATCATCACATGCACGAACTTGGATATCACCCTCCCCATAGCAGTTTACCCTCAGACAATATCCCACGATTCCCATAGCAGTTTACCCTCCCCAGACATACTTTTTTATAACAGATCTCAATAACTCAATGGATGATTCTCCACCCCAACCTCTTTCTCCGGTATCTCTAGATCTCGCCATCTCACTTTTTTCGTTGGGTTGTCATTGTCCATGGGAACGGCGGAACCCTCTTGGTCACTCATGCTCTGCACTTTTGTCTTACATTTCTTTTGACCCAGTGTCCCTTCTTCTTCCTTCTCCTTCTCGCGCGATGTATGGTTTTTTTTCCTGTCTTGCAGTCGCTATTCTTGAGTTAAGTTATTTATAAATGAAAAATCTATTTTATAAATTTCTACCTTTCATTCTCTTCCCTTCCTTCCATTTCTTTCTATTCCCTTCTCCCAAACCCCTCAATCCAAACACTCTTAGAGAGTGAGCGAATGAGCACATCTAGAAACCTCGATAATAAATTATCTACTTCTACGTATTTTCTTATTAAGTCAAGTTTTGCGTTTTTTTGGTTTTACTCTTTTTGTTTATGTCTAATACTTTATGAATTTTTTTGCAGGTGCATGATTCGGATTAATGGATTCAAAATATCATGTGTGGAATGTGGATCGTGTGGTGGTTATGTTTTTCATGTAGGCACATGGTCTTTATGCATTTAGTGATACTTTTATTTTTCTCTTTTTGATTTTACTATAATCAATGAGAAATTGAATAAATTTTCACTAAATAGTCCTAAATTTTTTTTAAGAAGGGACGGTAAGAGCAGAAGGAAGAAGCACAAGAGCAAGAGGACA
The DNA here is from genome assembly GCF_013401445.1 of Tripterygium wilfordii. Taxonomy (NCBI): domain Eukaryota; kingdom Viridiplantae; phylum Streptophyta; class Magnoliopsida; order Celastrales; family Celastraceae; genus Tripterygium; species Tripterygium wilfordii. Next base: position 7,638,748 of record NC_052241.1, read on the forward strand.
AATAATCTTCTTCGACAAAAGACATGACTCGTTATAAGAATTATTTGAACCGTGCAGCGGCTGACTTGGGGCCTCGGTGGACTATCTTGACTTTATAGGTACAAATAAGTATGGGCTTGTCCCAACTCTTGTTCAATATCCTTAACTAGTTGATTGGACTCACTAATGGGCCTTGATATTTTATTAATTGTTAGTTGAACTTACTAGATAGTCTACCTAGCTCTTGACAGTTTCCCTTGACGACGTTTATTGGGAGACTCTCTAAACTCTTAATCGTGTGGCTCAGCAAGATTTAAGGAAATATTGATTTTGTATTAGTTGTTCTTAGCGTGTATTAGTATTTAAACCTTCAACTTATTTGAAATCCTAAGGAATGGCTACCACCAAGATAACAACTCCTTGTTATATAAATATCATAATGTGCCAAGGTTGCTGGTTAACTAGCACTCCGTGATTTTCTTAATTATTTTTAGATCTCAATAAAAAGCTCGGTTGGGCTTTCTTAACAAACGAGCGCGAACATGCTAAAGCTCGGCTCATCTCAGCTCACCTCAACTCGTTTATAACCAAGTCGTTGATATCTTTAGTAATAAAAATGAATAATCTATAAAATATAAATATTAGATAAAAATATTTATTAAAAAGTGAAAATTTTTGTCCAACTTCCAACTATTTGTAATAGAATTATTTATGGTTTATGGATCATATTGTCGACGAAATTTTTACACCGAAGGAAAAGTAATGTAGAAAGGACGTATAAAATAAGAAAGACAGAAGAATATACGTGGTTTGACCACCTGTCTAGTTCACGAAGATCTAATCTTTTATTTAAGTAGTGAGTGAGTGTCCCAAATGTTGAAACGATACATATATTTATAGTGTTAGAAGGTTTGATGCACAGTTTATGGAGGTTGGGTGCAGTTATGTTGTCTTCCTCAAAACATGATAACCTCCTACAGTAATTGTTGTTTGAACCACCTCCTTCTTGGCAATTGAACCAACACAGTTGGATCTGTAGAACTCCTTATCCTTTAACTCATACGGAGAAAATAAGACCATGTACGTATCTTCAAGTATTTCCTCCACACATATAGTAAAAAATTAGGCTAAAAGATTCGTAATGATGAGGACTATTTGCACTCACCACTTAACTAAGTACATCCTATTGACCATCTAAAAACCCTCATCTATCAACACCCCTCTTGTCCCTACCATTTTAACCCTAAAATCACTCTTTTGTTCTTCTTCCCCTACCTTCAACTCACACATCTGTAAAAACCTTCTCCCTACCTTCCACTCATACATCAAGTTTGCAACAACTTTCCCCTACCTTCAACTCATACATCAAGCCTGCAAATTAAGCCTACAAATGAGTGGATCAGATATAATCGAGCATGCAAATCAGGTCTGCAACTCATTCATCAAGCCTCATGGCATCCCAAAACTCCCACCATGACCATCATTGAGAACCCAGTCAGTGCCGATGATGAAGACGATCATGCGATAACCACCGATTTTTGCCAGATTCTGATACAGTGAAGTAGTGGTGCTACGAATTTGGGCATCCTCCTCTAGGTTCCATCTTCAAACCAAATTCTTTTGTGGCCCAATTAACCTGCCTCCTCCATCTCAACCACCACCTCCTCCTTTTCGACCCTGAACATCACCTCTGAGCTTCTCCTGGTAGAGTGGCTCTCCCCTATTGCTGCCACCTTCACCGCTACCTTTGTAGAGAAGAATTGAGAATTAGGGTTGACGGGGGTGTAGATGGTTTTTTTTATAAAAAAACAGAAATTGAGGTGTACTCATAATTATTATATTTTTATATGGAGTTTATTTAAATTGGGGTGTACTTAATTAAATTGGGGTGCAACTAGTCCTTATCATTTGTAATTGTTCATTTTAAGGGCCAGACGAGTTGGATTAGAATATTCAATCCTTACGTCCAAACTCAAAAGTACTAATTTTATAAAGAGAGAACAAAAAGCAAATCAATTAACGGCGTCAAGTCCACCGTTAACCAAAGAACAAATCTCCTGAGCTTATCGTATGCCGGATAGCAGAGGCTCAGGACGTTTCATAAACCAGAAGAAGTTCCTCAACTGAATCTTTAACCAAAATTCACTGGTCTCTTTATCGCTGCAAGCAAACACTCTGCAAGAGAACCCAAGAAAATCCTCTCTCCATCTCCAACAACCCTTCAATGGCCGTCGCACCCATTCTCTTTCGTCTACTGTACATTGCATTCTTGGTGCTCTTTTCTGCTGTTGTTTCGCATGCAGCTTCGCACTCTCCTCATCCACTACAAGGTCAGTACTCAGTAGTTTAATTTCTTTCACCAATATCTCCCTCTTTTCCTGTTATTTTGTCGAGAAAATGTTAGAATTTGAAAGAAAAATTGGTCCAAGTTCTTGAACCTTCGTTGCCCCAATAGCTTTTTTTTTTTTTTCTCTGCTTTCTCCACAGACGAACAGGGCGTGTTGGGTCGGGGGCACTCTTTCTCTCAAACCCATTATCTCGATCTTTTGCTTCTCTTTTTATCAATCCAATTCGTCTTCTAATTTCTGCCATAGAAATACAAGAAAAGATTTTAATTTCTGGGTAGTATTTTCTCAGGGGAACCAAGCTATCTCAAGTTCGTCTTCAACGCAACGGATTTTCCATCGGAGGACTACTACGACTACATTGTCGTCGGAGGTGGCACTGCCGGTTGTCCATTGGCGGCGACTTTGTCACAATCCTATCGAGTTTTGCTTCTTGAACGAGGCGGAGTTTCTTATGGCGCCGCCAATTTGATGACCCAAGAAGGATTCTTGGCGACACTTACCGAGGTGGACACATTTGATTCTCCTGCACAGGGTTTCACTTCCGAGGATGGGGTCCCCAACGCTCGAGGACGAATTCTTGGTGGCGGTAGCGCAATCAATGCTGGGTTCTACAGCCGAGCTGACCCTGATTTTTACGAGAAATCTGGTGTCAATTGGGATTTAAGGGTTGTGAACCAGTCATACGAATGGGTTGAGAGAGCTATTGTGTTTAGGCCTGAGCTCAAGAATTGGCAATCGGCAGTTCGAGATGGGTTGCTGGAGGCAGGGGTTGATCCTTACAATGAATTTAGTTTGGATCATTTGATGGGTACAAAGATTGGTGGTTCAACATTTGATAGTTCAGGGAGGAGACACAGTTCTGCTGATCTTCTTAACTATGCGAAACCAATTAACATTCGAGTTGCTGTATATGCGAGTGTGGAAAGAGTACTATTGGCATCTACTATGCCTCATTCTAGGCCTAGGCAATCTGCTATTGGTGTGGTTTATCGGGATCGATTGGGGAAGTATCACCACGCAATGGTACGTGAACATGGTGAGGTAATGCTTTCAGCTGGTTCCCTTGGAAGTCCACAGTTACTGCTGTTGAGTGGCATTGGTCCACGACCTTACTTATCCTCTTGGGGGATTCCGGTTGCGTATCATCATCCCTATGTGGGGCGGTACCTCTATGATAATCCGAGGAATGGTATCTCAATTGTGACGCCAATCCCATTGGAGCATTCACTGATACAGGTAGTTGGCATAACTGATGTGGGTGCTTATTTGGAAGCAGCTTCCAATGTTATTCCTTTTGGATCCCTTTCGCGGTCTGTGTTCATTCGATCACCTTCTTTGCCTTTGTACCTTACAGTGGCCACTCTCATGGAGAAAATAATTGGACCACTTTCAGCTGGCTCATTGAGGCTGGCCTCAACAGATGTCAGAGTTAACCCAATTGTTAGATTCAATTACTTTACCAACCCAATAGATGTGGACAGGTGTGTAAATGGCACACGAAAGATTGGGGATGTGCTCAGGAGCAGGTCTATGGATGACTTTAAGTTTCATGAATGGTTTGGTGCTCGAAATTTCAGGTTTGTAGGGCCTGCCCTGCCTGTTGATCAATCCAACTATGCTCAGATGGCTGAGTTTTGTCGCCAAACAGTTAGCACTATATGGCACTACCACGGTGGCTGCGTGGTTAGGAGAGTGGTTGATCGTGAGTACCATGTCATTGGCATTGATGCTCTCAGAGTTGTCGATGGGTCGACTCTTGGTATATCTCCAGGGACTAATCCTCAGGCTACTCTGATGATGATGGGCAGGTAAAGCCATTTCGCTTAATTGTATTCAAAATCTCATATACTCTGTAGTTGAAGAATAGACTGACTCTTCAATGCATTTAATATGGCAGGTATATGGGGCTGAAGATAATAAGGGAGCGGATGAGATACAGATGAGTATTTTTCCTTTTGAACTGAACAAACTTGTTGAGTGGGTTTTCATTTTTTCGCATTTGTTACTTCCTTTGATTCATACTTGAGCATTAAGTTCATAGACAGAGTTTTTGTTTGTTGATTTGCTCATTCAACAATAGAGGAAAAAAGAGCATGATAGGGAAATGCTGCTTCATAAACCATGAATGGACAAGCGGCTTCTGACTAGGGAAATGCAATGTAGGATTGACTGAACAAGTAGCTTTTGCAGTCTGTGCTTGAGATTTTTGTATACACTTTACCCCATATAATCAAAGTCTGGTTGACTGTTTTCATTTTCGCTTTTCTTACTTCCTTAGATACACAGTCCGTGCAATTGTTTGATAGGGAAATGCCGCTTTAAAAGATGAATAGAGGCTTCTGCAGGACTGATTGAGCAGCTTGTGCCTTCTGTTCTAGAGATTTTTGTATGTACATTGCTCGGTATGATCAAATGCCTATGTTGCTTTAAACTTGCCTGGATCTTTTGTTGCCAATGTATACATATTTGATCATATTTTTTTCTTCCCATAAATTGTAAACAAAGAACGTTACAGAAATCGCAATCTTAGAAGGTGTACTTGGTCTTCTGCTAAAGTTATCTTTATCATGAGAATGTGCATACCAAGTTTTGTGCAAGTATCTCTCCACTGATGTTCTGCACATTAGGGGCTCACCAAACAGATTGAATGGAAAATGGACAAGAAAAAATGCGATGGAAGATATGTATCAGGTGGTGGACTCAATTGCAGAAGCAAGGAATAACTTCAACCAATTCTGCTTCAAGAATTTGGTCCATCTTCGTTCGAAGATGGTGCAGAATCCTTGTTTGAGGTGAAACAGACAGGGTATTTGAAAGAATATGTTGCAGAATTTAGACGTTTGGCAAATAGGACAACTGGTATTAGCCCTGCTCTGCTCAGAAGTTGTTTCTTAGGTGGGCTTAAACAAGAACTCAAATATAATGTAAAATTGTTGAAACCTGAGACTACACAAAAGGCTATTGTCATTGCTGTCCAAGTTGACACAAAACTTCAGCATTTAAAGACTGGTTTTGCTAAGAGTTCCTTAGTTTCCAAACCAATTCTCTCTGCCACCAAGTAGCCAAACAGGAAAGATTAACACTAATGATATTCCTACAAAAAAAATTACCCCTGAGGAAGTGCAAGAAAGAAAAGCTAAAGGACTTTGCTTTTACTGTCATGAGAATTATACTAGGGGGCATGAGTGTTCAAAGAAACAGTTATTACTGTTAGAGGTTGATTTTGATGAGATGGATGAACTCTTAATTCACATCAAGTCTGGTGGTAATAAACTCTGGCAGCACTGACAATTTTGTAGATTATAGAATCCATTAAACAATTGAATTGGCAGGTTGATGGAACTCCAGAGTTTGAGGTATTAGTAGCTGATGGTGGAAGAGTGAAGAGTAATGGTTGTTGTAAGGCCTTACCATTGACCATGGGCAATTATACTCGCAAAACTAATCTGTTAGTTTTACCTCTTGGGGGTGGTGATGTTGTATTAGGAATTCAGTGGTTAACCACGGTCAGCCTACTGTTGTGGGATTTCCAGGCTCTTACAATGGATTTCCATTATGGGAAGGAGACTTATCAGATTAGAAGTAATGATCAGAAGGTAGAACAAATTCAAGCAGTCTCCTTGCATTAGATGGAGAAAGACTTGCGCAACACTTTGTAGAGGCCAAAAATCGTCATGGACTAGTTTTTCAGTCAATGCATGACCCAGTTAGCAAAGTTGAACGAGATGTCAGTCGACACATGATTTTACCGATAGAGTCAAACAAGACGAACCCAAGTTGGACAAAAGCCCACAAGCGGCTCATACTTGGGCGTCCAAGCCCAAGTCGATTAATGACCAAGTAAATCGATGCCCAAGTCAATTAATGACCAAGTATATCGATGCCCAAGTCGATTAATGCTATGAACAGTTGGCGAGCATTGGTAATGGTCTCCTCAAGTATCAACCATCCAACCCAACTCCATTGCATATTGTGTTCATGCATACATACGATCCATCAATGTCAATCGTACCACCGTTGTCGGACCTAGCCTCAATAAGACAAATACAGCCTCTGAGCCAAGCACTCCGGGTCAATCGACCTGCAACCAATACGATCCATTGAGCCACTAGCCTTTGTACGACCCCATCCATGACCAACCAAAACAAGCCACACGTCCTGACCTTGCATCCCTCCCCCTTCATAGAAAGGGATCCGATTCACGGTCAATCTCACTCACACACGACAAAAGCTTCCATTGTCTTCAACCTTCAACCAACTCTTAGCTTCTGACCTTGCACCCAACATCTACATCTCATACTTTACAATTCTCTCATACTTGTCTTGATCGATCTTACTCCGTTTACTGATTGATCGTCGGAGGCTCTTTGGCAGGTACCCCACCAATGCCCAAGCCTCTCATCTTCAACCTTGCTTTGTTCCATAGGACCCGTTGTAGAAGATCTAAGACAAATTTTTTTGATTGTTCAACAATTGTAGATTCGGGCATCTACACACTTGTTTGGGAATACTTCTATATTCTCAAGAATTACAAAATTGTGAGAGTTTCCAAGATATAAACTTAAAGAAATTAGATGAACTTCAGAACCTTTTGCTTTCGTATGATCCAATTTTTCAAGTTCCCCATTCTTTATCAACAAAGAGGGAACAGGACCATAGAATTCCATTAGTTTCAGGAGCAAAACCAACCAGCCGAAGATCATACCATTATGATCCCTTACAGAAGAATGAAATAGAAAAAGTATTGAAGGAACTTTTGGAATCAGGATTTATCAGGCCAAGCCAGAGTCCCTTCTCCTCTCCAGTTCTCTTAGTCAAGAAAAAGGAAGGCACATGGAGGATGTACATAGACTACAGAGAATTGAACCAATTGACATTGAAGGATAAGTACCCCATCCCACTAATAGATGACTTATTGGATGAATTACAGGGTGCTATGTACTTCAATCTTTGTTTAAGGTGTAGTTATCACCAGATAAGAATGAATGAATAAGACATTGAAGAGACTACCTTTAGAATCCATGAAGGCCATTATGAGTTTTTGGTAATATCTTTTGGTCTTACCAATGCTCCAACTTCTTTTTAGGGACTTATGAATATTTCAGGCCTTATTTGAGGAGGTTTACTCTGATTTTCTTTGATGATATATTGGTGTGTAGTCCAAGTTGGGAATTACATTTAAAACACCTTAAACAAGCTTTTGATGTATTACAGCAGCATTAGCTTTTTGTGTAAAAAGTAGAAGTGTGCTTTTGGATAGTCTAAGGTAAAATATTTAGGCCATGAGTTGTCCAGAGATGGGGTGACTGCAGATCCTAATAAGCTTCAGTCTATTAGGGCATGGCCTATCCCTATAACTATCAAAGCATTAAGAAGTTTTTTGGGCTTAATTGGATATTTTAAAAAATTTGTTCCAAGCTATGGAAAAATATGCCAACCACTTTATCAACTCACTAAGAAAGGGAGTCTTTGTGGTCCAATACTATGCCAACCATTTTATCAACTCACTAAGAAAGGAGAGTTTGTGTGGTCCAATACTGCCAATGAAGCTTTTGACACTTTGAAAATTATAATGATGTCTCCCCATGTGTTGGCTTGGCCAAAATTTTCTGCTACATTTGAAATAGAGTGTGATGCATTAGGAGGGGCAATTGGAGCTGTCTTACAACAAGGTGGTAGACCTATTGCCTTCACTAGTCAATCATTTTGTCCTAAAAATCAAGCATTATCTACTTATGAGAGAGAAATGATGGCTATTGTGTCTACCATTAAAAAATAGCAGCATTATTTGCAAGGCATACATCTTGATGATGGTTTTGTCCAGTAACTATTTTTTGATGATGCTAGTTGATGATGGCTGGAATAATCGACCTTGAGGACAAGCTCCATGTTTAGTGGGGGTAGTTGATATGATTAACTAAATATTGTTTAGTTGATTAGCTGTGCGAATAGTTTGTTAATTAGGTTTTGTTAGTAGTACTTAGTTTGTTATAATCAATGGCTCATATACTGCCACGTATATAGCTAAGATTATATTACAAATTGTATAAGTAGCTATAGTAGTCTTTGTATTTGACAGCTATTGAAATGAAAAGAGGATTCCCGCCGCCATAATTCTTGTGAGGTGAAGGTTCAAAAGGTGCGTATTATAGACAAACCTCTGGAGCTATGACGAGGCATTCTATTTCTTGTCAATGACTACGGCTTGAGAGACTAAGAGAGAGTTCTAGAGACAAGGTTACACAGAGTCGTCCAACAAACCTTGGAAGGCTGGAACTGTTAAATACATATTGGGGGTAAGGTCCGTAATCTACAATGGTCGAGTTGCACTGGTTTAGCTGCATTCTCCACGTGACATAAACTTGTTTCCCCACTCCTACTATCCTACATATAAAAAAAAATTTAACAGTTGTATGAAAAAACTTGGAGATCTCTGCACAGGCACATCTGTATATGAGAATCGGTAGAGCTAGTCATACATAGAATCTTTTAATCTTTGTACATATACATACATAAATAATGTGGCATGCTTATTAGACAAGATGACATGTAAAGTGTGTCATGTGTGATAGAAATATCCTTAATTATTCAAACAAATTGTCCACCTTTCTATCACATTACATCACAGTTTTTTTACTTTTTTCTTAAATGAAACTTTAAAACATTTTATCTCTCAAAATATGTGTTAGATTTCGAAAAAAAAATTATATATTCGGAATTAACATATAAAACTCTTTCCAACAAGATTAATTATTGATATGTTTCGCTTAGTCATTCTTAATTACACTGTTATCGTGAACAGTGTAATAAGATCTGAAATAATTAAAACATGAATATTTATTACAATGTTTCAACTTATTATTATATTGTTTCATACTAATATTCTTCAGATTTCCAATTCCCTTAATGCCCTTTCTCTCAAATTCCCTCTCTCTCCTCTCCCCTGCCCGGCCACCAAGAAAATTGAGATTTCCAATTCCCAATACTCGACAAGCTCTCCGATGAAGCCATAAAGGAGGAAGAAGAAGACGATTAGGAGAAAAAGTGGAATTTAGTCTTTTATTTTTCAGAAAAAGATTCTATGTAGCACGATGAGTTGTCATGTCACATAGGTTATGTACAATTATGTACAAAAAATTTATGTATGAATATTATTTTCCTATGAGAATACAACATTAGTTATAATTATTTAGTACAGAATTATTAATAAAAGAGGACTCGATCTAAAATATCATAGAAACTGATAGAAGCATAGTATCCAAGAACAATTTATATATCTAATAACTCTACCTTCAATTACATATCATGATGTTTTGTGCCCTGTTTTCCATTTTCTAGTTCAAATCCATCTCTGTTTTGTAGTTCATCTGCATGTATACACTCTGTACGGGACATTAATATTACAGCAAGAAATCAACTAAAGAGACGTATGTGGTGGCTTTTCTTTTTGCTTAAATAATTGAGCACATAAACAGTAAAGGAAAGCAAAGAAAGAAGAAGACAACAGAAAACAAATTTGCCTACATCCACCAGAGACAGGGAGAGTATTTTTATTTTCAATGCTAATGGCAAACGACTAGGGTTTACAACAAATTTCTTTTTTCTTTACAGTGTTATACTTATACCATAATCCATGACAGCAATCCATCTTTTCTTCTTCTTGATTGGAATCATCATCGATCTCTTAAGTTTTGTCTTGCAATCTTCAACAGCTGCTCAAAGGTGCTGGTTGTACAGCACGAAACCTTGAGAGGACCATCAATCTTTGAATCAAAGTAGCCGTCAATGCCGCCACCACCATGCTCTTGAAGGAGCAGCTCTCGAAACACTGGGAACGACAAATACTTGACTGGAACCTCATATCTCTTGGCCTCTTCGCCCACGTATATAGCCGCGCACCCTTTTCGAGCTCTTCTGACTTTGTCAGACGAAGAATCACTACTCTTCATGAAGAAACGCTTGATGACCCTTGTTGCATGCATGATTCTTCAAAAATGTTTCAACAGAGACCACTCTCGCTCTTCAAAACAAATCTTTCTTAGTTACCAGCAGTACGTAGTGAGTAGTTGTTACGGATTTAATGGAAGCAACCCCAGGAGACAGACATTTATAGGGTTTTGGATTAATTCTAATCTTAATCCTAATACTAGTCCTGTCAGGGATAGAAAAATCCAATATTTTTGGAGTCTGCGTAGAAAATAGTAATAGTGTTTTGAAATTCTAATAGTAATAGGGATATGAAATTTTCAATTTTAATTCTTAGAGACTGCGTAACAAATAGTAATAGGGTTTTAAAATCCTAATACTAATAGGGATATGAAAATATCAATTTTAATTCTTAGAGACTCCAATAGAAACTCCAGCAATAAAAACTCCAATAGCAGTAATCCACCAGCAATAATCAAACAACCAGATCTATGAAGAAACACAGTTGGATCGCCGGAAAGGAGTCAATGTGTTAGGAACCTTTATATTGGCATTTGTAATTCTGTTAGTTTCGGTTATTACTAAGTAGTGAAATTAGTGTGGTGGTTAAGTAGTTGTAAGTCTGTGTCAGCTTTAGGGGAATTGTACAGGTGGCATTGACGTCTGTTACTGGGATTCCTTTAGTCAATATATTAGCTGAGGTTGTAGAAGAAAAGGCAGTCTTGTTAATTGAATGAAATGAAGATGACTTCTTCTCTCTGTGTTCTCTCTGTCTTCTTCCTCTATAAACCTTTCTTTCACCATTGCTAGGGTTAGGTTTGAAAGGGATTCTATCACAGTGTGTTACCAATTAACAAATTTTCGCACCTCGTCTGAGCTGGAGATCGTCCGTTACTTTGATTATGTGAAGAGAGAAGGAAAAAAAAGGTGTAAGATCAGGTTTAGAAAAAAAACTAAGAGAGATGCAGGAAGCTAGGCGAGAGAAGCGAGAAAACACTTTTGATTTTTAGGGTTTGTGAAACCTAATCTATCTGACATGCTTAGTTGACATGTCACCTAGATTATAAATATTATGAACACTAATATTTATGGATCTATATCATTTTCCTTATAGAAATATAAAATTTCGACTGTTTTTATTCATTTGCAACACGGTATAACTCATTATGGAATTATAAAATTTCTAACAAGTGCATTCATTTTTTCCACGAGCTCTGCCTTGTGTTAGGCGGGGTGGGATCCGAACCCACCTTTTCAAGGGTTGGAATCGAAAATTTTCCAACAAAGCCTAGAGGTTGGAACTGTTAAATACATATTGGGGGTGAGGTCCATAATCTGCTATGGTCGAGTTGCATTGTTTTACCTGCATTCTCCTCGTGGCATAAACTGATTAGCGGATGACAAGATTCTACACTTCTACATATAAAAAAAAATTAAACAATTGTAGAAAAAAAACTTTGGTGATCTAGATTGCATAGGCACATACACATATATGGGAATAAATGTTAATGTCTTTTTCTTTTACTTATAATTATTTTTGCCTAATTCTTAGGGCACTGCTCGGTGAAGTAAAAGAACTCAACCTAAAATATCATAGGTACTGAGAGAAGCACAGTATCCAAGAAACAATTGATATCTCTAATAAGTCAACCTACCAATACATATCTTGATGTTTTGTGTTCTGTTTTCCCTGTTTTGGCTCAAACCCATCTATGTTTTCTCTGTTTTGTTGTTCATGTGCGTAGGTTTTTTGGTTGCATATATAATTGACAGTAAAAGAAAGCAAAGAAAGGAGAAGACAACACAAAGCAAATTTGCCTACACCCACCGAAGGAAGAGTATTTTTATTTCACTGCTAATCGCAAACAATTAGGGTTACAACAATTTTTTTTTTCTCTACAGTGTTAGTGTTATACTTGTACCATAATCCATGACAGCAATCCATCTTTTTTCTTCCTTTTGATTGGAATCATCATCGATCTCTTAAGTTTTGTCTTGCAATCTTCATTAGCTGCTCAAAGGTGCTGGTTGTACAGCACGAAATCTTGAGAGGACCATCAATCTTTGAATCAAAGTAGCCGTCAATGCCGCCACCTCCATGCTCTTGAAGGAGCAGCTCTCGAAACAATGGGAACGACAAATACTTGACTGGAACCTCATCTCTCTTGGCCTCTTCGCCCACGTATATAGTGTTGGAATAGCGGAAATATGAATGGAAAAATGAGTGCTTGAGAAGGATTTTTATGATTGAATTCTCAATTACAACTTGAATATTTTGCAGTGCTGCTGCTCCTGCAAATTAGAGACTGATTTTCTTGTATTATTCTTCTGCATAGGATTACTACAATTTATAAAGTGCTGGTACATAGACTAGAATCTTCTAACTTAATTATTTCTAGTAACCAAGCACCTAGGGAGAAGAAAGGACATCTTTGATAACTTAGACATATTAACAGCTACTTCTAGAGAGAATGACTTCCAGATTATTCTTCAAAAATATCTCTTATGAAAATTGCAAATTAACTTTCAACACCCCCTCTTAATTTGTAATTTTCAGCTCCTTCTTGAACTTCTCCAACTTCTCAACTGTGATGGCTTTGGTAAGCATATCTGCTGGTTGATCATTAGTATTGATAAACTCCAAATAAATTTCTCCCATGCTGACTAAATCTCTGATGAAATGATGCCGCAACTCGATATGCTTTGTCCGAGCATGAAACACTGGATTTTTAGTCATTGCAATGGTAGACATATTGTCACACCTTATCACTGTGGGCTGCTGCTGAACTTCTTGTAAATCAGCAAGTATTCTTCTCAACCAAACTGCTTCACAAGCTGCTTCTGTGGCTGAAATATATTCAGCTTCAGCTGAGGATAACGCCACGGCTTTTTGCTTCTTTGAGCTCCATGAAATTGCTTTTGTTCCAAGACAAAACAAGTAACCTGAAGTGCTTTTTCGGTCCTCCAAAGAACGAGCCCAGTCACTATCTGTAAATCCAATTAAATTGTTGTCATCTTCTTTCTTGTACAAGAGACCATGCTTCCTCGTACTGTGAAGATATCTTAGAATTCTTTTAGCTGCTGCAAAATGAAGTTTACTTGGCTCATTCATGAATCTTGACACCATACTCACCGAGTGAACAATATCCGGCCTTGTATTTGTGAGATAAATTAATGAACCAACAAGGCTTCTATAAGTCTTTGCATCAACCTTCTGTGCTCCATCATTTTGTTGTAACTTTTCATTTAAAACCATAGGTGTGGACACCGGCTTGCATTTGTCCATTTTAAACTTCTTCAATAAATCCTCAACATACTTTTCTTGAGAGATAAAAATCTCCCCTTCAGATTGCTTCACTTGGATTCCAAGAAAATATTTCATTGGACCCAAGTCTGTCATTTCAAAATCTTGCATCATTTTCTTCTTGAAATCTTCTACCATCTTTGTGCTTGTGCCCAAATAAATTAAATCATCAACGTAAAGGCAAACTATGAGAAAGTTAGCCATACCTTCTTTCTTTATGTAGAGTGATGGTTCACTGGGACTTCTTTGAAATCCATTTTGACAAAAATATCTGTCAATTTTGCTATTCCATGCTCTTGGGGCTTGCTTTAGGCCGTATAACGCCTTATGAAGTCGATAGACTTTGTTTTCTTTTCCTTGCACCTCATAGCCTTCCGATTGCTCCACATACACTTCCTCTTCAAGTTCTCCATTAAGAAACGCTGATTTAACATCCAATTGGTACACCTTTAACTTCAATTGGGCAGCTAAGGCTAGAACAAGCCTAATAGTCTCCATACGTGCAACCGGTGCAAATGTTTCGTTGAAATCAATTCCGGGCTGTTGTGCATAGCCCTTTGCAACAAGTCTTGCCTTGTGCTTTTGAATGGATCCATCTTCTTTGAACTTAGTCTTGAAGACCCACTTTAAGCCAATCACATCTTTTCCTTTTGGAAGATCAACAAGCTCCCACGTTTTGTTCTTTTCAATAGTTGCGATCTCGTCATCCATGGCTTTCCTCCATACATCTTCTTTGACAGCTTCATTAAATTTCTGTGGCTCACAAGAGAAGAGAGCAAGATCACATGACTCATAAATGTCAGTTAAAGAGCGCATTTTTCTTGGTGGCGAATCAGGACTCTCTTGGCTAGAAGGTCCAGAAACTTGCAATCTTGCTGGAGTTGAACTTGTACTTGGATTGGTTTGAGAGGATTGAGATCCATCTTGACATGCTGGAGTTGAACTTGCACTTGGATTGGTTTGAGAAGATTGAGATCCATCTTGTCTTGTCCCTGGTTCAAGAAAATCATTCATAGTAGGTGCTTGAGAGAAGTTTTCTTCCCAAGTCCATGCAGCAAATTCATCAAACACCACGTCTCTTGAAATTATTAGCTTGTTAGATTTCGGATTGAATAGCCGATAACCTTTGGACTCATTGCTGTAGCCAATGAAAACATGTTTTTCACCTTTCTCATCAAATTTCTACCTTTCCTGTGATGGAATTAGAGAGTATGCAATGCAGCCAAAAACTTTTAAATGATCAACAACCGGCTTCCTCTTATTCCACGCTTCATATGGTGTCTTGTCACGCACCACCTTTGTTGGTGATCTGTTAAGAATATAGATTGCCGTGTTGACCTCTTCAGCCCAGAATTTGTTAGGAAGTCCTTTGCCTTTGAGCATACTTCGAGCCATTTCAACAACAGTCCGGTTCTTCCTTTCGGCTACCCCATTTTGCTGGGGACTTCTTCTAATAGTAAGCTGCCTTTGAATTCCATTTTCTTTGCAATACTCCATAAAAGGAGTATAAATATATTCTCCTCCACGATCAGTCCGCAAGGTCTTTATTTCATGTCCACTTTGTTTTTCTGCAAGAACTTTGAACTGAAGAAATACAGAAAAAGCTTCGGACTTTTGATTAAGGAAGAAAACCCACATCATTCTAGTATAATCATCAATAAAGAGAATGAAGTATCTCTTACTGTTAAGAGAAGGAGTCCTTGTAGGACCACAAATATCTGAGTGCACCAATTCTAATGGAGCTTTTGCTCTCCAAGATGTTTTAGGAAAGGGAAGTCTGTGCATCTTCCCATAAATGCATCCCTCACATATTTTGTTCTTCATCTCAACAAATGGAAGTCCGATCACCATATTCTTTTGTTTCAGTAGGTGGAGCCCCTTATAATTCAAGTGGTCATATCTCAAATGCCACAATGTAGTTGAGTCAAAATTTTCAGTTTTGAATGCAACTTTCTCAACTTGGGGCATAATGAGAGGAAAAACCTTGTTTCTCATCTGTACTGTAGCCATAGTGAGATTGTTTTTCTTATCAAAAATTCTGCAGGTGTCATTATCAAAAGACAACGAATAACCTTTCTGTAATAGTTGCCCAACACTCAAGAGATTTTGAGCCAAGTTTGGAACGTAAAGAACATCACCAATGAGATTTTTGTTACCTCCCTTTGTGTCGATAGCAATGACTCCTTTGCCTTCAGCAGTTTGAAACTTTCCATCTCCAAGCTTTACTTGAGAGGTGTAATTTTGATCAAGCTCCACAAAGATCTCCCGATTTCCTGTCATATGAGAACTGCAGCCACTATCCACGTACCAAGTATTGTGAGATTCATTTTGCACACTTATACAAGAAAAAAGTTGATCACCTTCATCTTGTGTGAAATTGACTTCATTCTTTTCCTTTTTCTCTTGAAACCAGCAATCCCTTTGAGAATGATTGGGGATTTTGCATTTTTTGCATCTATATCGGCAATATTTAGTCTCATGATTAGTTCTTTTGCAGATTCGACAAGAAGGAAAATAATTACCAGATTTTTGCTGCCAATTTCCTCTTCTTTCATTCCCTTTTCCAGCATCCCCATTCTGTGCTTGCTGTCCTTTCCAGTTCCTTTGAAAAGCACCTCGTTTGTTTTGCTCTCCTTTAGTGGTTCTCTTGTTTGAGAAATTGATCTTGGATTGAAAAGCTTGCTCCAATGGTTGACTTGGCGACTTGTTGATTCTTTGCTCATGTGCTTGAAGAGAGCTCATTAGTTCATGGAAGGTGTAGGTAGATAAATTCTTTGACTCTTCAATGGCTGCAACAACATGATCAAACTTTGATGGAAGACTACGAAGAACTTTTTGGACAATTTTCTTGTCTTCAATGGTATCTCCACAGCTTCGAATCTGGTTCACAATTTCAGCTACTTTGGAGAGGAATTCTTGAATACTTTCACTGTCTTTCATTGCCATATTGTCAAATTCCCTCCAAAGTGATTGTAGCTTTAGTGAAATGACTTTATCACTTCCCTGAAATTCATTTTTCAGAATATCCCAAGCTTGTTTGGCTTTATTTGCGCCAAAGATACGAGGGTATATGGATTTGCTGACACCTTGTTGAATATACCTCAGTGCACTTGCATCTTTCTTGACATTTTCCTTGTATAACTTCTGATTGGCTTCAGTCCAGCCGGTAGAGCTCCCATCTTTAGTTGGTTCTGAATATGTGTCCTCCACAACTTCCCATAGATCTTGGGAGATAAAAATGGTTTTCATTTGGCTGCTCCAATAGTCGTAGTGTTCTCCTTCAAATATTGGAACTTGATTTGGAGAATAGGCAAACATTGTAGGAACCGAAGTAGATGCCATTGGGGATGAAATAAGAGAGGTTTAGGGATGAAAAACAAGGCTGTGAACAAGGCTCCGATACCAAATTTGTTGGGATAGCGGAAATATGAATGGAAAAATGAGTGCTTGAGAAGGATTTTTATGATTGAATTCTCAATTACAACTTGAATATTTTGCAGTGCTGCTGCTCCTGCAAATTAGAGACTGATTTTCTTGTATTATTCTTCTGCATAGGATTACTACAATTTATAAAGTGCTGGTACATAGACTAGAATCTTCTAACTTAATTATTTCTAGTAACCAAGCACCTAGGGAGAAGAAAGGACATCTTGGATAACTTAGACATATTAACAGCTACTTCTAGAGAGAATGACTTCCAGATTATTCTTCAAAAATATCTCTTATGAAAATTGCAAATTAACTTTCAACATATAGCAAGGCACCCTTTTCGAGCTCTTCTAACTTTGTCAGACGAAGAATCACTACTCTTCATGAAGAAACGCTTGATGACCCTTGTTGCATGCATGATTCTTCAACTGCTTCAACAGAGACCACTCGCGCTCTTCAAAACAAATATTTCTTACCAGCAGTACGTAGATGTTATGGATTTAATGGAAGCAACCCCAGGAGACAGCAATTTATAGGGTTTTGGATTAGTTCTAATCTTAATCTTAATCCTAGTTCTATCAAGGATAGAAAAATCCAATATTTTTGGAGTCTGCCTAGAAAATAGTAATAGTGTTTTGAAATTCTAATACTAATAAGGATATGAAAAAATTTTCAATTTTAATTCTTAGAGGCTGCTTCACAAAAAGTAAAAGGGTTTTGAAATCCTAATAGTAATAGGGATATGAGAAATTCAATTTTAATTCTTAGAGAATGCGTAACAAATACTCCTAATATTTATATAGAGGATAAGATTTAATTATAATGCCAATTACCCTACTTATAAACCAATTATAATAATGCTCTTTACCTAACCACAAACTCAACCTTATCTCATTGGTGGTTTGATTGACAATCGGCTCGATTAGACATATGTGTGTTCAATGTTCGATTCCAATGAAAAACATAATACAACCTTATCACCTAAAAAATTATTATTTTAAAAGGACAAAATAATACAACATGATTCCATTGGATACTTGATGAAAATATGTAATAGTAGATCAGCAATTCAGTATATAATATTATGTTTATTTTTGATAATTAATAAATAGTTATCCTTTTATAAATAAATATCTTTAGAAGGAAAAATAATACAACATGATTCCATTAGATACTTGATGAAAATATGTAGTAGTAGTCTAGTAGATCAGTAATTCAGTATATAATATTATGTTTATTTTTTATAGTTAATAAATAATTTTCCTTTTATAAATAATAACTAGTCCATCTTAATTATTATTATTCAATCAAATCTTACAGGATCTATATATGCATTAAGTATATTTAGATTTCCTTAAAGTATCACACCTACAACATATCTTAATTTTCTCGAAATCTTAGGAACTCAGTTTTTTTTTCTCTTTAATTTCTATATATAAATAAACAATGAGGATTAATTTATCTAATTTTAATTTGTTTTCCAAAACAAAATTAACAGGAAGAAAATATAAAATCTTTAATTATAAATATTTTTGAGAGACCTACATTAGATTAGTACTCAAATGGGGTTCTTTTGTTGTTAGCATGTTGGCTAAACAAATATTGTTCTTCATCACTACAAGCATCTTGGCTGAACAAAACCAGAAGTGACTCCACCAGCATTAACACAAGAAGCTTGAGGAGGTTTGTTCTTGAAACTAAGCTTCACATCTTCCATTCTAATACCACTACATGGGTTCTTCTTACTACAATCCAACTTCACTGCCACTTCTGTCGCCGACGATCCCTGGATGTTTCGGTATGTCACATCGCTTACTCTAACTCCAGAAGCCTGTGTCAATCAAATTGCTAAGACCAAAAATGTTACAAAATTCATTTGAGAACAAACAACGTTTATGATGATTTACCTCTCCAGGACAATTTTTGTTGTTGGGGCAGTAATTTTGATCAATAACAACTGGGTTGTGGACATTAATCATCGTACAATTTTGGAACAAAACGTTCCTAGCAAATCCATTACTAGGTCTTCCCCAAGACTTGATTCTCACTCCATTTTGTGTACCAATAAATTGAACATTTGTAACTGTCACATTCTCAACCCCTGCCTCTTGAGACTTCTTCCCCAAACTTCCAATGCTATATATATGTCAATACATTAATATCTATTAGTCTTTAGCACACGCACACATATATGGTTATAGATATAGTTATGTATGTTTACTATATAAGATGATGAAATTAGTGTCTTAATTTTGTGAATAATCATGTACCTGATCCCATGACCAGGGCCGCAAACGACATTCTCGATCCAAAGGTTATTGGTGCCAGGGCCGATGGAGATACAATCATCACCGGTGGAAATCATGGTGTTCAAAATTGTGATGTCGGTGGATCCCCCGACATGAATGCCATCAGTGTTGGGACTAATTCCAGAGGCAGACACCTTCACTCCTTGTATTTTCACATTCTGGCATTCATTAATGACAATGTGGAACATTTGGCTGTTTAAGGATGTTAGTCCACTAATCACAACGTTGTCTGAATTTGAGAACTCCAGCGACTACACACAATACCCAACAATATATACCAAAAGAATTAGTGTAACTATATGAAACCCACAAATTGTAAAAGATCAAAAACTATATGTGTGTATATACAGATTTGTACCGTAGCACCAAGAGGGCAGCTCTTCCCGGAGGCCTTGCAAGCCCACAAGGAGGTGCCTTGGCCGTCGAGTGTGCCGCCAGAGACTGCGACATTATCGACATCCCTAAACATGATCCAATTGTGAGCAGTATTGTAAGAGGGAGCAACCAGTGTACCATCGATTTTGAGAAAGATGGCATTGTTCTTGCAAGGACCCTTGAACACCACATTGCCAAGGAAGAACCTTCCTTGAGGGACATAAATGGTAGATGGGCTTCTGGAGGCACAGGCCTGAGCCCATGCATTCAACAGGGCCCTGCTTGAGTCAGTCTTGCCATCTGGTCTGGCTCCATAGCTGACGACATTGAACTGTGCTGTAAATGCTATGAATGGAAGAGAGAATGTCAAGGCAAGTAGAAATGACACAATTGTGCAAGTATTTGGTGCCATAATCATTTGTATCAAGAAGAGTTTTGTATTAAGAAGAGATTGAGAGTTGTTCTTAGGGTTTGGACCCTTTTGAAGAGGTATTTATAGTATCAATTCACTGTTAGTATTAAATTTCACGATGACTTTTTGGCTTAATTGATTAGAAATAAAAGGAAAGAATAAATTGGCCTTGGAATCTTTAATTCCTTCATTTCATCGAGTTTCTATGTATAAATTAACACACTTACTCACTTGTAAATTATGCTAATTAAATGATTAATATGGAAGGCACCATAATTGTATAATGTGTACATATATGGATTAGGTAGCCTCCAAATCACTTTAATTCCTTTTGTGTGGCTGAAACGATCAGAAAATTTGAATTTTTTTATTTCAATTGATCGTCTTAACCTTAAAAAAGGAATTGAAAATTATGGATACCTAGTAATTGCAATTTATGTGACGTGAAATTAAAAAAGTCAACGTTTATAATTTTTAGTGCATGTGTGAGGGACGAAAAGTCGTGTGTATAAAGAAGAAATCATTTTTTCTTATTTAGGTGCATTTATACTTAATTTAGAGAGTATTAAATTATCAGGTCACATTTGTTTTCCAATTTGAAGAAGGTACGTAAGGAAAATAAAATTATAATAACTATAAAGATTTTGTCTACTCATGACCATTGTGTTTTTATTTTCTTTTTTTACATGAGAAGATAGTAACTATTTTTAGGGTGTACACTTGATAAATTCATGCATTAACGCAATAATCCGCATATCATGCGTGTTAAACAAATATGTGGCAATTAATTTCATGTATGGACTAGGTAGGATAAGAATCCCATGAGCTTTAAAGGGGGAAAACTCACTCTTTTTTTTTAAAAGGGTTGATACTCAGCATTGCATTTTATGAGAGCAAATATTAAACCTAGCGTCACGAAAGCAGCATAAGAAATTACAAACACCAGACATCACCATATTACACTGGACAACATCGGACTACACTAGACTATACCAGACTATACCGGATTACACCAAACTACGTCAGGATATAATCAGGTAGACTAAATAAACAAACACATAAAAGACAAAAATAATGATTATGTATTAAGATTCTTGGCTTCCTCTTCATCAGGAGAGACCGATCTCTACCATATCAAGGATTCACATAACTGTGCATCAAATATATGTCATCGGAACATACCAGAAATAACCGGTGATCAAGAAGCCTCGACGATATATGGATGAGATCTAGATTTTGATTGAAAAAAAACTGAATCAAAATATTATTTAACACATAACAAAGATATGAGAGTAGATCTACATCTAGAGAGGGAAAGAAAGGCGAAAGAGACTCGACATCATTCTCTTCCCCTTCCTTTGAAATTTTTGGTTTGGAATGTGTAGAGAAAAAGTGTAGAGAAGCGAGAGAAACAGAACAGAGAGATGATTTTGGGGGATGTAGTATTTATTTTAATTCAGTTCTATTATTGACTATTCGAAAAATTCACTCCTAACTAGGCTATGAACTTACTTTTGTTGCACTTTAAAATATCTTGTAAGTTACAAAACCACATGAATGAGTGATGAAAGAGTTTATAAGTTAAAATCTAACTATTTTTTTTATCAACTTATATAAACTAGCTTATTTTGACTGTTTGGTAAAAATTTTTGACGAGCTTACAAACTGACCTTTTTTATTCAATTTATAAGTTAGTTTATTAGTTGTTTTGTGTAAGATTTTTTTATTGGGTGTATTTGTGCGCATATATATATATATATTAATTGATTTTCTTTCTCTTGAACAACATGTTTTGACACTTATTCTAACTTCAAATAGAATCAACCATAAACGCTTCTTGCGCTGTTAACACCAATCCTATTAGGTCTCATTTGGTGTCAATGTAGTGAAATTGTAATAGAAATTCAATTACGCGTAATCAAAAACAAAGTTTTGATGGGTAGTGAATACAAATTTTATAATATATGTCGAGTATTAGTAGTGTGATTACTAAAAATAAAAATAAAATAAAATTATGCCAGACTTTGTCATGTAATAGGAATACAATTTCCATTAAAAAACAAAGGTAACCAATTGGGCCTTTACAGTAATTTTATTACAAGCCAAAGTCAAATTAAAAGGTACGTGAAGCAAATGGATTGAAGGTCCTAATTAACAAACAATGAAATTAAATATTTACCACTTTAATTCTTGTTTTCTCCCTACTTTATTATTTATTTATGTTGTTTATGTTTTCCATCAATTTTGAAGGCTGCAGAGGAGGAGGTTAGTTTGAGGGATACCAGTCATCAAGTTCCGATGAAGTGTATTTTGCGTTATTGGTTCAAAGAATTGCAATCCCATTCGGATGCGGATTATCAAAATTCACGATTTCATCTGTTGACGATGCATCGCCAAAGAATATTACTAGATTAATTCGCCAAATACATATCATAATCTTCTTTTATTTGTTGTACAAACTACATGTTCTTCGTTCTTTAACTTGTTACGAAAAAGAATCTCACATCAGTTGGGTGTAACTAAACTTATTGTGCGTATTAATTTCAATCACTGTGGTTAAAATTCAAGATCCTATCTCTAATCCAACAATCCAATGCGTGTCATCAAAAAATTACGGAGTACTTACTAATTATGGGCATAGTTAGTTTTTTTTTTTTTCCTTGAACAAATTGGTTTTCACTTATTGTAGGACAATAAAGGGTGCTTAAGCGATTAATACAAATTCAATTACCGAGAAGGGTGACTATAAAGTTTGTTCTTGTTCAAGAACAGTTAGTCAAACTAATGGAACTTGCGGAATAAATAAACAACAATCAAAACACACCAGAATAACGAGGAAAATAAAAAACCTCGAATTTATCAAGCTACCAACCTTGAAAATAATCCACTATGTGAATAAAGATTAAAAAATACCTAACTTAAGATACCTTAGTACATCAACTATTCAGTGTATGTTTTCTAAAACCCAGCAAGTACGATAGCTGGACAAACTCTGGCTGCAACCAAAGTATCAATGTTGAGAAGATATTGTCTAGTACACCACCAACAAGTAACACACTCCACCAAGAGTTACCTCATG
This sequence comes from Tripterygium wilfordii, assembly GCF_013401445.1. NCBI lineage: Eukaryota > Viridiplantae > Streptophyta > Magnoliopsida > Celastrales > Celastraceae > Tripterygium > Tripterygium wilfordii. Next base: position 7,661,909 of record NC_052241.1, read on the forward strand.
TCATCTTCTTCTCCAACGATCACAAACTCATGAAACGAATAAACTCCAAAGCTTTGAAGGAAGTTGCCTTGTATTTTGAGCACGGACTTCGGTAATCTCAAGAGTCTTGGACGGTAAGAATATATATCTTCCCAGGAACTCTAATTGTCTAAGACTTCAAATCTCTCATGATTCTAGTTTCCTAAGTTGGAAATCAATCACCCAACCTAATTAAAAGGAGTTTCCTGAAACCCGAAACTAGAAAGTGTAAAATACAAGTATTCCTTCAAAACAAACCTAGACAGAGAGTTTTTAATAAAAGATAACTCTAAACTAGTCTTCGACAAAAGTTGCAAAAGCCCATGTAGTAAATAATCTAGATCTGTTGAGCTAGAATACTTGACCCGTATGAAATATGATCCAAACCTACATCAAGTTACTTGAAACTGTCTAGTAGAGTAGGCTATCTCAGGATACACCGCCGGACACAGTAAGCACATTCACACAAATATAACAAGCAGTGAATCCTCAACATCTGAGCACTCAACTTGTCACAATAAGAAGGGTTAATGTAATATCCTGATCCGATTATACACCGTTTATGGTATTTTGACACGTTGATCGAGGTGGAGTGAACCTCGGTAATCGTGAATCGGGATTTAGGGAGAATAAAAATTAAATCAAGATAAAACTATGAAAATATTTTTAATAAATGGGGGATTTAAAAAGAAAATTATTGGCTCAATAATTACTCGAATCGAATTTAAAATAAATTTTTGAAGTTAATTTGAACATTTTAGCTAGGGGTGTTTTTGAAAGATGGGTGTTTTTTAAAGTAAAATATTGTATAAAAGAAAAATTCAAGAAAATAAAAAAAATAAAAAAAATTGCGAAAAAACCCTCTTCTCTCACGATTTTCTCTCTCTCCCCTCTTTCTCTCTCTAAAACGGGTTAACCTGCAATTTCATGATTCCGGCGACGGTGACGGTCAAGGCTGGTATCAAAAGAAGCGTATGGACGAGACGAGTATAACCCAACTTGAATCACGTCGATCGAAGCTCCGGTGTGGGAGAAATCTGAGATTGAAGTTCCGGCCACCGTGAACTTTCTTTGGTCGATCCGGTCGATTCCGGCGACGGTTTGGCTTGATTCAGGTACCTATGAGTTCATTTCATCGAGCTATTCAATTTGGTATAAGATTTGGCAGGTTTGGGTGGCCGGATCGCCAGCGGTGACGTTGAATGGGTTTCGGCCGAGTTGACCGAGTCAGGCCGAGTTGACTCGGTTGTCCGGTTCTACCCGGTTTGACCCATTTGACCCGGTTTAACCCGATTTTGACCCATTTGACCCGGTTTAACCCGATTTTGACCCATTTCACCTGGTTTGACCCAGTTTTGACCCGGCTTGACCCGGTTTTGATCCATTTCACCCGGTTTGACCTGTTTTTGACCCATTTGATCCGGTTTACCCGTTGACCGTTGACCATAGTTGACCAAACGTATTTTAACTGTATTTTCGTATAATGTGTTTTTCGATGTAGACGGTGATCCCGGTTGAGATTTGAAGCAGGTTGACTTTCAGAGTTAGGGGTTTATTGGGGACGCGTGCGTGGTATTCGGTTTCCGATTTTCAGGTAGGAGTTTTCTATGTATCTTGCGTGTGATTCTAGAGTTCCGGTTTCACGAACTCTTATTATATTATGGTTCTGTTGGTTTCCGGGGGTGGAAATACGACCTGTTTGTATGATTTATACGTATTTTATGTTGATTATCATTGTTGGTACGTCTTTGGGAGTGGGATGATTAAAGGTGGTTGAGGTACACTGTGGGGCCCATATAGGAGCCCAATATATTGGATTATGATGGATTATACAATAAACTGGGTACGTACCTGTAGACCGTATGTGGTGAGGTGCATCACAGGGGACGCTCTCTGGTGTAGGCTATGCTGTCGGGATATCCGATCCTCATCCAGTTTCGGTGTGGACCTGGACTGGGAGACACCCTACGGGGATTAGGGTGGGTCTAGGGGTGGATTATGGATTACCGGAGACTGGTGTTTGTGGTTACGGTGCTGTATAGCCTTATCGGCTTCCATATTACTTGGTTGAATTGCCAATGATTGTATATTTATTGTGCTGCATATTATGCGTCATATTCCTGGATTTCTTATTTTTTTTGATATCGGTGTTCCCTTTCTATGCCCTACTGAGCTTCTTGGCTCACCCCTCTTCTTGTTTCCCTTTAAGGTGAGTTGGATTTAGGTGATGCTGGTCAGCAGCGGGACGCATGAGCTGGTGTGTAGCCTCGAGCTGTTTCTTCTGCAAGTTTTGAGGATTTTGGGTTTTGTATTTGTATATATGTTACTTATTTACTCAGTCTGTTCTCGGGTAGATAAGTCTTCTTATTTCCGCTGTTGTATAGATACTCCGATGTTTTCGATAGGTGTATATATGTGGTATTCTAGAGAGACTATGCCCATGTTATATTTCAGGAGTTGTTACTATTTTATATATTGATTTAGGTATATTGGATTAAGGGTTGGTTCGGGGGATGGGGTCCCCTGCCGGTCACGTTCTTATGGGTTTAGGTACACTTCGGTATACCTTAGGAGAGAGGGGCGTGACAGTTAAAAACCCCAACAGTGACATTTAGCATTTGTCTCATGTTGTGAACTTAGAATTGAAGTACTCAACTAGAGTTTTTGAGCCTAGCCATTTGTGAGTTATTATATATTTTCAACCTAAATGCAAAATTTCTTGAAATCATTTGCAAACCTTGTGTGAGTCACTTTTCTAAAAATATTTTCACCTTTTGCGTAAGGTTGAGTAAGAGCTTAAAATATTTTTTGTTGTCGTTACTTTTCTATGATATGAAAAAGGACTAAGGTAAGATGTATTTGTGTGAAAATTGAAAAAAAAATGAATCAGTAGAAAAAAGAAAAAAAATGAAAAGAAAAGGAAAATACAATAATTCTAGTCCTAGTGTTTTTAGAGTTGGAGAAGTGACATGTATATGTGGGATGCATTGAAGAGTGGTAACGAAATGATATTGTAGTTCACGTTTGAACTTAACCTTGCAACTTGTTATCTTGATCTAAATCTTTTTACCTTGTCGCTACGCCACGTTACAATATATTTGCCTAGTGATGAATTTGATTTGATGGTAAGCATGTGAGTTGATGAATGTTTAAGTTTCTCTTGTATGTGATTTCCTCCCACAAAGCTATGTCCATCCTAAATTGTCTTTCATGAACTTTGTTTTGAAATCAATTGTGTAAGTCATTCACTTAGCACAATCATTTCATGTTTATGTTGCAATATGGAGTTGTGATTTATGAACACTAAAATGGTTCATAACAAGGTTGTGCTTGGGCGAATTTGCTAAATAGGCTTATTTGATTGCACTTATATTTTTCATAGTATTAAAATATTTTTGATTATCTGTAAGGGGGTTAGGATTAGTCATCCAATGATTTTGCATGTGTTGACTAGTGAAGAATTGGGCGATTAAATTTAGGCCAATTGTCACATAGACCCTCTGTGGTTAGGGCGTTTTGACATGTACCCCCTCATTTTGAATTCGTAAGATTTGGACCCCCTGTGGTTTCATTATGTGTCATGCTAAGTCCCTCCATCCAATTGACTGTTAAGGACTAATGGCAATCAAAACGGTGTCGTTTTGATTTTTTTTTTTAATATTGGAGGACAAAACGACGTCATTTTGTAAAAAGGGGAAAAAAAAACCGACACCGTTTTCAAACTTAACAAAATCCTCCCTTAGACTTCGCGATGGTGTCTGTCTGTAAAACCTAATTTGTCTCCCAAAATCTCTTCAAGCCTCGCAAGCTCTTCCCTTGCAAACTCATTTACCTAGGTTGAGTTTTTCTCGTGTGGTTCTTGTTCGTTAAGGTTCTTCAATGGAGGTTAGTAAATGGTCAATCCCTTTTTGCTATTACTTTTCTGCGTAGTTGTTTTGTATCTGTATTGTGTTAGAACTTTGTGCTTGAGAATTTGTGATTTCTTGTCAGGTCTCATGATAATCATAGCATATGAATTATTGGTTGTCAATGCTTGGATTAGATGTAGCCAGTTTGGGTTTTGATTACATGAACTTTGAGTTCTCGATCTTTATTCCAACGAAAGTACCTGTTTGGCTTTTATAGGGGATTACTTTGTGGATAGAGATACTTGGCCTATATATTAGCCCTAATTGAGAACTCTTGTGTATCTCTGTTATGAATTATTTATTTTTACCATAACTACAATGCACGAGCAGCTTGATTATTAATTTGATCCACACTGGCTTGATTATTAATTTATTCATGAAAATTGTAGATGGAGAATGATGATCCAAATCTCATGGATGAGAGTGCAGATGATGACACTTCCAAATTTGAGGATGGTTTAGAGGAGGATGGGCCTGACTTGTTTATAGATGAGGTTAGTGAGGGTGAAGGTGACAGAACGAAATAGAAGGAGAAGGAGAATGATGATTGGATAAGAGATTTCATTGTGGGTACTGGTGATGGGAATGAGTCTGAGTATGCGGACTCGGACTATCTTGTCACTCTAGAGAATTCAAGTGATGAAGCTCCAAAGAAGCCCAAGTTTCCTCAATTCAATGCCAATGTGGATCTTCAGGGAGAAATTACATTGATGGTTGGACAAATTTTTGCTGATCATGTGCTGTTTAGAAAAGCACTAAAAGAATTCTCAATCCAACATGGTTTTGATTACATTTTCGTGAAGAATGATAAATGGAGGGTAACGACAATATGTGCTAGGCATTGTGGGTGGAGGATTCATGCATCACCAACTCAAGACAAAGCTACCTTCCAAATCAAGAGTTTTAATGCAGTACATAACTGTGGTAAGCATGGTGTTAGCTCTAGGGTTGATGCTAAGTGGTTGGCACATAAGTATTTGGACCATTTGAGGGATGCACCTGATTGGGATGTAGTTGCATTTAAGAAGCAAGTCCATAGAGACCACAACGTTGATGTTTCGAAAGGGATAGTGTTATAGGGCTAAGAGAATTGCCTATAATATCCTACAAGGCACACATGTTGAACAATATAGACAGCTCTGGGATTATTGTGTTGCTGTGTTGAAATGTAATTCAGGATCCACATTGGCACTCTCATGCCCTAACTCTATTTTTGAGAATTTGTTTGTGTGCTTGGAAGCATGCAAGAAGGGATTCAAGGCTGGTTGTAGACCTGTGATTTGTTTAGATGGCTGCCATCTAAAAACTAAGTATGGCAGGCATATGTTAGCTGTAGTGGGAAAGGATGCAAATGACAATATGTATCCAATTGCATATGCTGTGGTTCAGAGTGAGTGCAGAGCCTCTTGGACATGGTTCCTAACTCTTCTACAGGACGACATTGGCAGTGCACATGATAATGGTTGGATATTCATGTCTGATAGACAAAAGGTAACAACATCTTTCCTTTTATTTTGGTAGTGTACAGCTTATATTTACTATTTTGATCATTAATAGAAGGTATATGAACTGTCAGGGGTTGATTGAGACTTTTGAGCATGAATTCCCTGGTGTACATCACAGATTTTATGTGAGGCACATGTATGCCAATTTCAAAAGAAGAGATGGAATTTGAAGACATTGAAGGATTATTTTTTTACGGCTGCTAGTGCAACAACTCGGAGAAGATTCAGTTATTGGATGGAGGAGATCAAAAAGATTGACATCCAAGCTTTCCATTGGATAAACCAGATGATCCTATTCTATGGTCCAAGCATGCTTTTAATCCAAATGTCAAGTGTGACATCATAGTAAACAACATTGCTGAAACATTCAACAGCTGGATCCTGGAAGCTAGGGACAAACCCATCTTGACAATGATGGAGATGATTAGGAGGAAGCTAATGAAAAGGTTCCAGACTAAGAGAGATGGAATGAGTGAAAGCCAAATTCAAATCTGTCCAAGGATCCAGTTGAAGTTAGAGAAGGCCAAAAATTATGCATACAATTGTTGTGTTCAGTGGCCAATGATGGTAGGTTGGTTGTTGATATTGGGATGAGAAGATGTGGGTGTGGTAAATGGGACTTGATTGGTGTTCCATGCTCACATGCATGTGCTGTAATTTTTCACAAACAACACTATCCTGAAGACTATGTGCATGAGTACTTCAAAAGAAGAGCTTTTATGGCTGCCTATGAGCCAATGATATATCCTGTTCCTGGACCAGCAGAGTGGGATAGAACTACAAGAGATCCTATCCAACCACCAGTATTTAGACAACAACCAGGTAGGCCAAAGAAGGCAAGAAGGAGAGATGTTGATGAAGGACCAGCATCACAAGCTTATAAGGTTACTAGAAGAGGTGGGAAATTGAGATGTACCTGATAAGTGCCAAAAATGTACACTTTTAATAATGAATTATTAAGGCATTTGTTAGATAACTAAGGCTTAAAGTGAGTATTACACCATTAAAATGCAAATATCATTCTCACTCACTTTATATTTGTTTTTATATTTTCAGGCCCAATTCATACCAACCCATGTTCAACATTTGCTGGCACATTTCGTGAAGAGCCCATTTGCTTGTGTCCACTACCATCTTGACCCATTTCTTTGATTATCATTTGAAAGCCCATCACATGATTTGTCAAAACCATTACCATTTCCACCTATACATATATACACATATATGTATATCTCTCTTGACATCATTCCCTGCATCACCATCATTTTTATAGTACAAATTGGTCATGTGCAACACTATTTTTCAATGGTGGTGACATCCCTTCCTTTGACATATTTGGCCATTCAACATTTTTGGTTTGAAAATTCTCAATGGATGGATAGCTCCTAATTTCCTATAAATAGAGAGCTAGAGAAAGGAGGGAGAGGGGGGCAAGGAGAGGAAGGAATACAAAACAACATTAAAGGAGGGGAGAAAGAGGCAAGAGGAGGACAAAAACCAAGGAGTGAGTTCTTGAGTTTTATTTTCTCTTTTACAACAATTTTCTCACATATTCTTTCTAGAATTTTATGAGATCAATTGTTGGTTGTGTAAATCTAGTATGAGGAACTAATCCTCTTACTAGGGTGATGATGGATCCACTCTATTGTATCTAAATAAATTTGGTTTGATTAATTATTAGTTTATTTATGCTATGTCAAGTGTTAATTAGCTATTCTTTATTGATAATTAAATCTTGATGCTTAGCTACCATCTAGGTTTGATTACCATGATGCAAATTGAGGCAAATGCCCATGTCCAATTTGAGACCAGCTTCTTGCAATTAATACCGGAGTTACCTAGACATAAATGCCATATGCTAGGATCTTTGTGATCGCTACATAAGTTACCATAAATCCTAATGCATTCTTGATTGTCCTAGCCAATCCAAATGCCCATGGATGGTTGAAATTGGGAATAGACGTGGTAAGTCAAATGCCCATGACTATTACATAAATTAGGGGACTTGATCTTTGACATGCATGAATGAAATGATAATTGTCGGCTAAATAATTTAAATACAATAGAGTTGGTGAATTCGGATCCCTAGTGTTTGTTTATTTGCGTTAATCCTTATTTATTTTGTTTCCATTGATAATTACAAGAGTTGGAATTGCAGATATTTAATAGTCAGTCCCTGTGGGTACGACACTCGTATTTGCCACTTCTATACAACAATTGATTCGTGCACTTGCGAGTATAATTTGGGTTTGAAATCGCTATACTTTTAGCGGGTACTAAACTCCACATCAGTACCAATTGCAAGCAATTAGGTCATAATTCTAGGGGACGCAGGACACACATGAGAGCTGAACAACAAAGGAAAAGAACAGAAAGTGGTACTTCAACCACTACTACAACTACATCTAGAAGGAACAATAATGGAGCATCCACATCCTCTTCTAGGCTGCCTGTTACAGTGGACAGGCTACCTGTAAGTTGGATAACTCAAAAAACTTGTTTTCATTAATATCTGTATGGCCTATCTGTATATAGTGTTTAACATATTAACTTACATGTTTTAGGTGAGGAGAAGATCAAGAAGGAGAGCTTCCACATCTGTTGTACCAACCCAAGCATCACAATCATCTTCACAGGCATCAACAGTACCTCCAACAGCAACCCCACCAAGATCTTCAACAAGACCTCCAGTTGCAGGTTTTCAGCCCCCTAGACCTTGAACAACAGCTACAAAGACAGGTTTTAATCCACCAAAGGCTTCAAGAATATCCAAGAAGCAGTAGATTCAAATATATTTTAATTGCTTGATAGAGCAATATTAGCTACCTTGGATATGCTTTAGCACTTTTTGGTACAATATTTTGTATTATATTGGATGATGTTGGCACCCTAGGTGACAGAATCTTTTGTGGCACATGATCTGTTCTGGAAATGATGCTCTGTTTTTGAGACATATTTGATTATGATATGTTGTCTTCTTCTGCTTAACATGGTTTTGATTCTATTGCATGAAATTTTGTTTTTCCTTGGTACAAAACGACGTCGTTTTGTCCTCCAATATTAAAAAAAAAATTCAAAACGACACCGTTTTGATTGTCGTTAGTCCTTAACAGTCAATTGGATGGAGGGACTTGTCATGACACATAATGAAACCACAGGGGGTCCAAATCTTACGAATTCAAAATGAGGGGGTGCATGTCAAAACGGCCCTAACCACAACCACAGGGGGTCTGTGTAACAATTGGCCTTAACTTTATCTCTTACTTATGAGAACTCAAGAATCTTTAGTCGTGCTTTCAAAGTAAATGTGGATCCATTGGCAAGTGTTTGCGGGTATCGTTCTGATAAACCCTCACGAGATTAGAACTCATCCACCAGGATGACCTAGGGGTTTAAAGGCTTGTTGCTTGCACTAAATGCAACCATGATGCCTACGAAAGTGAGTTAGGTTTATTATCTTAGGTTTGATTTGTTTTAGTTATGTTTACATTGATAGGGACTAGCAATGTTGAAGTTGGGAGATGTGATTAGACCTTTAAATTGAGGTCTCAATCTCCCTTAATTAGGGTGTTCTAGTATCTAGTAATGTGTTTTAATTTTACTTTTCACTTACAAGTGTTTTCCATTAGTTTTGTAGGTAATTGGAGCAAAACAGAGTTATTCAAGCTTCACTAGTCAAACATCAGAGTGGTTGTCGGGACACCCCAATTTGGCCATCGAGATAGCAGCAAGCCGTCCGAACACTTGAGCCCGTTTGAGAATTTAAGACAAATTCAAATATGTCAAGACACCATTCCTAGGTGTTCAGATGCTTGCCCGACTCTGCACATCCGAGAACATATTTTTAATGATTTTTTGAGTTGTAATGGGGATGACTTTATAAGGGTAGATAGGTAGTTTAACATTAAAAAAAAGGTTAAAACCCTATTCTAAGGGTTGCATCTCATACATTCTCTTAGCCACCATAGTTGTAGGAATACTGTAGAGGTACTTTCTCTCTCTATATTTCTTTGATCTCTCTTGCTTTTGTCACTGATTTTGTGTAAACAATGGATTAAATGACAATAAATTTGATGTTTATCTCGAAGATCATGAGTGGGTGGTTCTATTTTCTAGTCTCTAATCCAAAAATGTATGTGATGTTCGATTGTTCAAGGTATGTTCATAGATCCGTAATTTCGGTTTCTCTCTTGTGATTTTGTGATAGTTATGCTTTGGGTATATGTAAACGAGTATGCTATGATTGTGATTTCTAAACTTGTAGTGTGAATTTAGTTCAATAACAAAGCTAAGCCTCAAGGGAAACCATTAAATCATAATATATGGTGTGTTATGTTCTAAACATTCATCGATAGTTTAAGAGTTTAATTTGGCATACTTGTATGGAGTCTCAAACACCCCATGCATGATTTCCTAAGTACTTGAGCTAATTCCATAATCATCAATTGAGTGACTTGATTATTGGTTATTGTGAAAATTATGGAATCAATATGGTAGAGTTATGTTAAATTGATCTTTGAGCGTGGAATTAGAGTGTTAGCGAAGGCAAGCTATGCTAGGAACATTATGCATATGATTAGGAGACTACCCTAAGCTTTCATCGTAGAATTGAATCCCGATGGCCTACATATTTGTATTGAAGTCTTTATGTTCAATCTCCACTGCACTTGAATGATGTTACGTGAGAATTGAGCATTCACCTGGAAGGATTAGATGCTAAAGTTGTTAATTCATTGTTTTCTCAAAATCACTTTTAGTTTGATCCTTATTCTCATGCTCACCGAGCTCTCAATCGCTTTTATTCTTCCGTATTTTATTTGTTATTCTTTTTGTTGTGCTCTTTAGTAAGTTTTGTTTGCATTCATTCACAAAAAAATTGTATTTGTTTTCCTGTGAATTCAACTCCGGACTCCCGAAATTACTACTTACCGACTACTTTACACTTGACGTAACTAGACATATTTTTTCTTAATTTGGTGTCGGTTAGTTACAAATATTCTATGGAAAGAAGTTGCAAGAAACTGGTCCTTCAAGAACAATCAAGGTTTTAATGTTGAGCCATTTCTCTCTCTTATAATTGGAGGAGTGCCAAGGAGAAAGTCAAGTGGTTACAAAAGAAAAAGAAAAGAAAACACAGGAGATTCATTAATTGGAGGAGTATCATTAATTCATTATCATAGATATGTACAATGCATGTTTTGCCGTCCAAATCCCAAAACACATGTATTAAATCACTGGTGGAGCAGTCACAAGGACAAAGTGAAGTGGTTACAAAAGAAAAAGAAAAAGAAAAAGAAAACACAGGAGATTCGGGTCGCACATGCTATAATTTCCTCGTTATATTTAATAATTAAGGAGGTAGCAATACTATCATGGTTTTTCAACTAGTTTTTAGGTATATTATTCAATCTTTATGTACAAATTATTGTGAGTTTCGTTAATTTGAAACTCTTTTTTTTTGGTTGTCTTTTTATCCCTCAATAATTGTGTGTTGTACCAACTCTATATTTGTTTTTAACAAACTTGTAATAGAAAAAGAGAGAGAAAGGACTACTAGTTGAAAAGTCCAGTTCATGATTTGGATGTCTTCGTGCTCTGTTTTTTTTTTTTTTTTTAATTCCAATGAGAATCTGTTAATCCACCTTGAAAATCGCGAGCCCTATACACATCACCTACACACATCATAGATATTATTCGTTTTGAGTTATGTAGGGCTGTTATTGGTACGGTTACCGTTACCAAACACTGAATACCGTTACCATACCAATTCTTTCGGTAACTCAAAAAATGTTACCGTTACCGTTACCGGAAGAGTCGGTATACCGATGGTCGGTATACCGATCGATCGGTAATTGTAAGTCGGTAATTGGTAAATTTACCAATTCTTAAACTTATTTAAAAAAGAGAAAGAAAAAAATGTATCAAGTAGCATTGTGCTTAATAGTCATTGTATGAAACTACAACACTTTCATCTTGCCTACAATACCAATAATAAAAATGATAGATTAATGAGAAGGATCATTGTGCTACATGTGAATAAGAGAAAATACCTATCAATCGGAGAAAAAAAGAAAGGAGAATTCACATAATATTATTCCAACAATCTATAACAAAAAATCTTTCATTTCATTAATTTCTAATATTTTTAGTATCCGAAGTGTTTTAAACTCCATAGCATGAAAGCTAGAAGAAACAAGATAAATAAAGATGAAAGACCATAATGGAAATGGAGAAGAAAAGCATATAATCAATACCAACAAAAGCATTTTGTTATGTAGCAAACGCTGCTTTAAAGTTAATGAAATTGCTACGAGTGATATATAAATGATAACCCTAAAAATAATCAATGGTCTAGATTAAATTAGATCAATCTAATGGTCATAATTAAATAAAACTAAAACTAAAAATAATATTAATATATATTTAATATATATGTCGGTAATCGGGAAATTTACCGGTTTTGAACTTTGCTTACCGTTACCGTTACCGAAATCATCGGTAAATTTACCGTACCGAACAATTGGTAACGGTATACCAATTTTCTGCTATTTTCGGTAACCAATTGATCGGTAATGGTATACCAATGGATAGTTTACCATACCAGTAGCAGCCCTAGAGTTATATGATTTCCGAAGATACATCGAACTCACACGGCTTTGTTTCTCCCTAACTAACAAGTGGATCAAAATCCAACTCACTTAATTAGAGAAAATGTCTCTTATGTGTGATGGGGACTTAGACAAACTTATATACCACATGGTTAGATATCACTCAACCGATATGGTATTTTAACAAGGTTTGAGTAAAAATGGTGATGCATTAGAACCTGTTATAGATCTGTAAAATAGAGTCCACGATTTTCTCCATTTAGAGAATGGAAAAGCGATTAGAGTCACAATAATAGAACAAAAACTCAAATAAACACACCAGGTGCGCAGGGAGCTTTTAGGCTGACATTAATTTGTTATTGGCTGATAACTAAATGAGTCCTATAAGTATGACAAACAATAAGCCAGCTGGATTGCAATCAATGCTGTACGGATGTAATAATATGCGAGATGATTATTTAACCATTCGAAAGCTTTTCATAAAAAAGAGAGAAATTTTGATATGGTGTCGAAATTATTTTATTAACAAATTACGTATAAAAAATACGGGGAATAATTTGATATATTACAACAATTTACATGGATTTGAATTAACGAGTTTCATAATTACAGGGGATAAATTGACCCTCAAAAGTTTTTTTGACATATTATCACAGGTCATGTAACTAATGAAAAAATATGACATCATCTAAAATAGACGGAAATGTAACGAAAAAGCTAACGGACTATATTTTAGAAGTTGAGGGGCTAAATTGATCTTAAACGAAGTTCATGAGGTAAATTGATCCATTCACGAAAGTTCAGAGCATTTCAAAATTTCTACTAATTAAAGACCAAAACCATTCAAAAGCATCCGTTAATGGAATTGACCCAGTTCACCTATATGAAGTAATTAATCTTGTATATATGTATTTACTGGGGGGACTAGAGAGTGATTTTTAATTATTGGTAGAGAAGTTCTTGGAGACTTTTGATCATACACCATCAATTTTATGTCCTCATTTGACCAAAACATGCACCTCAATTTTATCCTACAGTCATCCCTATTCTTAGATGGAACATATTTACAGCGCCCAATTCCACTATAAGACATTAGACATCCACCATTTTTTCAGAGACGATCACTCCCACAACACAAATCAATCAAAAAATTCCAAAAACATGGCCTCTTCTTCCTCTGCAAAAACCACCTTCACCACCACCACCACCACCACCACCACCACCACCAGAAGATCACCATCATCATCAACTGCAAGACCCTCTCTTCTTTCCTTCCTCCACAACACTACCCCTTCACTACCCATCACCTTAAAACTCTCCCATTCCCCTTCAAATCCACTACATTACAATTCTCCATATCACCATTCCTTAACCATGACCAATGCTGTCAAAACCATCGAATCGGCTTCAATATGTGCTCCAGATTCTGATAACCTCCCCTCCTTGAGACCCAATATCTTGGTCTCAGAGAAACTTGGAGAAGCAGGACTCCAAGTTCTGCGGAGATTTGGCAATGTAGACTGCTGTTATGATCTTTCACCTGAGCAACTCTGCGCTAAGATTGCATCGTGTGACGCGTTGATCGTGAGGAGTGGCACCAAGGTGACTAGGGAGGTGTTTGAGGCTGCTAAAGGAAGGCTAAAGGTTGTTGGAAGGGCTGGTGTTGGGATTGACAATGTGGATCTGCCTGCTGCTACTGAATTTGGTTGCCTTGTTGTTAATGCACCTACTGCTAATACTGTCGCAGCTGCGGAGCATGGGATCGCTCTGCTTACTGCCATGACACGAAATGTAGCGCAATCAGACGCATCCATGAAAGCAGGTATACATATACATTGTGTTAAGAGCAATATATAAAAGATTAAGATTCACCCTCCTAACAGCTTGAGCTTTTAATACCTTGCAGGAAAATGGGAAAGAAGCAAGTACGTTGGAGTTTCATTGGTAGGAAAGAAATTAGCAGTAATGGGATTCGGAAAAGTTGGATCGGAGGTGGCGAGGCGTGCGAAAGGCCTTGGTATGCAAGTAATAGCACATGATCCATATGCTCCAGTTGACAGAGCTCGCGCTGTCGGTGTGGATTTGGTCTCTTTCGATCAGGCCATTGGGACTGCTGATTTCATTTCTCTCCATATGCCTCTCACTCCTACCACTAACAAGATTTTCAATGACGAAACGTTTGCGAAGATGAAGAAGGGAGTTGGATTAATTAATGTTGCAAGAGGTGGAGTCATTGATGAGGATGCACTGGTAAGAGCTCTTGATGGTGGAGTAGTTGCTCAGGCAGCACTTGATGTGTTCACAGAGGAGCCTCCATCAAAGGATAGCAAATTAGTACAGCATAAGAATGTCACCGTCACTCCGCATCTGGGTGCAAGCACAAAGGAAGCACAGGCATGAATGACCATGGATTTGATTAATTTTCTTAATTTGATTATTAGTTCTTCTGCATCTCTTAATTTCGATCTGAATCATACCCAGGAAGGAGTAGCTATTGAAATTGCAGAGGCAGTGGTTGGAGCACTCCAAGGGGAACTTTCTGCAACTGCTGTCAATGCTCCCATGGTCCCTGCTGAGGTAAATTGACCACATCAAATTTTACGCACACATTGTGTTCGAAAAAATGTCTAAATTAAAAATTGTATGTTTTTTCTACAACCAGGTTCTGTCAGAATTGGCTCCTTATGTTGTACTAGCCGAGAAGCTCGGTAGGCTAGCTGTACAACTAGCGAGTGGAGGGAGTGGGATCAAATCCGTCAGAGTGGTTTACAAATCTGCTCGAGACCCAGATGACTTAGACACGAGAATTCTCCGAGCAATGATAACAAAAGGCATCATAGAACCAATATCTTCCTCATTCGTAAACATAGTAAATGCAGATTTCACAGCAAAACAGAAAGGACTCCGCATTGCAGAGGAACGTATAGTTGTCGACACATCCCCTGAGTTTCCCATTGATTCAATCCAAGTCCAAATATCGAACGTGGACTCCAAATTTGCATCCGCGGTGTCAGAGGACGGGTGGATAGCCATTGAAGGGGGAGTGAGATATGGGATACCACACTTGACTTGTGTAGGAAGCTTTAGTGTTGATGTGAGCTTGGAAGGTAACTTGATTTTGTGTAGGCAGGTCGATCAGCCTGGCATGATTGGTCAAGTTGGGAACATACTTGGAAAACATAACGTGAATGTGAGCTTTATGAGTGTTGGAAGAACTGTGCAAAGAAAACAGGCAATCATGGCAATTGGTGTGGATGAAGAACCAAACAAGGATACACTTAGTTGTATAGGCCATGTTCCTGCCATTGAAGAGTTTGTGTTTCTGAAGTTATAGACATTATTCACTGAGTGTGAAAGTGGGGAATAAATGTATAGCTGGATCTTTTATTTGTATGTATCTTCCAGCTATGTCCATAGGTATAGTGGGATTTTCTACAATTCCATGATTTTTTTTCTTTCTTGTTTTGGTTTTTCTTGTTATCATTGTTTTGGTAACTCTTTACTGTTGTAAGGAATTAAGGATTGATTCCTTTGGCCTTGTATATGGAATCAAGTACTTACAAGTTGTGTTTTCTTTTGTTGATAATAAGGGCGTTTGAGCTTTTGTGACTGGTTACTAGAGACCCTAGGAGTTAGGACCCAAAAGGACCCTGTTTGAGCTTTTTCATCCAAATGAGTTGTACAAATATACATAACTAACCAAACTCAAAAGAGAACCACTCGACCGAGTTGGATGGGGATGGGGATGAATCCTTACCGCTAGGGGACCTAAAGACAACTCTACTGTCTCCACATCAACACGACTTATCATGCACTTTTTTTTTTTTTTTTGAAAGAGACTTATCATGCACTTGAGGAGGGGGGCAATCCAAGTATCCGTGATTAACATGGACAAAGGTCATGCTTCCTCATTAAAATAAAAAAATAAAAACTGGAAAAGGGGTTACAACTTACAAGATAGTCGATATAGAAGAGTAAAATCATGTCAGATTCTATATAGTTGCAGAGACGAGGGAACTTGGCATCTAGGAGCATTTCCTCTATTATTCCCAAACCCTTTCCCTATCTCATAACCCGAACCCGTTTATTTTCCTCAAAAGTAAGAGTCCAAAGTAACTAGCATCATACTTCACGAGGACAGAGCTCAACCAGCACTACTTACCAGCCAGCCAAACACATGGAAAGAAAGCTCACTAAGAAATTCATGTCAAAAACCATCAAAATATCAGTTGCATTAGAGAACCCCTTGTGCGATGGGCTTCAATTGCTTGATCTTTTCAAAATCTGGGAAGTCATAGTGTTTTTCCCTCTCCCAAGCAAGTTGGGACATACAATTGAACGTAGACTTCACACCCTTTTCGTCTGTTACTTCTCCTGGGAAAGGAATCCGAACCTCGAAAACACCTTTCTGTGGAAAGCAGAGACGCATGTCAAAGCCTAACCGATCGACCCAGATCATCTTTGCTTCTGACACCTATCCAGAAAATAGAATTTTATGTGAACAATGAAAACATATTTCAAGATCTTTTTGTATGAATGACTAGTAGCTCGAAATTAGCATATATCTTCCAATAATATAGCAAAATACACAGTGTATTCCGCAATAATATCAGCATGTATACCATGATCTAAATGCAAGAGTGAGCATACGAAGGCATTAGCATCTTACATTTCGTCCAGAGGTCAGAAACATTCAGATAAATTTTGGACCAAAAATTTTATGTTATCCATGGATTTTGAACTTTAACACCACCTTCTACAACAAAGCAGTATCTGCTCCAGGGTGTTTCGAAAACCCGCTGCCTGACAGCCATGCAAGGTAATATTTACGATACTAATATATAATAACTACTTAACACCAAACTCTGAGAAATATTATTTGATGATCCATTGTTCCTTTGCCTCGAGGAGCTTATATGCCCCACTTAATAACTTGATAACAAATAAAACCTGATACGCAAGTGACACCCAAGCACCATAACTACAATCAAAACTGTACATAACTCTCATGCTCACATACACCTGATACAGTTCTTTGCAAATACAATAGTTTTCTTAGGTAGTAATCTTGTACACATATCCACTAATAGTATTTCCTGGGGAAAAAAAACAACAAAACAGTCTTCTGATCCTACAAGGTAGATTTACTACTATGGTACAAATGATAATATTACCATCAATTGATGTGAATTAGATGACCTTGCAAAATTACATATAAAAAATACAAAACCATGCATTAACAAGCACTGCTCAAGTAAAATAAAATTTTCATAATGATTTTGGGTCTCTGACCCCATCCTGTTGGATGAATCAATTGGAAAACCCATTAAAGAAAAAAAAAATATTGGGCTGTTTCCAAACCTGAAAGTCCATATCAACAAATATGTTGCTAAATCGGAGAACATCCTCCATCTTTTCAGCATTAATTTCATTGACGATCTTTTCGGCAAAGTCTCTTAGCGGATCTGGGCTTGCACGTCTATAATCTGAAGAAAGCACCCATGCACCATCCTGCAATAGTTTTGAGACATAAGTGGTAATGCTGTGTAAATATGAAGCAACACAAATTAGCAGGGCCAGCTAAAATAATCTACGATGCCAAAAAAAAAAAAAAAGGCCTCCACACCTCCATGATGTCTTCCTTCTGAAGTACCCGCTTTACAGCAATAAAATATATAAGGTCTTCATCAACATCCTCCCCAAACCTCTCTTTCCACACTGAGTGAAGCCGCTAAAAAAGATGGCACGTCAAAATAATATCATGAGTTACACAATCATATTACAGTAATACATACACAAACTGATAACACCATCTACTGCTTTCCATGGCCACCATTTAAACCAAGGACACACTAAACCTACTAGCTAAATAACATGTACAGGCATGCATGAGCTTCTTTAAAAGGCAAAGATGCAGCAGAATAATTAGTATGTACCCTGACACTGAGTACTGGACTAGATAAAAGCCTATTACGTACAAAAAATTATGAGCATTCAGTTGTTGAAGAAGAATATAAAACCAAACCCTTTATGTAGCAAGTAAATGCATGCACTTGCTTCTCTAGATTATCAGTCACGTACGATAAATCAGTTAGGACCATGATGCAATGTTGGACAGGAGCTGCATTCTCATGTAGCCAGCAGCTAAATCATGATTAACAACTGTTTTAGGATCATTGTAAGAGCAGGAAGAAAAAAAAAATCAAAAAACTTAGCAAGTAATTAGATATTTGGAATCTGCTCGGCATCAGTTGGATCATGAATAAGGATTTATCTTCGGAATTGATTGCTCCAATTGCTTGGAGTAGGCCGTGTAAAAATGAGGCTAAGGGGAAGACTTAGAATTCCTATGATCATATGCTGGCTAGTTTGGCTTTAGAGAAACAAGAGAATCTCCAAGGAGAAGGAGACTAAGTTGAATCGGTTCATGGATTATTGGCTATCTACAGTACAACTAAGTTTTGGTCATCTAGGAAAGGGAGAAACTTCTTCGAAATTGCTAACATTTGATGTAACATATGTAGCAGTGTCCTTCTGCTCTGTTTCACTTTGTTCTCCTTATATATGGGTTGCCCACTCGCCCCTTAATAAAATTATTGTTTTGCACTTAAAAATAAAAAATGAAAAAAAATCTACCCTAATTATATCTACAAAACACATAGAATTGCTGGAAATATAGGACAATAAGAATGAACTTCATAAAAAAAATGTAATTTATATCCAATAACATATTAAATTCCCAACTAATAGTACACACTACAAGTAAACCCCTCTTAGGTAAACAAAGAAATTAACTATAAAACTCATCATAGTAAATCCTTATCCTATTGACTCAAGACTTTCAGGATTTCTGCAGGGTCGTCAAACATCTGATATATTATAAGTGTCTAAAAGATGGAACCATCCTTGACCTAGCTTCACACCCTTCAACGAAAGGTCTCAGTTAAAGTTTCAGTTCATGCCCCGGTTACTTTATATTAATCCTTTTTAAAATCAAACAACTGACGAATACATTATAAGCAAAACCAAAAAGTATAGCATAGCCTTTAGTATATGAAAGAAGCATCAGGAAGAGAGGGAAAAGTAAAGAAAGCTAAAACAAAACTATAGCCTCAAGTGCTAAATGCAAAGTTTTCATACAAATTGAATTGGCTGAAGAGCTTGCATTATACACCAATAGCCAAGACTACGAAAAAAAAAACAGTTCTTGATCTTATGTCACACCATAAATTCCATAAAGCACAATGCAGCACAAATCATTTGATGAAATTTACTTCATTCTTGCCCACTTTATAGTAACCTCTGTACGTCTGTATAACTGTTCAGGGATTTAACAAGACGAATAGATAATACTTAAAACTTTAAGGCATTGTAAATCAATATAACAGCTCAGTACATTTAACTTTTTTTCCTTCTGAATATAAATTTTCATTGAGGTGCCAAACTGGTGCAAAGCAGAGAATACACAGTGCTACACTTATAGCCTCAAGAACATTGTTAGAAAGGAAGGTACAACAAGGTTTAAAGCAACTGCCGAATTCAAAATCCTACAATTCATCTTCCTCCAGATCATCCAAACTGTTCATGGAATTAACAAGATCAATAGTCTACCAATAAAGCTAAGGAACATGAAGCTATAGAACAATACAATCCGTAGTCTGTACCAATAAAGCTAAGGAACACGAAGCTACAGAACAATATAATAACAATCCACAGTTGCCACCTCCCCTACACATGCCCAACCAACTAGCCATACACCTTGCCTTTTCGATCGACTTCTCTACGGCTCAAAACACAGAGAATATTGTTTGACGAAAAACTAGGACAGGCCACTTAATGAGAACTAATAACTAATACAACTCTTGTGAGAGCCATTTCTCAGTGGCGAAACAGACCTCGGGCAAGCAAATAATTGCTTATGCGAGTACCATGTACGAGTATAACAGAAAAATGAAGGCAAGAGAAAGCCAACGGAGTTATCACGACATGGTCCCAGTTTCATTCAAAGTCAGAGGAGGCACTGATTTCTTGATGCCAAAAACAAAAGTTAGCCACTAATTTTATGAGTGTCATAGTTCATACTAATCCTTCCCAGCAAAAGTTTATCCACAAGAAAATTTCATGAACGAGTATAGAATATGGATAGATGCTGACTCAGAAGAGTGAGCATTATGGTTTGCCAAGTCACGAAACTAGGTTAATGTTTGTCAAAACAACAAGAAAACTTGTCTTCTAATTTCTAAACAGAGGGTTGCGTCTTTATATGATATTGAGGAAGAAAACTCTAGAAAAAGTTAACAAGAACTGCTGAAAGGTCAGTGGAGAATATAAGTGGAGAAGCCACTGATAAAAGGAACAAAAGTCCTAGGAGCACAAGGGGAAATTAGTTGTTTACTTTCTGTTCAATGGCCATAGAGAGCAGACTGCAGAGGCAAAGAGCTAGGGGTGCTAGCGGAAAACATTGTGTTTGATTGCTGTGGTAACAGTCATAGCCTCATAGGGAGCTGAAGGTCGCGAAAAAGTACATCTCAGAAAAGGAGCTTTTTTCCAAAGTAACACTGTCAGAGAAAATATGTCCCAATATAACACTGGGATGAAATTATTTCCCAATATAACACTACATGCCATACTAAATGGCATGTTTTTTGAAGTTTTTATACGATGGCGTGATACATTTTGCATTAGTCACGCCGTTGCTACTGGTGTGACTAATGTGACGCCACTTTTGGTGGCGGGATTATAAATTTTCTATTGATAACGCCACTCTTAGTGGCGTTACTAATATATAGAACTCTTGATGAGGATCACCTGAAGCAAGGGAAAGACTCAATCTTACAACTATTGGTTGAACACTTGCTCTCTTGTATACGATGTTGAAGCAAGGTCAGGTGATTCATTTGTGGATCTGGTTCTCCCTTTTGGCTCATCTGGTCAATGAGCCGCCTAAGCAATAGCAACAATGCTTCGCCAGAACAAGAAACCCAACTAAACCCAAATTAGACGAATAAACCATAATCTGAAGCAACCATAATCGACGTAAAGCACCATACACCTAACTTCTAACTCCTCCAACTACCACCAGAGTAGCGTGAGCCCCCATCACCACCATATCCTTGGCGTTGTCCACCTCCATAGCCGCCACCACTGCCACCTCCATAGCGTCCACCACCACCACCATAGCCGCCGCCACCATTGCGGTTGTATCCTCCCTCACGACGGCCTCCTCCTCCCTCATGACAGCCTCCTCTCACGATGGTTGATGATCGATTAGTCTCTCTTTTTTTCTTTAATTTTCAATTCCAAAATTTTCAACAAAAGTGTCATCACATGGAAGTAGAACACCACGTGTCAACATCACAAATATAAATATATAATATTGTTTGATGAAAGAGACTTGCATTAATTTTTTTTTTTAAAAAATTGTACATATTAGTAATGCCACTAAGGGTGGCGTTATTAGTAGGAAATTTATACTAGCCACGCCAACTAGTATGGCGTGACTAAGTTTTTTACACTATTCACGCCACCAGGGGTGGCGTGAATGCTCAAAAATATATCACGCCATCTATGATGGCATGATCATATAAAAATTACAAAAAACAAGCCATTTAGTATGGCGTGTAGTGTTGTTATATTGGGAAATAATTTCATCATAGTGTTATATTGGGCCATATTTTCTCTGACAGTCTTACTTTGGAAAAAAACCTCCTCAGAAAAGAGTACCTTTAACTTATTTTCATCGCTCTTGCTTTACAGGAAAAAAAAATCACTAGCATACCTTTATCGTTTTTATGCTACTGTAACAAAGCCGAAACGTGCTGCATCCAGTACTTTTATTTTTCTTTTTGGTTTTTTATTTCTCAAATTTGTTGTTGGAGCAAAAACTTGTTAGGTTTATATGTACATAGAACATAGAAGAAGAGAAGAAGATCTATAAAATATGCTCAACATGACATTCATTTTTGACATGTTTTGAAACCACACACACACAAAAGTCCAACATCAGAAAACTGTGAGAAGAGCGAGTGTGTTATAAGCAAATGGATTGGAACCCAACTCATGAGCCTTGAATTTTGGGTAAGATAGACCTCCAATCTATTTGTTGAATGTTCATGTTTTAGACCCAATCACTTTGGCTCTCCCAATATCTAATGTTCAAACATGGGTATGGGATCCCGGGTGAGGGGTTGATGTGTTTGTGGCCATATTTGAATGCGAGGGTTCTAGCAAACAAGCCCTATTGTGTGAGGGGAGTGTTGGAGACCACACCCACACAAAGAAATCCTACATTGAAAAGTTGTGAGAAACCAAAGTGGTTTATAATGCAATAATTGGGCCCCAGCTGATGAGTCATGGCTTTTGAGCAAATGTGGGCCACCATCTCTTACATTATAAACCCATGATGAAGACTCATTAACATGGGTTAAGCTCAAGATACAATATTCTAACATGGTATCAGATCTGAATTGTGAATTGTGGAGATGTTTGAGGTACAAAAGAGGCCCAAATGTATGACCTCCCAAAGGAGGTCATGTTTGGTACACGTTTGAGGCCCAATGTGGCCGTGTTTGAAAGTCTTCAACAAAGAAGCTCGTGTTTGGTTCACATTTAAAGCTTTTTATGACATAGAATGAGAAAGGCAATATGCATTCAGAGAAGCCGCAATATACAAAATAATGGAAAATCTATGGGGGTACCCCTTGGTCCCCCTTTTGATCAATGCCCTCTTTCAGCATTCAAAAAGAAAGAACCACGGAAAAAAAAACAAAAAAGAAAAGGAAGTGGCTATACAATTGCGGAAGGATATGCTAAGGAGTTCAATTAACTGGTGTTGCCTTGAAGTGCCTTTTTCTGCACAATCTTTTTTGAGGCTCCTTTTGAAGTTATTCAAAGTATAACTACAAGTTTTAACGCTATTTTGTAATTTCCATGCACTAAGGATGTTATTCCTCTTTTCGGAATATTGCTGAGTTTATTACCGATCGATTTATTTATCAAAATTTCTAGAAAACAAATAGGAAGAAATTTAGAGCAGCATAGTGATACAAATCTCACTAAATGCCCAAAAAAAATTTGGTAAGCATGAACTCTTCCGTCACCCAAAGTGCAAGGTGCAAAGGAAGCTAGCTTTTCCAGATATTTCAGTACATTCAAACATTTATATATTATAACCAAGGAATTTAAAACCAAGAGTTGATTTGGAGTTTCTCAACACAGTTATTTTCTACCATCTCAAACACAGATTGTTGGCCATCAACTTATAAATAAATTGTAAGTAATGAAAAAATACTCCTTTTGTCCCTGCATAATCTGCTTATATATTAGATTAGATTCCCCAAGTCATTCGTAAGTATCTTATGTCACCCCCCCCCCCCCCCCCCCACACACACACAAAAAAGGAAAAAAAAAAAAAAGTGACCTTTCTTCTGTGAATAATTCACTTTTTCTTTGGATGAAGAAAAAATTTCCTCGCATAGCTTTAATAATATTTATTCATTCTGCTTTGTTTCATATGTTTTCTGGTTAATTAATTGACATAAATCAGCAGTTATATAAATCCAAAATGATGCCTCGGTCTGATGTCAAGGGATTGAAGACGACATCAAATATGGCATTCCCTACATCATGCAACCCAAGAGCTCCATGAAATCATTCAGCTTTCATTCTATTCAAGATTGCAATTCAAAAAGTTCTTGACAAAAATTCTACAATAGAAAATCTTTCAAAAGGAGCTGTAATTTTCCATAAATCTCTATAAATTGAGATTAGTTGCTTGTGGCATGCCAATGCATAAATATGACTAACAAGACCATCTCTCACCTAGATTTCAAGATAAAAGCACTTGCATAATTTTGTTTAATAATTAATCAGAACTTAGCTTGTTTGTGCCCCTTTGGCCCAAAATATGTCCTAGAAAGTACAATTATGAGTTAAAACAAAATAGCTCCAACAGATAACACTCGAGTGTCCATAACAAGTAAGAATATAAAGTTCAATACCCATGAATTAGGCACAATTTCTTACCTTCAAATCCATTCTGTCATCTGGCTTGCCAAGATCGCCAAGAATCGTGCACTGGGTCCTCCTCAATCCACACTGCTCCAACTGATCTAACCAAAACAACCCATTTAACTCGCATTCTCTTAACAGGCACAATTGGGGACACACAATCACACAAAGAAAATACAATTAGATGATGCGACCAAAGCCCCAGAAGGTGAACCTGAACGTGGAGACTAGACTTGGAATCAACTGAGCTGGACTGATTCAAGCACAAAACGGGAGTCCCTTCCAGGTCGACTGCGAATCTCACACCAACACCTAGCGGCCAGTGATCTTGGGTGATGGTGGAGAGAGTGCCAACAGAGGACAACTCCATGATGGTCCGGGAGACCTCCGCAGGAAGCGGCTTCGAGAGAGAGCATCTGAGGGAGGTTTTGCGAAGCGTGCAGCTTTTAGGAGCTAAGAAATGGAAGCGATGAGGAGGAGGGGGAGGAGGAAGGAAGTGAGTGAGAGAGACAGAATCGGCTCGGAGATGCATTTCATTTCACACGCGAGGGTGAGATTGTTATGCGAGGCTATAAAGATAACGTCACCTCGTAGTGGATATAACAGAGAAAGGACTAGTTTGGTGAGACATTTTGAAAACAGTAGACTTATCAATATAATTGGTGGTAATAGAAATATTGGATAATTTTAGTAGTAGAAATATTGTTCCAATGTTATGTGGTGTTTGATTGAATTTTTGTTGGTAACATTTTTTTTGAGTAGCATATATTAAATGATAAATAGTTTATAATATCAATAAATTTATTTATAATAACACATGAAGTGAGGGTATAAATGGAAAAAAAAATTAATGGGGATAATATTGACTTTTGATGGTGAAATGCTACTAAAATGATTCATATAAGTAGCGTGTTAAAAATAACATAAAATGCTGAGTAAAAATATCTCGGATTACGTGTCAAAAAAACCCTAAATAAGTAGTATAAATGCTACAAAAAATAATCATCCAAACGAGGCCAAAGTTTCTTTTCAAAACATAGTTTTTAAAACTGACTCGTGTATCAGACCATCGAGGTTGAAGGGTCAAGGTTTTTGAGGTTCAACCGTTGCGATGAAAATATTGAATCGCAAATTTTTAATAAATAATAAAAAAATAAATATTTAGCTATATAGTATATAAATATATTTCGTTTAACATTTCCAAATATATAGTACATACATTATATAATATAGTATATGATATAATATAGTGGAGGGTCCCATTAAATATATCTATATCTATATATAAAGTAGAGGCTCTAACAATTGCTCTTATTTTTTCGACACCTGGCCTGCTAAAACTCTTTGTTTCTTCCCACGTGGACTCTCTACAATTCCTTTATTTCTTATTCAGACGCTCTTAGTTCTCTCCCTATTTCTCCAATACACTTTCTCTCCAAACGTCTCCTGCGATAATAAAAAGAAGCGAAAACAAACGGACGATCTCAAAGCCGTTTTTTGTTCTACGTCTACTGCTCCCTTCTCTATTTCCATCTCCCAATTAAACATGCCTGTTTCCATATCCCACAAAATCTACAATCGATTCTGTGGAGCTGTTGTTCCTTTGGTGTTTACGTGCTTAATTTTCATACAAAAGCTGCAACAGATTGATGCTCCATTTGTTGCTTCCTTGCTTGGTTTCCATACCCTACAAAATCTGCAATCGATTCCTCAGCGCGGAGTTTTTGTTCGTTTGGTGCTACCGTGCTAGGTTTCCATAGCCCACCGATTGCTGCTCTCGCGTTCTCTGCTTCCATATCCCTTTGGAAAATTCAAAACTGGCTCCCCGTAGTACTAGCCATGGCGTTGCTTTTCTCTTTGTTTCCCTTTAATCTGCATGAACAACAACAGGTAAGTGTATCATCTTTAATTGTTTTAGGATGTTACTGTTTTTGTGTGCTTCGTTTCTTTTACCATAGAGGCTCAGCTCCTTTACACGAATTGGTAGATGATATCCTTTGAAAGTGGAGGCCTTTTCTGCTGCATTAGTTTGTTGAATGTTGCTGCCTTTCCTATTATTTTATGGAACGGTTAAGAATAAAAGTGTTCCACCCTTTATTTGAGTTTTCATTGGTTGATGCTTGGAGTGTTTGGGGTTCTGCTACTCATCCATCCCTTATGTATTGATTGGGTGTTGTGCTTAATTTGTGATTTGGCTACAGATAAGGGATTACTAAAGAGCACGGAGGAAGAAATCTCAAGGCACCCATTACTGTGAGGATTTCAGTTTTTGTTTTTGTGTGTGGGTTTGGTTTATTGTATTATGGGGTGTATTGTGGTCAAGTATTATAGGTTTTTTAGTGAATACAGGTGGTGGTTGATTTTTTTTGTTAAACTCTGTGTTAGATTTTCATATCATACTTTATTTGACTTTGTGGAGTAGGATTTCAGCTACTAGGTGTGTGCATGTTTGGATATTATAAACATTTGTTTCCACTGTTTACCCAATCTGTTTGTTGCCCAATCTGTTTTTGGTCAGAAGCAAGGCTAACATATGCTGCAGCACAGGTTCGAAAAGAACCAGTTTTACAAGCCCCATCATGACTACTTCTCTAATACTGTAAGATATTCAACCTTGCCTCTTGTGTTGGTTTTCATTGGCTTGGACCTCAAGGTTGTCTTTTCTTTTCTTTTTTTTCCCATGTTGACAGCTTAACCTGAAGTGTAGTGCTCAGCAAATAACAAAAATGCTTATGTAAATGCAGGTAAAAAGTCACTTATCTACTTTGATTCTCTGTCTGCTATGAAAGTAGGGCATTCTGACTGAACAACCATTTGAAAGGTTGTGTCTCTTAGCTTCAAGGTATTGCTACGTGTTCTTATTGGGTTGTATTTTATGAATCATGTCTATTATGGATCATATATAAATTCTTTGAAGTAACATGCAAATGTTTTATATATTGACATTGATGTGCATCACGGTGATGGAGTTGAAGAAGCTTTTTATTTCACAGGCAGGTATGAAGTTGTGTCTCAACTAGGAATTTACTGGTATCTTTGTGAATTTTGTTTCGATCAAACTAGGTCTTTAATGATTGAGCATTATATATATATATATATATATGTATATTTATTTATGTATACGTATGTATGTATCATATATGTTTTGATTACATGCTCTATTTAATGTTAGTTATCCAAGAGAGCAACGGGACATCTTCCTACGTCGAGGTTGACATGTTCTGACCTTTAGTGAGATTATATTCTCCCAAACTGTCATCTCAAATACCATCATTAACCAATTGCTATGGTTTTATACAAGATGTACTGCAAAAATAAGCAGGAGCTCACCAAACATCAGAATTGCGCTTCTCCCTGAAAATTTCAAAACAGAAGAACCGCATAAAAGGAACTGAGAATAAGGACGGAGATCTAAGGAAGCAAGGCCGACAAATTGATAGCCTCAGTTGGATTGTCAGAAAAGCAAATGCAAGGTACAGCGAAGATACATGCTTAATTCTTTTTGTTGTGCTTTTATTAAAGAAGAGCAATGATTGTTGCTGCATACCGTAGGATGAAGAAAACCTTGATTCAATTGAGCAAAGGTATACGCCAGGGACCTGACACTAATTTAGTTCCTCTTTTATTCGGTTAGCAACCACCAACATCATCAAGGAAAAATGTTATATTCACTTCCTTTAACTGAAATGTTGATCACTCTCAACTGTGTAATGTGTTTTTCTACATCTAAAATTTATTTCTCTGTTCTTTCCATATATGTTTGATTATTTTTTAGGCATTTGATTCATGGGTTTTTGGTTGATACATTATTTACATGGATTTGTTTTAGCTATGTATAATTTAGTTATACTTCTCTCCCTCTATAATCTAGTGATATGCCATTACTTGCATAGTTCCCTGGTCTTTTACTTATCTGTGAAGTTTAATTTTTGTTGGGCCTTTAGTTGATCACCATAGACATGATACAAGAGCTTGGCACCAAATATGTCTTTTATGTCATTGACATAAACTACTTCCCTGGTAAGTATAATATTTGACATATTTGCTATTTTGATTGAATGAATACTCTTATTGTGGCCTTCAGTTTTTTGTTTGTGTGTGCTTGACCTGAGATTAATTGGTGCATTTCCTGATTTCCATTGCAACATTTTCTTCTAACACCCTAAACAAGATATACGCTTTGATCACTGCAACAAAGCATGAGATTTAATTTGGATATAGACTACTCCATTAAGAGGAGATTTCCCGATTCTTAAATTTTTGCAGGGCCAATGCTGTGGTCAAAGTCACTTCCATTTGCCACCAAACCTCAAACAAGGGATACTAGAGAAGGCTACCCCTTCTTGCTACTTGAAGGATAGGGTGTCACACTCTGAGCTTGAGGTGAGATGCCATTCTACTATTGTTTCTGTGTCATTCTCGATGTCTTAGCCATACTCTGGTGACTATTTTTTGTCCCAGGAATTTGCAGACATAAAGAACTCTCTCGGTTGGTATTCATTTTGTTAGGCAAGTGGTGAAGCAAAACGGTGTTGTTTCCTGAGTGGTTCTTATGTTGCGTGACCTGCAGATATGCGTGTAGTTGTTTCTATGTTTTCGTCTTTTTCCGTTTGTTGTGCCGTCTTCTTGATCAGTGTGTTCTCCATGTGTTTGTCATCTTCACCATTAAAGTTACAAATTGTGCTTTATCACCATTACTCTCTCAAGCATTCATCCACCACCTACATTTGGTTCTTCTCAG
Source organism: Tripterygium wilfordii (assembly GCF_013401445.1). Taxonomy (NCBI): domain Eukaryota; kingdom Viridiplantae; phylum Streptophyta; class Magnoliopsida; order Celastrales; family Celastraceae; genus Tripterygium; species Tripterygium wilfordii. Next base: position 7,690,698 of record NC_052241.1, read on the forward strand.
TTTTGCAATGCTGATTATCACCTAAAGGCACTCTGACATTTAGTTCAATGCTTCAATGGTGTCTTATGTACCTCTCTCTTCTTTGCAGTTCGTGGCCATTTAGGCCTCTATGTTGCTCTATGTCACGTGTAGCCAGCTGTTAATGTAGCTTTGTCCAACCTTAGTTTTTCATGAACCTTGATCTTTCAAAATATTTCAGCTTTTCCAATCTTTAGTTTCAATAATATTTCCAAATCAGTGAGATGGGATTGAAGGGATATTTTCAATGAGTCGAGAGTTTTGAAAGATATTTCAGTTCGTAAAACATGAATGATCAATATGTTTGTACCCATTCAATATGGACCAAAGGGTTGGAATCCGTGTATGTGTATATCATTATTAGTTGTTCAGGGAGATTATAAAAATCTATCTGCACCTCATCAGGAGATAAAACCTTCCTAACCATTCAAAGGAAACTTCAAAGGACGTTCAGGGACTGGGTTGGTGATGGATGGATTCATACAGAAGTGAAGTCAAATTTAATCTAGCATTTATCTTTTAATGTTGGCAATAGCACAAAATTGCCAATGTTAGCAATAAATAGCACAAAACTGCCTTTGTTCTCAGCTAAAACAAAAACAAATTCATTTCGGTATGGTGGTGGTACATTTGGAGTGTGTCAAGTAATCAGAATTTCCAAACATCAAGTCGTTGAAGAAACATTTCATTTCTATTAGTTTTATGAGGAAAGTAAAACATTTAATTTCTAATAGTTGTATGTATTTGGCTGACGGAAAAAAATTGCCATGACTTCTTATTACATACTGTGGATTATCTATTACTCCTATATTAGTTTAATATTCACAAACGTATTCTCTCTTTGTTATATGCTCGGCTCTCTCTCATTGATTTTTTTTTCATCGCGCGGGGTAGACGCTAGTTATATATTATACTAGAGACTCCAATAATATAGTATAAATTTCTAGAGAGTTCCCATTATCCCATTAAGTATATTATATTTTATAAAAAATAATATAGCATCTTAGATATTACAATAATACAATGGACTAATGGAGTTTCTAGTAGACTCGAGAGTGGAGAATCTCAAAGACGCTCTTCTTCGTCTCCACCTTTATGCGTGCCAGGATCTGCAGCTTCTAAATATTTGATCTGCTGCTTCGTCGCCTCGCCTTCTCTGTTACCCACACGCTTTTGCTTGCTCACCATCACCGATTTGCACCCACCATCATCGATCTTCACCCACACGTTGCTGCTTGCCCACCATCACCGATCTGCAGTCAGCACCCACTGCACCGATCTTCACACACTGATCTACACCCACCTGCACCAATCTTCACCCACCAGCACCATCGCCGATCTCACCCACCAAGCGAGTTTTTCATTAAAACGGTCTGGGTCACGGTTTTACGATTTTACGGTTTATTTCGCGGTTTGCTACGGTTCGATGTAAAAACCGTATTTTACAAGAAATAAACCGCGGAGGCCGTCGGTTTACGTGTTTTGCGGTCGAACCGGTGGGCCGGTCTGGGTTGAAAAACTATGTTTCAAACCCTATGTATCTGGCTCTGTTTGGTGCACAATTTTGTCATTAGCATATATGCTAGCATATATTGTAGATAATAAATGATTGTAATATATTGTAGTATAAATGGTTATTGAAATGTTGTTAGGTGTTTGGTTACACTTTTGCTGAAACAATATAAAGTCTTAATATTGTCTTGTAAATTACATGGAGGGGCATAACTATTTCAAACTATATAATAGTAATAAAAAAATCATAAAATAAGTTATAAACACTGCATAATTAATTAAAAATAATAAAAACTTTTTTTCATAAAAATTTTTTTTTAAAAAAATTGAAAAAATACCATAACTCATTCAACATTGCAATCTCGTGTGAATTGAGTATTGTGGCATATTGTGTAATTTTATGCCTTCATTAGGGTAGTTACATTAGCAAGGGAAGAAATTGTCTTGAAATGGTAGAAAATATCACAATTCCAAAAAGAATCATTTATTGTGTTTAAATTGCTTTGAAATTTGTACCACAAAATTGCTGTTTGTTTGTGTAATGCAATATATGGTTCAAATGCAATATATTGTGCACCAGAATTGTGCAACAAACGGAGCCTCTATCTTTTTTTACCAATTGAGGTGAGATAGTGTTCGATAAAAAAGCTGTGGTGTAATGAGATGAGTTATGCTCGTGAAAAATGTTTTACGTGTCATAAAAAATAATGTGGTGAGGTGAGATAATAAATTATGAAATTTATTCAATTTTAATTATAAATTGTAATAAATGATTTTGTGAAGTTAATTTTGTTAATTAATATTTGTTAAATGACGAGTTAAGTTTTTTTAAAAATAAGTTATTAATTTTGTTAATATCACTAATATATATTGTATATTAATACATCCTAATAATTAAATTAATTGTTTTGTATTTTATAACTAAGTAAAGTATACAAATAAATTTTATTTAATAAAAAAAATTTATAAATAAGATTCAACTATTATTTAAATTTAATGAAAAAAACTTTCTTCGTTTTCGAAATATGAAAGATACGCTTGGAGTAACAATGTAATTGGCGTTACGTGAGACGCATTTTCAGGAAAAACACGTATCCTCCTCTTCTCCTGGTATCGTGACTTTGCAAGGTTGAACAGCAACCTACAGGACCCGCAAACACCTAAAACCACTAAACGAAGCCCTCTGTCGCTACTCAGTGCATCTGAACAACTTCAAACGGACTGCCAAACGGACACATTGTAAATACAAAGAAATCAAATAGGTACCTCAAGGATGGGTCTAAATGCATACCCACATTTTACTTTGTAAAAGCCCTATTTTACCCGCTTTAAATTTTACTCTCTAGTCTCTACAAACTCCATCACATCATTGTCTTTACAGCCTAAAGAAAAAAGATATGCAGACGTATCTCATCATTGTCCCCTCATTGATACATTATTAAAGCAACCACAATGGTGATTTTTTGCTGGGGCATAGGTAATGTATGAGAATTTGTATTTTGCTGATGTGACTGTATTGAGGATGTGTTTTGCTGATGTGGTTGGGCCAACAAAATATAATGGTGTAAATTTGTTGGCTTTACTTTTTGTGTAAAAAAGATGGAATCCCATCACATCATTGCCTCCATGCTTGTCCCAACAAAAGGAGGCTAACAAAATGACATTGTTGTAACATCTTCATTTTTTCATGGCCCATCAAAATTCACTTTTTTCTCATCCATTCCCCTTTAGATTAACATTGTTGCAATTGCTCTTACAACTTTAGTTAAGACTTGCATAGTTGTTATTTTGTTTGCACTCACTTTAATGTCTAGACATTGATTCCATTATCATCCTGACATTGATTTGATTATTGTGATGCAACCCGTGGTGATATTTATTTCTATCTGGATTTAAAATGATACATAATATTGTGCTTTATCTGCTTGGCATTATATACAATAATTTGGGTTGTGTCACGCCCCGTTTTGGGTGAGGTCGTGAGATAGGAAAAACACACATACAAATTAGACAAATGTGGCTCAACTTTATAGAACAATGAGCGACAGCCTGCACAACAATAAACAATTGTCCTAAAGAGGACTCCAATGACATTAAGCCTCCAAGAACATAATTCAATACTACCATAGTAATTAAGACCTCAATGGTCCATCTCGCAGCGGAAACAAAACAATAGCTCAAGTCCGAGGTGATTGAGTCATACATGACATTCAACAATTTAAAACGTCTAACAATCCTAAATAAAGGTAAGGAAATAGACATCTAGTAAACACGAGCTACACCACATTGTCACGCCTCCGATAGTCGATCGTGAACATTTTTCTAACATGAGGAGGGAAAGTAAAACAAAGAAAAGAAAGGCATGAGCGAAAGGCCCAGTAGAGAAATAAAAATAGAACGAAAAACAACGAGGTATAGAAATACAATACCAGAAGGAACCGTACTAGATTCGGACCCCTATAAAGATTTACAACGCTCAAAGTGCCAAGAGATATGCATCAATGAATGTAATTTACAACATATATATACATTTAAAATATTATATATATTTAAAACAACAAGTGAAACAATTGAGGCACACCGAACGTCGAAGCACTCGTTGACCAAGTGTATACAAATACACGCAAGGTCACAATCACACAGAAGGGAGGATCCATTTAAGAAAAGTGTACTCACAAGCAACAAGGATATCCGGACATCTAAATCGATGGTGGGTTGTACACCCCACCCCGAACAATGTGATATAACAACATAACCAACAATTGCCCACAAAACTTGGCTTAATATATGTCACATTTACAATATACAAAACTTGACTCAATATATGCCACATTTACGATACAGTTCAAAACATTTACAAATGACATAAATTTTATATCATTACAAGAATTTACTTTAACAACAGCGTACAACTAGGTTGTACCCAAAATAGTTTACAATACAATTTTTTCTAAAATACCATCTTGCGGCCCAATAGACTTGGGATCCTCCTAGGAGTTGCACAATGTCCAGGCCGAAGCTCGGCGTCACTCCTAAACCCCTTATCCATTGAACTCCACAAGGGTGTAAAATATGCAAAAATATTGGGTTTGAATAAATTTACAATTTCCTCTTTAATGCATTAAAAGAATTTGATGCAAATAAACTATTTATGCAATATCTTTGTTACGAAAATTCATAGTAAAACATGATGGATGCAAGACGGTCTAAACCCACAACAATGGCTTATGACACAACAACATGTTCATGAAGGAAGACAAAGAATAATGGATTCCAATAAATATCCATGGACAACAATTCAACACAATTGTAGGAAAGAGGAAGTTTAAGAATTTAGGAGGCTCCTATGATAATTTAATACAAGACATTAAAAGAATTATCAAAGACGATAGAAATTTCCCTATCTCTTGTAAACACAAACTTTACAAGCTTAAGCAATAAGTGTCAAGTACTATCCAATGAGCCAACCTAATGAAAAATAACATGACTTAATTTATCAAGCCTAGCACTAATTTAACAAAACCCCAATTTGGGTCAAGAACCCTAGATCCAATCTTCACTAATCCTAACTGAAAATTCAATTACAAGATTATAGAAATCTTACCCAAGTTCCAGTGGAGAAAATAGAGAGATTTTTAGTGTTAAATCCTCCTTTGTTGCAACCCAACAAAGTTCAAGAGAGAGGTTCAAATCCCTTGCTTTAAGAAACAAAAGGAGACAAACTCAAGTTTAAGTGATTCTGTGGTGGTGGGTGGTGGCCGGGGTTGCTGCTCGGAAGTGGCTGAGCGGTTGGGTGATGAAGGACAAGAGAGGGCAAGACAAAAGGAGAAGAACAAAGATTTGAGACACTTTTCCATTTTAACGGACTCACAAAATACAGGGTATTACAGGTTGTGTTGTAATTCACTAGTAATATCAATTGCTATAATGATATAGAAAGCAAATACTACTAATGCAATATAGAAATACAAGAAAGAAATAAGAGAGATTTTGAGAGTGTTTTTCTTCTTCCCTTTGATTTGTTTTTATTCATTCCATTACACATGTATTTATGCTTGTAAACTTCACCTAAATCTCGCCTAATCAACCACCATATTAAATTATAGTTTAATACATGTTGAAAAATTTACAACATAATTAATAGAAATAGGTAATATCCCCTTATCCACAATAATGCTATGGTACTATGTTTTTAGCACCCCTCTTGGATGACCTTATGCAAAGAATATGCCTTGTTAAAACCTTACTAAGGAAAAACCTAGTGGGATAAAAACCTTAGTGAAGGAAAAAGAGTACGCCATTCTTGTATAGCAACCTGGTGAGACTAGTGAGAAGATTGCCTCGCCAAAACCTTGCCGAGGAAAACCTTTTGGGAAAAAAACCGTTGGTTGAAGGAAAAAGAGTACAATGCATACCACTGTCTTTACTCCCCTTGATTCAACAAAATCTTTGAGTCATCGCATACCAATGTTATAGACCAACTTCTTGAATATTGCAAGTGGCAATGTTTTCGTAAATAAATCTACCAGATTATCACAAGAACATATCTGTTGAATATCTATATCACCACTCTTCTGGAGTTCGTGTGTATAAAAGAATTTTGGAGAGATGTGTTTAGTCTTGTCTCCGTTTATGTATTCTCCTTGGAGTTGGGTTATACATGCAATGTTGTCTTCATATAAGATTGTTGGGATACTCTTAATTGATTGCAGTCCACACTTTTCTTGAATATGAGAAATCATTGATCTCAATCACATACATTCCCGACTAGATTTATGAATTGCCAGTATCTCATAATGATTAGAAGAAGTTGCTGTATTTTGTTTATTTCACTGATTTTCAAGAAATAAAAATACATAATCAGTTTGAGATTTTGCACTGTGAGTATCAAATAGATAGTCAGCATCTGCATATATAACTAACTGAGACTTGGGGATCAAATGGGTACAATAGACCCAAATTGGTTATACCCCTCAAATAATATAGAATATGCTTAACTCCATTTCAATGCCGTCGAGTAGGAGCAGAACTATATCTTGCAAGTAAATTGACGAAAATGCAATATCTGGTCTAGTACAATGGCTAGATACATCAACGATCCAATTGCACTCAAATATGGTACTTCTGGACCCAGTAGTGTCTCCCCTTATCTTGAGGTCGTAATGGATCATTCTTAACATCAAGTGAACAAACTATCATTGGAGATTTAGGCTCAAGATCCTCATTACTTCTGGTAATATTTGTAACAACTGCACTACAAATGCAAATACATTGTCGACAATAAACTCAAAATGATGCAAAGAATGACAAAGACAATATGTGTGATGCCCCGACCTAGAATGCGTTACTTTTGGTACTATCTTAATCAAACCACTAATTAATCCAATCATCAAACCATCAAAAATTTTGACAGCACCTTCCCGTATTACGGAAGATGCCAACCTGGAGTAAACACGGAGCAATATCACAAGGGAAATTTTATTTACACCACATAAAGTACTAACTTTACATCATTTTTTTTACCTTATAAGTTTACATCCATATTTGATAAATTTACACAAAATATTTAATGGATATCCTAGACTACCCTTAATTTATAAAATTATGATTAACAAAGTGTTAAGTTTACACACCTCATTAAAAGTGTTAAGTTTACACACCTCATCAATTGAACTAAAATTATATTCTGTATTTCAGTCAAGTATTTGGCAATGACTATTTCGTCAAACAATAACATATATAATCAAGCATCCAACGCAAGGAGCAATCCTGCATGCATAATCAATCGTTAGGACATGAAGTCCACAAATCCGATCCGCGAGTCCCGATCACATGGAGCACCCTCCCAACCATCCAACCAGCCATCGAATTGAGGTATCACACAACGTGTCTCAACCAAGAAAAACATGCACGCTCCTCCTGATCCGTAACCCTGGTACCGGAACTAAACTCATCTGCGAGGAGGGAATAAGGAAAGGAAAAGGGTGAGCCAAAAGGCCCAATAGGGAATAATAACGAATGAATAATCAATATTAAGACTAAAATATTATAGAAAAACACAAATGCAACAATATGATAACTAACATTATGTACACCCAAATTACAAGTAGATCACAACACCATACGAGATCCTAAATTGGCCCACCGGCATCCCTATACTCATTGGGACCTTGAACAGCCCAACGACATCATCGCATGGTGCCTCAAATACATGTGAAATCTTGACTCGACCCACTAGCATTCCCATACTCATAGGAACCCTGAACAGTCCATCAACATTCCACATTTCACATCAATCAAACCTAGGAGATGTATGGGTCCATACCCGACATCTATCGTGTAACTACAATGCATGTCCAACATGGTTATGCAATGAAGTATACATACAACCTACATATATACTACTACATGATGCATGTTCAAGAATAATTAATGCTCAATAAAAGACTGAACATATACGGTATGCAATATACTCAAGTCATATAACAAAGTAATCACAATAGGGTTGTTCTCCCTTAGGGACAATTAAGGTGAGAACGAACTCATAATGAACATTGGGAAAAGATAAATGTTCTTAATAGGAGGACATATTCAAAGAAAATAGCAAAACGGTGAAATTTCCCTACCTCGCACTCCAAAAATGAGTTATGTAAACTAATACTCAATCTTGAATTCTCCGACCTCAAATCAACCTATTATTCGATAAACCCATCCTCCAATCGATATACAACAACTTCAAGTTCATATATCTAACACAAATTAACCCAATAACTCAAGAAACCATTACCTTTTCTTACCCAAGGCTTTCCAAGTTCTTGAACTCACCTATTCAAGGTTGCTACTCCAATCAACAATAGAATCTAGAAACACAATCATAAACAAGTCTAAATCAACCTATTAAATCACTAATTTCATCTAATTCAAAGATTGTCCCCCAAACCCACAAAACCCATAAAACCCTAGAATCCAAAATGCCCCAATTTCTAAGTACTAGCTTTTAGATTTAGGAAACTTAGCAAGATTGTAGAAACAAATAAAATAAAGGGATTCAAGCTTCCTTTAGGTCTCAAATGATGTAAGAATTCGTGGATTTGAGTTTGGGTTCGAACCTTGAAAGATTAGGTCAAAGAGAGGAATTTAAGAATATGTAAGCTAGAGGGAAAAGTCATGAATCCAACTTGAAACAACTTGAAAGTGAATAACCTTACCTTGGTTGATGATCTTGGGTGATGGAAATGAGATTTTGAGAGAAAATGGGGTTAGAGTTCATTTAGGTAGCGTTAATTTTTTAGAAAAATCGCGAAATGGGTGTTTTAAAAAATTGAATCCACTCGTACAGGGCAAGTCCGATCGATCGGAACCGCTCCCGATCGATCGAAATTGGCCATTGTCCATATTTTCCAATGTCGATTTTCAGTCCATCGAAACTGGGCACCTGCACTACTTTTCACATATACTCAATTTTGAAAACCCTCCGTACACCCCCGATTCCCTCGGTATTAATTTCTAATGACTTTTACCCTGATATTAGACTTCAAACATGTCTACCTGGCTCAAATGGATATATATATATACTCAACACATGTTGGTCCTACATAATTTCTAAAAGAAAAAGAAGTTCGGGGTATTAAAATATGAAAATGAATCATGCCAAAATTACCATCCAATACGCATATATATAAGCATGCAAATATATATACAAAACACATATCCAACTTGTGCGGGTAGTGCCACAAATCATCCACAACCAATCGATAGCACATAGCAGTTTGGATTCCTCATTGGAGGCCATGGCTCTCAAATCCATTCACAACTATCAAGGTAGCACATGACAATCTGGATTCCTCATTGGAGGCCGTGGCGCTCAAACACCTCATACTATCAAATGGGTAATATATGAGGGGATAAATCCGAGACAGTATCAAATACCCCGTATAGTCAAATGAGTAATTGATAAGGGATAAATCCCAGACAGTGATCACGTCTCCTAATGGTGTGTAACAAGTACAACCATCGCATAAAACCAACCAACCACGTCAAAGGAGGTTGAACCCGCATATGAAGGATGTTGTCAAAGCTGAAGTTCTTAAGCTACTTGATGTGGGGGTAATTTATCTGATTTCAGATAGCAAGGGCGTCAGTCCAATTCATGTAGTCCCAAAGAAAAGTGGCATCACTGTGGTGAAGAATGAAAATAATGAGTTGATACCTACGGGAATGACCACGGGATGGAGAGTGTGTATTGATTATAGGAAGTTGAACAATGAAACACGAAAAGACCACTTTCCACTACCATTCATTGATCAGATGTTAGAGAGACTAGCTGGACATAGTCATTATTGCTTTCTTGATGACTATAGTGGATACAATCAGATTGCCATAGCACCTAAAGACCAGGAGAAGACCACGTTCACATGTCCATATGGCACTTTTGCATACCGAAGGATGTCGTTTGGGCTGTGCAACGCACTAGCTACATTCCAAAGGTGCACGATGAGTATTTTTTTTGATATGGTAGAGAAGTTTATTGAAATTTTCATGGATGATTTCAGTGTATTTGGAGCTGATTTTGATGAATGTCTTGAGCATCTTAGGTTGGTTTTAGAGAGGTGCAAAGAAACCAACCTTGTTTTGAATTGGGAAAAATGTCACTTCATGGTGCAAGAAGGAATTGTGTTGGGTCATTTGATTTCCAGCCGTGGAATTGAAGTGGACAAAGCCAAAATCGAAGTCATATCAAAGCTGCCTTATCCAACAACAGTGAAGGGTGTGAGGAGTTTTCTTGGTCATGCGGGATTCTACTGGAGATTTGTAAAGGATTTTTCCAAGATTTCTCGACCTTTGTGTGTATTGCTGACAAAGGGGGCAGACTTTGTATGGACAAATGAGTGTCAGACAGTGTTTGACAAGTTAAAAGAAGCACTCACTTCCGCCCCTATTATGCAAGTACCTGATTGGGAGCTGCCATTTGAGTTAATGTGTGATGCAAGCGATTATTCTTTGGGGGCTGTTTTGGGTCAGCATAAGGATAAGATGCCATATGCCATCTATTATGCTTCACGCACCATGAATGATGATCAGCTGAATTATTCGACAACGGAGAAAGAATTGTTGGCTATGATTTTTGCATTAGAAAAATTCAGGTCTTACCTCACAGGCTCCAAGGTTACTATGTACACAAATCGTGCAGCATTGAGATATTTAATGACAAAAAAAGATGCAAAGCCACGGTTAATACGTTGGATACTCTTGTTGCAAGAGTTTGATTTGGAAATTAAAGACAAAAAGGGAGTTGAAAATGTCATTGCCGATCATCTTTCTCGGCTGCTACCTGACAGCGAGCATGAAGAACTTCCTTTGGGTGACTCTTTTCCGGATGAGCAGCTCCTATCCATAAACACACTGCCATGGTATGCTGACATTGTGAATTATCTTGTTACTAACTCTTTTCCTACTGAGTTGTCTTATCAGGAAAGGAAAAGGATAAGTTCACAGGCATGAAATTACATATGGGATGACCCTTACCTCTTCAAAATATGCCCGGATCAAATTATTAGCAGATGTGTATCACAGTCTGAACAACAAGAAATTTTGAAGCATAGTCATGCTTACGCATGTGGAGGCCACTTTGGGCCTAAAAAGATTGCACTTAAGGTATTTCAAGCTGGATTTTATTGGCCTACTATTTTTAAAGATGCTTGGATTTTTTGTAAGAGTTGTGACAGATGCCAAAGGACCGATAACATCGCTGCCAGAGATCAAATGCCTTTAACAAATATTCAGGTCATTGAACTTTTTGATGTATGGGGAATTGACTTCATGGGTCCTTTTCCTAATTCTTTTGGATTTGAATATATTTTAGTTGGTGTTGATTATGTGTCCAAATGGGTCGAGGCTGTCCCCTCAAGAACTAATGATCATCGAGTGGTTGTGAAGTTTTTGTAGGACAATATTTTCTCTAATTTTGGGATGCCACGAGCTATCATTAGTGATGGTGGAGGTCACTTTAATAATTATGCATGTTCTGCTTTGATGAAGAAATACGGGATCACTCACCATGTGGGTACCCCATATCATCCTCAGACGAGTGGGCAGGTGGAGATAAGCAATAGAGAAATCAAGACAATTCTGGGGAAAACGGTGAATCTAAATAGAAAAGATTGGTCTCTACGCTTGAATGATGCATTATGGGCATACAGAACTACTTACAAAACACCCATAGGGATGTCTCCGTTCCGGTTGGTTTATGGGAAAGAGTGTCACCTGCCAGTTGAATTAGAGCATCGAGCTTATTGGGCTATTAAAAAGCTCAATTTTGACATGAAGGCAGCTGGAGATCGACGTCACTTGCAACTAAACGAGCTTGAAGAATTACGGCATGAAGCCTATGAGAATGCCAAGTTATATAAGGAGCGGGCCAAGAGGTACCATGACAAGAAGTTTGTGCGAAAAACTTTTTCTGTGGGACAGAAGATGCTGGTGTATAACTCTCGTTTGAAACTGTTTCCAGGAAAACTTAAATCAAAGTGGCATGGCCCGTATGTGATACAAGCCGTGTTTCCTCATGGTGCATTAGAATTAAAACATCAAGATTTTGATCAAACATTCAAGGTTAATGGCCATCGAGTGAAGCCTTATTGGGAGAATGTACAAGTTACTGTGGATGAAATGGTATACCTCCACTCTATTGATCTCTGACAGAGTCCAAGACTATGTCCGACTGAAGACAATAAATTTAGCACTTCATGGGAGGTAACCCATGTGAGAGAAGAGCGCAATTTTGACAACTTAAATTAGCTAAGTCTCTCTTCCTTTTCCATCACTTAATTTTGTTATTTATTTTCGTCATCACAAATTTTCTTTTTGTTTTTGTTTTCTTTTAAAATATTGAGGACAATGCCGATTTCAAGTTTGGGGGAGAGGGAATTTGCTTTTGCCGAAAATTTTTGAAATTGTTTTGAGAAAAGAATTGGCATACTTGTGTTAATTGTTATGAAGTGCTTTTGAGACTGATGGTGTGATTATTTGCATGATCTTTTGCAATGAATGTATGCTTAGTTTACATATTATTTGCAACATCAATTAGCTTGTGAGGAGCCTGCAGAAATTTTGTGTGCTATGAATTTCATGACTTTATATAGCTAGAACTTGCATTAGACCATCTGAAGTAAATACTATGTTTTTGTTCTTTGAAAGTGATGAATGCATTCTTTGTCAATTTTGGCCTACCTTGAACCTTACCTCTGTTCCCAGTCCTTTGAATGAATACTCTTCTTTTGCGGTACACCTTCCCATCTTTGTGATGTGTTATGCATGTGTCAATAGTCATAAAAATAGAATCCATCATGAGACTGTTGTTTGAGGTGTTTGGAAGGTGGTTGATAAAGTGAGGAGGAGTTTGAGTGTGGTGTTAAAGGGAGGCAGGTCTGAATATTGGGAGAAGTGTATAAACAGAGTTCTGGGGAATTTGCAACCTGTTTGTGACGTAAGTGCTACTGAAGCTTAGTTAAAAAGCGGTGACCCAAGTCCGTAGGTCAAAAAAAAAACACGTATACATAAATGTGTATCTACGGAGTAGGGTTTGGAAAACCCTTTTAACAGCAGCAAATACCAAATTACTTGCCTTTTTCACCCAAATTAGAAATTGGATTGGATTGTTTCTCTGTATTCTTGTAACAACTCTAAGTTTATCAATGGCTATGAGGAGTGCAAAGAGGAAGAAGGAGTTAGCGAGCAAGAAGAAGGGAAAGGTGGTTGAAAGTTCAGATGTCCCTACGGAAGAGGAAGAAGGTTTTGACCGATTCATCTCCCCTGAAGTTCAGATCGAGTGTGAGGAAGTGTGGTCGAAGAGGGTTTTGCATGTGGAACGCCATGTTGTGGTAGAGCACTTCCAGCGAGTTAACTGGTATTACAAATTGAAGGAAAGGGGATGGCTTGGCATCACCAGTGTTTCACGTGTGGCTATTCGACAATTGGTATATGAATTTTATGCAAATTTAACAGTCAATGATAACCATTGTGTGGCATATATCCATGGTAAGCAATTCTTTTTCAACCCAAGAAGGGTGTCATCTGTATTAAGCGTACCCGGACCATTGAAGAAACCTAGTTTCAAATTTAGGGATTTTGGAACCTCAAATGTTGATACTGTGTGGCTTGATTGCAGAATTGTGGTGGAAACTTTGACTGGGAATAGTAGTGATGAGCCGAACAAGAACGTTATTTTATATGTTGATTTGATGCAGCCTTATAGACTGTTAGCTTAAATTATGACCAGGAATGTGATACCTGTGACTCATCTCTCCATTGTCAGTGCAAAATCTTGCTATTTGATGTATGCAATAATCTGTGATATGGATTTTTGTATGGCCAGTACTATTTATGATCACATTGTCAAGGTTAAGTTGGACAACAAACCTGGTCAGGTAATGCCGTTTGGGGTGCTGATTACTACTTTATGTCTTGCTAAAATTATGGAAAAGGAGCTGGGCGATGTGCAGGGGAGAAGGAAAGCACATCTGATAGCAATTTTTGATCACTTAAAATAAGCAAACAAAAATCCCAAATTAAAATACTCGCAAGCGCACAAGACCGTAGTAGAATAAGTTATGCAAGAACGAGGTCGAACCACAAGGATTGGATAACAATACGATTAACTACTATACTAAACCTATCAAAAGAAATTATTATTGGAAGATAATTGATTTTAGATACCAAGTAACGAAATTAAAGTAACGAATTAAAGAAAACACAAACTTGTTGATTTTTTGTTGTGAAAGAAAATTTATGAAAGCACTAGGACAATGAATCCATCTTAATAATCCTCTCTAGTTGTTGATTACCTCACCTTTAATCCACTCAATCGATGTTGTTGGCGAATCCACTAAGGCGAGAATTACCTATGGTATATAGGCTAATTCGTTTATCTTAACATGCAATTTGGTTATGGTATCTAACTCAAATATGAACATGCAAGATGTCCTTACGTGTAAGAATTCATTAACATGCCATGTAAACCCTAGGAGTATGGTATCTACCCAAGGCGTTCCCAATTCCTAATCACAAGAAGTTGGTCCCAAACCCCGTATGGTATCTACGTGAGCTTGCATCAAATTACTTAATTGAAAACTTAGTTGGTGGCCAATCATCCAAGCAATCAAACAAGTATATAGCACGGTGATTAGAAATCTAACATCAAAAGAGAAATCAAAGGTAAGAACAATAAACAAACTAGAGAATTATATTAAGATTTCATCACGCCTTAGCAAAAGTGTTTAGTTACACATAATCATGAATGAAAACCACAAGAAAGGTTGGAGAACACCCTATAAAAGTCGGCTGAATATCTGAGTGTCTGATCCTCCGAAAAATCCCGTGAAGTCCTCCTTTTATAACCTCTTTCAAACCCTAGACTTCCTCTACAACAATTACTAAAACTCCAAGGAAATTTACCCTTGGTTTCCAAAACAATAAACCCAACAAAAAGGGTAGAGGTTGACTTCTTCTATGATTAGGAAACTGCACTGCTGGATGTCTTGGACGTTTTTCCCATGTTATGTCCTTCAGAAAAATCTCCAAAAATATGTAAATTGAAGCTTGATGTCTTAGCTTTCCAGGGCCATCTCACACGTCTCTAGAAAAATTATGTGGAATCTTATAGACCCATTTCTTCACAGATAGCGCAGTTTTACCGAGATCATATTTTAGGTCAACTTATCTTCAAATTCCGGATCAATTGGCTTCACCGAAAATTCCCAAAATATTCTCCAACATTCGTTAAGGTCTTAGCTTTATTCTCCAATTGACGGTTCTTCAAAATACTCAAAATAGACCATTTTCCATCAAAAACCATCCAGGTGCTCAAGAAAACTGAAAATGAGGAAAACAAAGTAATAAGTCCTTTTTAAAGCCAATCCTCTAACAAAAACCAAGTTTATAGAGTACTAAATTGAGAGAATATATGAGCTTATCAAATACCCCCGAACCTATTTTTTGCTAGTCCTCGAGCAAAAAAAATAAATCAAGCAACAAGCCTTTAAAGCCGTAGGTGTCCCTAGTGGACGAGTTATAGTCTCATGAGGGTTTACCAGAACGATACCCACAAACATTTATTTACACAAATCATCATAATGTCATCATCCAAAAGTAGCAACAAAAGAGAATTTAGAGTTGTATTGACACAAATTAGCTCAAGCATTCAAACTCCACAATTCACATCTTCAGCCACTTCAACCAAGTTCTCATGCCATCTACTCCATTAGTATTTCATTATGTATTTTGTGCATGAATCACACATGAATGTTTGACTTTCAATTGATCATAACACAAATATTGTAGTATCACAAGATTCATTGGAACCATCAAGTGAAATACCAAGGCATATTTTTCTTTTTCATTTTTTTTCAGATTTTTTTTTCATTTTTTTCTCATGACTTGTGCAATGCTAAATCTCATTAAGCTTTCTAATTGACCCATGTAACGAGCTTTCAACCAATGACTCCCAACCAGTTGGCTTAGGGCATTAGGTGTAGAGAAACCCCTACGAGTTTAATGACTCAAGTCAAAAAGGCTACGAGACTTCGCTTGTCATGCAATTATTCATCTCGGTCTCTCTACCTTTTTACGCGAAATTCACTGCTTGCTAGGCAAGAGGCCCGGTTACTCGGTAGAGAAAACCAAAGATAAACACACCATTATTTTGCATATAAATATTGATTTTTCTTTTCTTTTCTTTTTCTCCTTTTTTGTTTTTTGTTTTTTTCTTTTTCATGCCAAGGCATCTAACTCAACAAATTCCAACTCCTCTTAAAACACCGACAACATTCATGATTAATCTCAAATGGCATACCCCACAAACATGTGTAATGTGCAAGTGTAATTGTTAACTAAAAAGAGTAGATGAAACAAGACTCAGTTTAAAGAAACCTAGATAAGATTGTGTGTTCTTAACTCAAATTCTTCTATGTGATAACAAAACTAAATTACTTCATATGTACTTGCAAAAGAGATGACACACGACAATAAATTTTTTTTTCTCTTTTCTTCGAAAATTTTCATGATGTATCCCACCCCACACTTAAATTGTGCATTGTCCTCAATGCAATTAATCACAACAAAATCACAATCACACAATAAGAAGGGAAGGAAAAGACACAACCTGACATTGAGGTCTTTGGACAAGCTTCCCATTCAAGTCATCTTAGTTGAAAATGTTTAGCTTGAGCTAAATCTGTAGCTGTCTCAATGAATCATCAAGTGAAAGTTTCGTAGCTCGAGCTAATTGTACCCCTGTCCAATAGATCCACAGGAAACAAATTCGAAATATCAAGCTTTATATCTAAGCACTAAGTAAAGAAATAAAAAAAATAGAATGAAAAAGAGCTTGGGTTGCCTCCCAAGAAGCGCTTTATTTAACGTCTAGGCAAGACGTAGAGCAATGCATTCATTCAAGTAATGGACTTGGCAGCATCATAGCAAACTTCAAGATATGGTTTCAGACGATGTATGTCAACTTTAAACTCTTTGTCCCTCTGTAAGTTTTGACTATCAACAGCTCCATTGGGGTAGACTTGAGCAACTTGAAAAGGACAGTGCTTTCTTGAACGTAATTTCCATGGAAAGAGCTTGAGTGTAGAGTTGTTCAAAAGGATTTTTTGGCCCAGAGAGAACTCTTTCGGTCCAATTGGCATATCATGAGTGGACAGCAATTTAAGTTTCACTTTAGGAGCTTCTTGTATGGAGGGCAAAACTTGTCTCGTAGGTGGCCCCAAAAATTCAGTAGCTTGTCTCCATCTTAGTGATTAAGTTGGGGCAGAATTGAACATAACTACCTTGTCTAAAACATCATCACCAGCAGCTTGTATTAACTCTGAATGCGCTAGGCTGGTTTTTAGCTCATCATTGTCGACGTGAGAAATAAAATTGTTGTGTATAGGCTTCTCAATAATGTCCAGCCGATTACACTCCTCCATATCTGTTAGTCTCTTCATGGCTTCAAATACTTGAAACTCCGCGACTCTCCTTCAACATTCATGGTTAACAAGCCCTTCTTGACATCAATAATAGTGCCAGCGGTTGCCAAGAATGGACGACCCATGATGATGGAAACTTCTCGGCATTCTTCCATATCAAGTATAATAAAATCAGCCGAAAGTATGAAACTATCCACTTTCACCAACATATCTTCAATAATTCCAAGTGGAAATTTGATGGACCGATCCGCGAGTTGTAAGCTTATTGATGTTGGTTGCATCTCTCCAACACTTAGTTGCTGAAAAACAGATAAAGGCATTAAGTTAACACTAGCACCTAAATCAATCACAGCTTTTGCAAATCATAAATTGCCAATAACACAAGGGATTGTAAAACTCCATGGATCTTTCAACTTTGGTGGCAATTTATTGAGTAGAATAGCACTGCACTCTTCGTTTAGCATCACCCTCTCATGCTCCGCAAACTTCCTTTTATTAGTACAAACATCCTTGAGGAACTTGGCATATGATGGAATTTGTTTAATTACATCCAATAGCGAAATGTTGATGTGAACTTTCTTGAACAATTCCATGATATCCAGCATGTGTCTGTCTTTCTTTTGCTTCTGAAATTGTTGAGGAAAAGGTAGAGGAGGTATGTAAACTCTCTCCTTCAATGGGGCAACCGGTGGTGCACTAGGAGGAATTAATTGGTCACTTTCCTCTTGTGATGATGGAGGCACAATTGATGTATCTTTAACTCTCTCATCCCCCAAAATCACATCCTTATCTTCTCTGCCATATGACTTGCCGCTTCGTAGAGTTCTAATTGCCTTTGCATGCTTCATACCTCTTGGATTAACTTCGGTTTGACTCATCTCATTCACTACATTAGCTAGCTGTCCCAATTGTATACATAATTTCTGAATTGAAGCTTGCGTACCGTGCATGAATTGGGCAAACATATCCTCAAGACAAGGCTTCTTCGGTTCGATTGGTTGCTCAAACTGTGGAATCATTGAGGACTGTCCTAGCTGATTTATCCACGAAAAATTTGGGTGATCTCTCCAACCCGGATTGTACATGCTAGAGTAGGGATTGTAGCCAACTCTATTTTGTGAATATATTTGGGATGTAGTCTCCTCTTGCCATATGGGATTATGTGGACACATTTTAATAGTATGCATAGTGCTAGAACATAAGGCACAATCGTCTTTCTTTCCAGCTAGTAGCTTCAGCTCATGTCTCAATTTGCCACTTCTACTTCTAAAGCTGAAGTAGAATTAATCTCATAGAGACAAGCCATTGTATCTTTCTCAAAAGTTTCTTCTCTTTCTTCCCTTAGCCTTTTTTTTCCCTTATGCCACGAAGTTAAACTCAATCACAAGTTCAAATTTGATCAGCTCGTCTCCAAAAAAAAAAAGTCTATTCGCTATTTTAGCTCGAGCTACAGAATGTTGGCTTGAGCTAACACGCATTGATTCTGCAACCTGCACATAAAAATTGAACAAAATTAAAAGTAAGTAAAGCACAAATAATTAATCGAATTGAATAACACAATCCCCGACAACGGCGCCAAAAACTTGATAGCAATTTTTGATCACTTAAAATAAGCAAACAAAAATCCCAAATTAAAATACTCGCAAGCGCACAAGATCGTAGTAGAATAGGTTAAGCAAGAACGAGGTCGAACCACAAGGATTGGATAAACAATACGATTAACTACTATACTAAACCTATCAAAAGAAATTATTATTGGAAGATGATTGATTTTAGATACCAAGTAACGAAATTAAAGTAACGAATTAAAGAAAACACAAACTTGTTGATTTTTTGTTGTGAAAGCAAATTTATGAAAGCACTAGGACAATGAATCCATCTTAATAATCCTCTCTACTTGTTGATTACCTCACCTTTAATCCACTCAATCGATGTTGTTGGCGAATCCACTAAGGCGTGAATTACCTATGGTATCTAGGCTAATTCGTTTATCTTAACATGCAATTTGGTTATGGTATCTAACTCAAATATGAACATGCAAGATGTCTTTAAGTGCAAGAATTCATTAACATGCCATGTAAACCCTAGGAGTATGGTATCTACCCTAGGCGTTCGCAATTCCTAATCACAAGAAGTTGGTCCCAAACCCCGTATGGTATCTACGTGAGCTTGCATCAAATTACTTAATTGAAAACTTAGTTGGTGGTCAATCATCCAAGCAATCAAACAAGTATATAGCACGGTGATTAGAAATCTAACATCAAAAGAGAAATCAAAGGTAAGAACAATAAACAAACTAGAGAATCATATTAAGATTTTATCACGCCCTAGGAAAAGTGTTTAGTTACACATAATCATGAATGAAAACCACAAGAAAGGTTGGAGAACACCCTAGAAAAGTCGACTGAATATCTGAGTGTCTGATCCTCCAAAAAGTCCCATGAAGTCCTCCTTTTATAACCTCTTTCAAACCATAGACTTCGTCTACAACAATTACTAAAACTTCAAGGAAATTTACCCTTGGTTTCCAAAAAAATAAACCCAACAAAAAGGGAAGTGGTTGACTTCTTCTATGATTAGGAAACTGCACTGCTGGATGTCTTGGACGTTTTCCCCACGTTTTACCCTTCATAAAAATCTTCAAAAATATGTAAATTGAAGCTTGATGTCTTATATTTCCAGGGCTATGCCACACGTCGCTAGCAAAATTATGTGGAATCTTCTAGACCCACTTCTTCACGGATAGCGCAGTTTTACCGAGATCATAATTTAGGTCAACTTGTCTTCAAATTCTGGATCAATTGGCTTCACCGAAAATTCCCAAAATATTCTCCAACATTCTTCAAGGTCTTATCTTTATTCTCCAATTGACGGTTCTTCAAAATACTCAAAATAGACCGTTTTCCATCAAAAACCATCCAAGTGCTCAAGAAAACTGAAAATGAAGAAAACAAAGTAATAAATCCTTTTTAAAGCCAATCCTCTAACAAAAACTAAGTTTAGAGAGTACCAAATTGAGAGAATATATGAGCTTATCAACATCTGAACAGATTCTGGTTTGATATAAGTGAGGTGCAGCTAATTAGGCAGCAACAAAAAACTTTGGGTACAGCTGAGGAATCTCGGGTTCATAACACTGAAGAGGGGAATGATGGTGCAGGTTGAGGTAGCTTGGAAGAGAGGTTGGAAGTTGTTGAGGAGAGAGTGACTGATTTTGTTGTTGAGGTTGAGCAAGTTGGGATTTTGCAGGGGCAGGTGATAACCCGGTTGGAGCATCTTGAATCAACTGTTGAGTCACTTCAGAGGAGTATTGGAATGCATATGCATGAGACGAAGGAGGCTCAGCGGAGATTTGAAGCTCAACAAAGGGAGATGTTTGATTTGATTCGTGACGGGACCTTACCCTGATTTTATTTGGTTGATGTGCTGATGTTTTGGCTAGGCTTAGTAATATTTTGACTTGTTATTTTGGAGTAGGGGAAACTTTTGTTATTTTATTATGTTGGGATGGTTAGATGGAGTTAGGATTAGTCTTATGATGGATGCCTATTTTTGAGTCTATGATATATGGCATGATCATCACATGTTTTGTTTGAACCATACCTTTATCTAACTTATGTTATTTCTTGAAGCTTATCCTTGTTGCATTGAACTTAATTGTGATTGGATTGCGATGACTTTAGTTTGAATCCAATTTATATTTATTTTGTGCATTTTTTAGCCTTCCTTAGCCGAATTTTCTTGCTCCCAATAAAGTCCTTTTGATTCATTGTATGAGAATTTTAGTGTGAAGTAAGGTTGGTGGACATGCAAGCATATGGCTGCAGGTTATGAGTTCATAAGAGAGTAAACACTACCCTTATACACTTGAGTGGAAATTTTTTATATATATTATGTGTGTACCTTTGTGAGGGTGTGTGAAAATAAGTGTGTAAACTGGAGTAGTGGTGAGCAGATTTTAGGTTGTGCAATTTTCTACTGGATGTCAATGTTGCATTGAAATAATAAGAGGGTACTTGTAAGCCAATTCTTGATTAAAGTTTTTCAAATGATTATTAAAATGGTTTAAACTTGTTCTTGCTTGCTTGAGGACAAACAAGATTTAAGTTTGGGGGAATTTGTTAGGTGTAAAATACACCTATTTTTCTGGGCTTAAAGTTATTATTTTTCTATGTTGTTTAGTGCAAAATATTGTCCGTATTGGTATTTTTATGAACAGGTACTGCTGGAGGGGAAAGGTGACATTGAACAGAATTGGTAACCTATTGTGGCCGCAGAACGCAGGAATCAGTCTGCATGTCTAAGTGGCTGATGTGGCAAAGACAGTTGGGCCAGTTTAGGGCTTGTTAAAGACTATATAAGCAGTGTTATGCTGAGACAAATGACACTTTTTGCTGCACGGTTAAAGACCTAATATTAGAGAGAGTGTAAAGGCAAGAAGGAGGAGAAGAAACATCAAACTCGGCAGACTAATTTCTTCGGCAGATTTCAATTCTTCCATTGATTTGAACGTTGTTAATAAGTAGTTATATGGTTTTGATTATGATTATGTGTAGCTAAACTCTTTTAGCTAGGGTTTGGTAATTCTTATATCATAAACCTTGTGCACAGATTTGATTGTCAATTGGACCAAATTTAATTCTTTGTTCTCCGGATTAATTGTTTATGTCCTATTGTTATGCATGCTTGATCAACATCACAATTCTAGGAATTGTTAGTTAAACATATTCGGCTGACCATGACCCGGTATTTGACAAAGTAACAAGAACTTGCGTAAGATCCAAGTTTTGGGAACATAGGACATAATTGATTGGGTAATAGACCATTATCCTAGATTGTGCAACTGTCGATTTCCTAGTGCTTATGCTTGTCTTAGGAAACTCTTAGGATAGACCAACCAAGACTCCTTTGATAAGAAAAGATCTTGCAACTGGACCAAAGTCAGGATCGTTGTTTAGGGAAATTTAATTGACTGCAGCTGGACCAAGGCCTTTCAATTGACATTGTTAAACTTTTAAATTATGTGATTGCATATTAATTTGTGTGCATAGGTGGAGGTAGTTGACAATCCAAACCCAAGCTAGTGTTGGACCTATGGTCCTATATGTCTAATTTTGATGATATTAAATCATTTATAAATCATAATGAAACATTAAAGCAATATTTGATTTATATGAATTGAATTTAAATGACTATATATTTTTTAGATAGTGCTGGAAATTAAGTTTTGAAAACAAACATACATGGACTAAGTTAGAGCATCAATTTTTCAATTATCATATCTTAACCAACTTAGGTCCAAATGACTTGAAACTTGAATCACATATACATGAAGGTTTAATATATGTTCTAGGACTATAATCATGAGAAATTAAGTGCATCACATATATATTTGGTCATATGCTTAAATTCCGCCAAAACTAGGTTTTACCTAATTTTGTGCATATGTGTTCTTTGTGAACGTGGTGAACCAAATGAACTCCGATTTAAATGAAATTTCGTGTGCATCTTAGTTTCATCACTATGAACATATTTGATTTAGTAAAGTTCAAGAGAAAAGGCCATTTACACTGAGTTAGCAAAATGACATTGAATTTACACTTAGAATTTATCGGTTTCACTATTAGTGATCAAATTGCTTGGTTGAGTGACCAAACGATTTCCGATTGTTATGAAATTTTACATGGACATTATAATACATATAAAATGATTTATCATGCAGTAATATGAATTTTCTGGGTTGTTTTTCTAATATAATTAACCTATGCGCTCTATATGAAGCTCTTTGAGCTTACATGCAATTGGGGAGTTCTACCTCCTATTTCCTTGTAGGTTAATCATCATTGTGGTCTCATATGGCTCAGAATTCAGTATGTTCAAGAGTGGTCGAAGTCCAGTTTCTAAGAATGAGCTTGGAGCTCTAGGAAACTATGAAAAATCCTATATTTGCCAACTTTCCACTAAGGCACTTAATCAAGTTGAATGAATCAAACATTGAGGCTATTGGTTGTGGTCTTCATGGAGATACAACTCTTTTCAATCATATGAGACAAACCTTGTCCTCTCTATCATTAGTGATATATTCTTGTTTGACATTTTCACTCAAGACATGTGCTACCAAGAAAGTTAGGTTGGTGCAATCAAACAAGATCCTTGACATTTTCACTCAAGACATGTGCTACCAAGAAAGTTATGTTGGTGCAATCAAACAAGATCCTTGACTAAGGGATCACTTTTGAAGTCTTTGATTCAAAATGAAGGGACAAGATGGCATAGTACAATCTACATCCATGGCTGAGAATTAAAGAGAGTTTGAATGGTAAAGATTTGAAGACATACATTGATCAAATGGTTGTGCATAAGACAACTTTCTTGCTTGCAATTTTTGACTTAAAAAAAGGAGCATGTGCAACGTCTATATGCTCTATGGTGGAGATTTGTTTGCTCAAATCATCAATGACCAAGATTAGGAGCTGCAATGGATGGTAGAGATCAACTCTTGAAGTTTGATCCAATGGCTGCAAGCATAGGAGAGAATTGCCTTTAAAAGAGGATCTTCCCTTTCATACAACTTGGAGAAGCAAATTAAAAAAATTATCCTTGAGAGAAACCTCTTGCTATCAAGTTCATCAATCATCAAGCTTTCTTGCTATTTGCTACAACAATCTTCTCCAATACAAGCCTCTACAATCAAGGACTTCTCACTACTCTTGCTTTTGCAAAAGGGAAGTTCCTATATCCTTTAGGCTTTGTTTGCTTACAATCTAAACCTCTCTTGTTCTTAAAATCCTATCTTTGAGAGTGTTGCTGTAATCTTGAGAGTTCCACACCAAATACCTTTGAGGTAACCTGTGAGAACCTTGGTTGAAAATCCCATTGAAAAATTCCCTTTGTTAAGGGAAATTGTAAACATTGAAGTTTGAGGGAGTTCTTAGAAACCCTTGGTGTAAGGAGTTTTGTGGGTCTCTTAAAACCACACCTTAGTGGAGTTGGGAAAATCCTAGGTTGGTGAATCTAGGTAGTAGACGTAGGAGAAGGGTCTCCGAACTACTATAAATCGCTGTGTTGATTTCTTTGTTTACTTGTTTATATTTACTACTTGTTTCAAACTGCAGGATTTTCAAAACCCTAATCTGTCCGAGATTAGCAGACTGCCTTAAACTTTGAATTTTGATCTGAAATTTTGATATAGTGTTTATTAAGGTGTTGTGACATTGCATATAAAATTTCGTTGCATTTTGACATCATTTGATAGGTAAAATCTGAGTTGAAAAATCTGTGTGCAGTGTGTTGCTTGAAAATCTGTTTTGTGCAATTCTTGATTATTTGATATTTGGTCATTCACTATATTGTATCACATCTTGCATTGGATTGAATATTGATTAGGAAAATCATTAGAGTCCAAATTTGTGTGCTACTTGTTAATTGCCATTAATTTGTTTAAATTGAAAAAGGGATTCCAATTGGAATTTGGGGACACAATTCACCCCCCCTCTTGTGTTAAACTCGATCCGTCAGCTAGTTTTCATCCATTGATATTTAGATCAATTTTATTTAGTTAGTTAATATTAGAAGCACCTGATATTTATTTTACCCTATTGTTAGTAATTAGTTGGTAATTAATACAGTTCTCATGGATTCGACCCCATTTACTATTTTACTGTCAGTCGGCACGTACACTTGCGAGTGGGATAAACCTGTCGGTATTGAGTTGTAAGTATTCCTTGCAATAAAAAGTATCGATCACTAACCAAGCTTGCAACTCCAATCAACAATAGAATCTAGAGATACAATCATAAATACGTCTAAGTCAACTTATTTAATCACTAATTTCATCATATTCAAAGATTATCCTCAAACCTACAAAACCGATAAAACCCTAAGATTAATCTTCACCAAATCTAGCCCCAAAATTCAAATTCAAGGTTGTAGAGATCTTACCCAAGTGTAGATTCCTTCAATTGAACCTAAATAACAAGATTTTGTGTCAAACCCCAATTTCCAGCAACTAAAGAAAGTAAAAAAAGTTTGATTCAAATACCTTGATTTGGAGTTAAATGAGTGAACTAAAGGCTTAAATAAATGTTGGCCGAAAATGGTGGCTGGCCGTCGACCAGAACTGGTCGGAAAAGTGGTTGGTAGGAGGTGGCAGTTGCTGGTCGGTGGAGAGTAGAAGGAAGTGAGAGCAAAATAAAGAAAGAAGAAAGAAGAAAAGAAGAAAAGAGAGAAGGGGCGTGATTCCCCTCTCTTTTTTTTTTTTAT
Source organism: Tripterygium wilfordii (assembly GCF_013401445.1). Lineage (NCBI taxonomy): Eukaryota > Viridiplantae > Streptophyta > Magnoliopsida > Celastrales > Celastraceae > Tripterygium > Tripterygium wilfordii. Next base: position 7,716,461 of record NC_052241.1, read on the forward strand.
TAAATGACTAATGTGTCCCTTAAATTTTCAAAATTATAGTTTTGCCCTTGTGCTTGAATTAACCATTTCTTTTAAATTTATTTAATTTAATTTAATTTAATTTTTATTTTTTTTAAGTATAGCCAATCTTTAATATTTTCGGGTCAGGGTATTACATATTATCATCTCCTATTGAATGTCGCTATTGTCATGATTTGAAGCATCATATTCAGCAATGCCCTGTACGGCCACCTCGCAATAATAAGTACCAGGTTTATATATATATATATATATGGAATTTTTCTTATGCGGACACCCGCAAGTTAATAACTTGCGCACTATGTTATTTTTTGAGCAAGTGGGGCCCAAAATCAATGGGCCCCACTTGTTGATTAACTTTTGAAAATACTTAAAAAGTTTAGTGCACAAGTTATTAAGTTGTAGACGTTCGCATTTAAGAATTTCTGTTTATATATAGGCCTTAGGGCTTAACAGCCGGGCTTCAAAGTAGGTTGGACCTTGAGTCCATTAATAAATGGGTTGAGCCCAAGCTAGGTCTATAATGGGCTGTCCAAGAGCCGTCTACGAGTAGTTTGACCCACTTTCATCCCTAGTTGTCCCACACTTTTTTTTTCATTATACTTGGAGGGAAACCTATAACTTATGGTGAAAGTCTCCTATCACTTGGACTTGCTAAACGTTTTTTGAATTTAATATATACGCGTCTACGTTTGGATTTACATGTTTAGTGATAGAAAACACCTTGATTGATTGTGGACCTAGGTAGAATTTGTAGCAAACTCCTTAGAGTTTTCTATTTAGTTTTCTTTATGCATTTGTTCATCACTACCACGAATTGATTTGTGAATATGTGTGGTTTTATGTGTATAAATGTTAATATCTATATAATGTAAAAGTGTTTAAATATGAAATATTCAAATTTGATGATATAGGGAACATGTCATGTCTAAGGAATCTGTTGGATGCATAGTGCAAAAATTGAATCCCTATACTACAAAATGGTCTTGTGGTACTGCAGAATAGGGATAGAGATGAAGAAACTGCTGCGAATGCTCTTTTTAGCTTTTATTAATTTTTCCTTGATAATTGAGCATACTATACCAAAAAACAAATAGAAATAAACAAAAAAAGATATAGGTAGATTATTTTGAGAGGCACCCTCCAAACTAGGATTTTCAGTCTAGAACGTTTTTCATACCCCTTCTTCTAGGATATAAGCCTACATAAAATAAAGATTAGTAACTAAATTGGAATTAGTAACAAATCAACCATTAATTTGAATTAACTGAAATTTGAAAATGATTGAAATAAAACTTTCAAATAGCACATAAATGATGTACGAGTAGTAACTTCAAAATATTATTGCAAAGTAAGATTTCGAAACGTTACCTTTAACTAAGCAAAATCATTTAACAACCACCTAAGAGCATCCATAGTGGGGAGAATGTAATCCAGTACTTCAAAACCATTCTCTCTTTTCTTCTCTCTCCTATGTGACACAATTTAATTGGGAGAGTGGGTCCCACAATGACTATTATTCATCAACACTCTATACTCATTTTCTCTATCATCTCTCTTCCTTTTCATCATCTCTCTCTTCCTTTTCATCATCTCTTTCTTCACTATTCATCAACTATATATATACTCCAACTCTCAAGTAACATTTTTCCACAACTAAATTTTCAAGTGTCATTTTTCACCCATTGTGTGCATGTAGCGCTATACTTATAAAAAAAAGTAACATTTCAAGTATTTGAAATACACTCTATTATACCATTGTGAACATCTAGCACTTAATTTATGAAGAAAATATCATCTCAAGTACTCCAAAATCCCATTGTGGATGCTCTAACTCTATAAAATAAAATGGAGATGGATAAAAAAAAAATAGAGGTGGTTTAAGCAAAACCGACTAACTTAACAACCCCTTACAAATTAAAATTGTAAAATTGAGATGGATAAAAAAGATGGGAACTATTTGCACCCCCGAGTTAACTAAGGACACCCCAAAATCGCAAAAAACACTCAATCTAATAATACCCCATTGACCCTACGTCCATCCCTTCTTTCTCTTTCTTCCCTTCGAAGTTTCCCCTTTTGGTACAAAACCACCATAGGCATGGCTGTAATATCAAAGCAAGGGCACTCATCACTGTCTTTTATAGAAACAGTGGAAGAAATTATGGGTATCTACAAAACACTACCTCCAAGACCCTCCATTGAAGAAGTTGAAGCGGCCATGTCAATTATCAAGACTGTCAATTCTGAAGAAGAGGCAAAGCTTGAGGAAATCTCTAAGCAAGAACCACCCAAAGATGTCCTAGAGGAGATGTTTTATGTGCTAAAAGAAGTGAAGAGGACTATGGTTTTGTTTCAAAGCTTCGAACAGAAAAAAGAGGCCCTTCACCTGGTTGAAATTGACAAATGCTTGAGACCTTTGATGGGTCGATACAAAGAATCTCTTTTTGGTTTCTGTTGATGCCCATCAGCCTATCTTCTATGGAGAACCTAGGGAGGAAAGTGCAAGCCTTGAGGGATGGGGTCGGCTTTGGAAGGTGAAGGTGGAGAGGAATTTGTCAGCAGCGGAGGATGGGTTGTAAGGTTAGGGTTTTTATTCTTATTATTTTTTTTTAATCTCAGCCGTTGATAAGATCCAACGGCTGATATTATGGGGTGTAGATGGGTAAATTTAGAAAAAAAACAGAAATTGAGGTGTATTCATAAATATTATGTTTTAGGCTGGGGTTCATATAGAATGGGGTGTGCTTAGTCAAGTGAGAGGTGTAAATAGTTCTCATCATAAAAAAAAAAAGCCTTGACGCTAGAGGTAGTGACATTTCACCATCAATTTCTATGTAAGTTCATTCTTTGCAGTCAATCAAAGTTAAAATAATCCTCCAATTTATTTTTAAAAGTTCGTAAGATTATAAACATAAGTAAATAACCGTCATTCTTGAATCAACTTTGACCTCCTCGTTTTTGGTTCTTCATTTTACCACTGTCAAAACCGTGCAATAAAAGTAAAAATGATACGGAGGACTCGCGTACTCGGTAATGAAATTGAGGGAGAGAGTGCCAACTCTCTTTCTCTGTACATGTTCTTATCAAGATCAACACGCTTCCTAATTCCTACCAACTCTGCTTTCTCCTCCTTCTTCTTTTTGATTCACTCAGATCTGCCTTCAATTCTCTCTAAAACCGTCATTGCCTTCTGGTTTTTCGGATTCTGATCCTATTTGATGTTCATTTCCTTAGACTGATTTTTGTTAATACAGAGAAATAAAGGCATTTCGATAAGCAATCATGGCTACAGCCAAGACGGCTCGCTCCAGGGGGACGCCGGTGAAGGAGAACGGCGTCGTCAAAATTGAGGAGGGTCTCAATGTGTTCAAGTCTGATAAGTTCGATGCAGATTCTTTTGTACAGTCCAAGTGCTCTCTCAACGAGAAGGTTCGCTTGCTTGATTGTAGTTTGCTACTGCATGTTTGCTGTTGATGTTTACGACTAATTGGTCAACCTGTGCTCCTGATTTCGCTGTGTTTAATTTTCTGGATTGTCATGGTGATGTTAATTGCAGGAAATAAGGCAGCTATGTTCGTCTCTTTCGGATTTGAAGAAAGCTTCGGCTGAAGAGATGCGTAGAAGTGTATACGCAAATTATACAGCCTTCATACGGTGAGTACTTGTGTAATTCTTCTGCGCATGATGCTTTTACTTTTGATCCTTGAAGATGGAAGTTTTACAAAGACAAGGTTGAAGGTTCTTAAAACGGTTGTAGATGCTATTATATGTTCCATAAGATGATTATGAGAATGTAGTTTCAGTTTTTGACTTGTCACATTTGAGCACGTACTTGTCAAATTGAGTTATTGCATACCTTATTTGAGTTTGGCAGGCAGCCTCAATCCTTGAGATATCATAACCATAATCATAGATTATGTATCTGCATACCTTTGATGATGATATCCTCCGATATTTTCCCTTGAGTTTTGACTCAGTATGTTTTTGGTCTTTCATTTTGGCTTCTATAGTAGGTGCAAGGTTATAAAACTTGTAAAGGCTACTGAATATGTAGACTGAAGGCCGTACCAACCCCTGTCTTTTGCTTTGTATAACTACTCAAAGGGATTAAGGAAATTATTATGATTTGTCAACTTCTATTCCTTCACATCTCTGATAATAAATTATAGATTCATTCATTAGAGTCATTCTTCTAGATGTTCTATCATTTTAAGGGTGAAGTGGTGAACCATGGTCCGTGAGCGTTGGTCCAGTGGTTGAGTTGCTTAATAGCAACCTGGGGGTAACAGATTTGGAGAGGAGAGTGCACTGGACATTATTCCCCCTTTTTCCATTATTCTAATCCCTATCTTCTGACTTTCCTTAAGATTGTTGATAATCATGATATCATTAGTGAAAATACATTGTGTGGAAACGAATTGTTATTTGAAATTATTTTCTTGTCCTGTCCCCCTTAAAGAGCATTGTAAATCATATCTCATACAAATTATCCTTGTTATGATTTTTTGTTCTTCATAGTTACTTTATTCTTGCTTTTGATCCGTGTAAAATTGATTAGAAGGGATACAATGATCAGCAGGTATTTTGTGTAAGAAGCATGGTGAACTGATATGCCATTTCTTCCATGTTGTTCGAATATATGTTCTTTTCCTTGTTCAGTTTAGGGAGATTGATGTCCAAAAACATTTGAGCTGTTACTGAGTTGTTGTTAAGGGGTGTGGTGTAGGGGACGGAATAAAATTACTGGAGGGAGCTTGTGGTTTGTGGATTTTGTTATTAGAAATGAATGATATAGCTTTTGAGGGAGTAAAGCATTTTATGGTGGAGGTTGGATCGAGAACTCCTCCTTTACACATGGATGCCCATTTTACTACAAGCAAGCTTCAAGGGATCTAAGACCTCTCATTCAAACATGACAAAAAAAGGACGAAACAACTACTGTAGATTAATTTTGAATTGATTTGGCTGGCAATGACTCTAGTCCTTCAAAAGCATTACCATCCCTCTGCCTACACTCTAGGAATTCAAGATATCCAAAGAGATAAGGGTTAATGAATCAACAGATTATTCATTGTTATACCAACTTGTTTGCACATGTAGAACCATTTACTAGAAAATTTTCTTATAAATAATAGGATCACATGTTAATTATACTTAGTGTTCTGTTGTTCTTTACTTCTCTTTCCTTTTTCTTTTGGGTGTTGATGGCATTCAAGGTAGAAGGATTGTTGAATTGGTGTGGATCACTTCACATTCAATGCGACTTGAACTCCTTGGTTTTTGTTAAATTTTTAGGCAGTTACTATTTCAATAGGGCTTTATGTCTTATTCTTGATAAGAAGATACGAGTTTTAAAGTGATAGATATAGGACGATTTCGAGAAGTACAATGGCGTAAAGTTAAAAACTAGACTTTTTTTAGTTGGGATTATTTGGGTTGAAATCATCAAATGGACTTTGTTGTCTTCAAATCCTAAACGACAAGAGAATCACAGAAAATGGTATTGAACACAGCGGACATAAGAATGAGTGCTAAGAAATAATACACTACACGAATGAAAAAGACATCGGTGAAGTTGCTTTTCTTCTTTTAAACCACTAACAGAAGCAGTTCGAAGTGATGCTTGCTGAGCTGTGTGAAATTGAAGTAATATAAGGGCTGGTTTGGTACCTTCAGTGCTTATTGGAGAATGCTTGATATGTTACTTCTTGTGAGTGTCTGAAGAAAAGGTGTTTGGTGTTTGTAAACAGAAGATTACTTTTGAAAGCAATAAGCTGTCTGCTAAAGGCATATTTATTTGAAGCACCAAAATGAAATGTAAATTCGTACGACATTCGGAATAACTATAAAACTTGAAGGGTATGAGAATATGAGATCAGATGCAATAAGCAGAAATTCGATCTTGAATGGAACCCCATCTTCTATTTAAAGATCCTAATAATAAGCAGAAGCAGTTTTCCATAAGCTGTTTTTGAAAAGTTTATGAAACACCAGTTTTTATAAAATTAAGCAGAAGCAACTGCAAAATAGCAAGCATGTGAGACTAAGGTCACTAAGTGCCGTCAAACTCAGTCTCAGCATAAAGGGATTCATCCTATGAAATCTGCTGGCTGGTTATTTATTCACTTCTTGTCGAACATATCACCAAGAAAATTACTCTGAAAACGTATGGAATGTTTAAGCAACCTGCTTGGCACTTCCAGCTATTATTGTGTTGTCTTTATTGGCTACTCATGACGTGAAATATGAGGTTTTCGTGTTGCTATCTTTTCGTAAGACAAATCGAAAGTAGATGAATTGCCTTTATTGGCTCATTCCAGATTCTTTTCTTCAGTAAAGTTTTTTCTGGTAAAACTTGAATGGTGCTCATTTTGCTCCATCGTTAGAATGACATAAATGGGAATCATTCGTCTTCTTTGAAGGGTTGCTTTTTGTCCCAGGGAGATGCAATTTATCAATGAAGAAGTTTAAAATTGACCACAGCCCACAGGGAGGAAGATATTATAGGTTTCAATGCTACTGAGTTTTAGTGGTTTTAGAATCTTTGCAAGCAGCCGTTTTTTTTTTCCCCATTAAATAATACTGAGTTTTAGTGGTTTTAAACCTTATAGATTCCCTATATTATAATTACCCCATCCCTTCTTGAATTCTTTACCATATACTCTAGCTTTCGATTATTTATTACATTTTTTTTACTGCATCAGTACCTAAAGTACATTACCACTCCAATCAACTGTTAAATTTTAAGAAACAACAGACAAAAGAGCTCCATAAATGCATTGATGCAGGAAAATATCAATGCATTCACTCTGAATCATGGATTCTCTGGTAGTTGAACCTTAGAACTATATGATGACGGAACCTGAACTATCTGGATAATGCTAAGGCTGCCTCCTATTCTCACAACCTGGAGTTAAAAAATAAAAGGGGGCTCCTGGGATCATGACATAGCGCAGCCGCAGACAACTGAAGCTGCAAAGAATGACCATTTCATGCTATAAACCACTACATACTGCAAACTCTCCAGCGGCCCAGGAATCCCACACTCAGATGAGTAAACCTAAAAATTTTGTGAATTTTAATTGAAAATGCTGCATTCTAACTGCACATGCTGAGCGTGTGGATTCTACTTGATGTCGATGGCCAATAGTGAAGGAACACATGTAGCTAGTTCTGATGAGTATCTTTGGTACTCTATCCTATTGGCTCATTTTGATTTCACCAGCGAGTCAGATAAGTGCATACTGCAAAAATTTGAATGGGTTGTTGATGTTCTCCAGATGAGTTGCCTATGAGCTGGTCTTTGACACTGATATATGGCCGTTGAATGGTTCTGTTATTCCAATACCATATTGTATCTGTTTAATTGAGAGAAGTGACGAAGGCTGAGCAGGCCACGAAGTAGAGCAGTCTAACAGCGGTCTATGAGGGTTTGTGGTTACCCTCATTATATTAATTTATGATCACCTAAAAAGTCATTCATGCCCTTTAACATCTACTTTACTAGTTCAACTATAAATTTTAATTCATTGAATTTCCTTGTTCTTATTTTGGCATCTTCTGCTTAAAGTCACATAATAATGTACGTGATGCCTTTTAGCAACCACGAAAGCTATGAGTACTTGTTTTAAGTATCTTCTTTTAGAACTTTTTTTGGTTCACTAAATCATCCATCATCACGAGTAAGGAGACGTTATGAGGCTCCATCCTGTCTTATTAACATACCTCCATTTGTATCTTATAGCATGTTTAGAGCTTTTCCTAGTGGGGATTGGGGTGTTGAATTTCTGATACTACTGTCATCTTTTTTAGATTAGAATTTACTCATTTTATAGTGTTTTGGATTTTGAAGAAGCTATAGTTCTTATTTGCAGCACATCAAAAGAGATATCAGATCTAGAAGGGGAACTTTTTTCCATCAGAAACCTGTTATCTACTCAGGCCACTTTGATTCATGGTCTAGCGGAGGGAGTTCACCTAGATTCATTTTCTGTGAAAGTTTCTGAAGGCTCTACTACAAATAGTTTAGTAAGTTTTGAAGATAGAGAACTTTCAGATCTGGAGAAGTGGTCAATTGAGTTTCCTGATCTCCTTGATATTTTGTTAGCTGAGAAGAGGGTGGATGAAGCTCTTGCTACCCTTGATGAAGGAGAACGTGTGGCTTCTGTAGGGAAGGAAATGAAAACAATAAGCTCTTCTGTGCTTAAGTTTTTAGAGACTGCTATAGTGGAACGCCGGCAAAGGTTAGCTGATCAGCTTGCTGAAGCTGCTTGTCAACCTTCTACTCGTGGTGTTGAACTTCGTGCTGCTATATCTGCTCTTAAAAAGCTTGGAGATGGTCCTCGTGCTCATAATTTGCTTCTCAATGCACATCTCCAAAGATATCAGTATAACATGCAAAGCCTTCGTCCATCAAGCACCTCATATGGAGGAGCATATACAGCTGCCCTCTCGCAGCTTGTTTTCTCTGCAATTGCTCAAGCTGCCAGTGATGCATTAGCTATTTTTGGTAATGAGCCAGCTTTTACTTCTGAGCTTGTGATGTGGGCTACAAGGCAAACTGAAGATTTTGCCCTTCTTGTTAAAAGACATGCATTAGCCTCTTCAGCGGCTGCTGGAGGTTTAAGAGCTGCAGCAGAGTGTGTACAGATAGCTTTAGGTCATTGTTCTTTGTTGGAAGCTCGTGGATTGACGCTATGTCCTGTGCTCTTGAAACTCTTCAGGCCTAGCGTTGAACAAGCGCTTGATGCCAATCTTAAACGTATTGAGGAGAGCACCGCTGCTTTGGCTGCTGCTGATGATTGGGTACTCACTTACCCTCCTGCTGTAAGTCGCCACGGTGGGAGGTCTTTGGGTACAACTACTGGTAGTGCAACAGCATTTCAACATAAACTTACAAGCAGTGCTCATCGATTCAATCTGATGGTCCAGGTATATAATTATTCCCCCATGTTTACTAAAATACATTCGAGCGATTTTTCTATTTCCCTTTCGACACATAAATAAAAATAGGTGTGCTATTGTATGTACATGTGTGGCGCCACAAGCAATTTCTTAGAACTTTAACAGTCAGCAGCCAAATAAAGATGAGGGTACATGAGGTTAATTCTTTTGCAATTAACCACGAATCCAGTGGTAGAATAGCTCTTTTCCTGCGTGCTTTTCAATGTAGGATATCTTCCGAGTTCAGGAAAATATTGTCTTACAGAGTTAGTAATAGTTGTTTTTATATTCTCTGAGTCACTAATAGGTACATATACCTTCATATGTTCGCAGGTATGTATGTGTATACATGTATATTTATGACTTAAGTAAATTATTTTCCTTGTCAGTCGTTCTTTTATCCTCACAAGCCGAAGTGCACTCTTGTCTAATATTGTTCACTTTTTGATGGTCATGCCTTTATCCCGAACAATATGGGAACGGCTAGTAATTTATCAGAGAAAATTACTTGGAATCCACAATGTGCGTTCTCTTTCACCCTAAATACCTATCTGAAGTACATTCTTGGCTAACCCTGTATATTCCATGTTCTTCCTTATTACTTCAATCCTAGTCTTTTGCGGTTTCCCTATAGGTTTCTTGCTCTAAAATATCTATTTTACACTTTCCAAGGTTAAAGCATAGTCTTTTTCTGGCTGAAATAATATTGTATCCTTGTGTTTCTTTTTTTTGAAGACTCTATGATTCTTACTCAGCATACTTTCACAAAGCTCTTTTGGCCAATTGGGTACAGCTTTCCTCTGATGATCCTCTAGGGATCAATTACCAATGGGTTTTACTTTTGGGAAATTTCTTAATTTTAGCCTATCCAACCGTTGAACAATTATTGTGTGACCATTTTTGATTCTAGTTTGATGTTGATTAATTTTTGCTCTGGCTATGGTTATGTTCAATTTGGTATACTCTTAAAAAGTGTGTTGATGCATATTCTCCTTGCTTTTGTAGGACTTCTTTGAGGATGTAGGGCCACTTTTAAGCATGCAGTTGGGAGGTCAAACTTTGGAAGGTTTGTTCCAAGTGTTTAACTCATATGTCAACTTGCTCATAAAAGCATTACCAGGCTCTATGGAAGAAGAAGCAAATTTTGAAGGTTCTAGAAATAAAATTGTGCGGATGGCTGAGTTTGAAGCGCAACAGATTGCATTACTGGCAAATGCATCTTTGTTAGCAGATGAACTACTACCACGTGCAGCCATGAAGCTCTCTCCTGTAAATCAGGCTAACTACAAGGATGACCTCCGTAGAAGGCCTCTAGATAGGCAAAACCGTCATCCTGAGCAACGAGAATGGAGGCGGCGGCTTGTGAGCTCTGTTGACCGATTAAAAGATACATTTTGTCGACAGCATGCCCTAGATCTCATTTTTACTGAAGACGGTGATAGCCATCTTACGGCAGATATGTATATCAACTTGGACGGTAATGGTGATGAGTTGGAAGGGCTTCCGTCTCCAATATTTCAGGTACTTTATTTTCTTATTTAGATTTTGTTTTAGAATTCTGTTAACGGTTCCCTTCATAACCCCTATTTCACAAGTTACAAGTCCTCAACATCTTCTGGGTCTCCGATGTAAATTGGTGTACATTGTTCCTAGTCCGCTAAAGTTTATGGGTAATCTTAAACAAAAGTTCCTTTCAAGTAGGAAATAGACCACAATAAACTTCTTGGAAGCAGGAGCACGACGTATGACATAAGGCAATTGTAAAATAGTTGCTCTTTGGATTTCTAGGAAGCATGGGTTGGTTCATTGTTTTGAAGTAAACAATATACTATTATTTATAGTTGCTAAAAATATACGATACCTGATACTTGTCAGCAAGGAACATATCAACTGCATACGCCTATTGTATTGAAATAGAAGAGAAAAACTTAAGATGCAGACATTCATTCTGCATGATACAATAGAAAGCATTAATATGCTGACGATGCATCTAGCGCTGGTTTGATGCTCTTTTCTAACTCAAACAAATACTTACTATTAAAATGGCGAAAGATTAGTCTTTAAACCTTAAATCAACTGACTTTTTTGTCACAGTTTTACCTTTGGATTGACAGGCGATGCCTTTGAAATATAATATTGATATATCCATTCCCCACTACAGAAATATCAACATAGTTATGCTCTTACGAGGTATTTAAAAATTTTGACTTATTTTCTCTACCATATAACAAGCATATGATACACCATGGTAAGAGACAATAAACACACACACACACACATATATATAAAGAGAATATCGATGCGCTTTATAATACACTATTTGAGAACTATGTTAATGTTGTCGAGGAAGACATTTTGAGATAAGAATTTGTAATCCTTGTTACTTTTATATGAAAGCAATGAACTATAAATATGGAGAGCAAGTGATGATGCTGGGAGAATTTCATGCGTAATGCATACATAATTTCACAATAATATCTGCATACTGCATTTGTTAGTCTCTATTTTCTTATTACCTACAGATTGTTCCTGAACTGTCCCAAATGATGTGTTAGAAATTCTTGCAGCTTTTGAATTATAAATTATGTGCTTTATGACATCATGGTTTAGAAGGATAGAAGTGTGGTGCTCTATTTTGGATTTGCAAGAGAATAATCTGTCTTAAATGACTAGTGGCGAGCAGATTTTGGAAAAAAATGCTGGTTAAGGGTAAAAAGGTCTATATGTTGGTTGGAAGAATAGCGGTTACTGGGACTCTGTTACTTCAGCCTTTGTTGGGTAATTTGGAATTCTTATAGTTTTGAATATCATTTGGCATTTCTGAATGTTGTTTTTTTTCCTTCTTATTTTGTCAATTCAGGAACTTTATATGAAACTGCACAGGATGGCCTCTATAGCAGCTGAGATGTTCATAGGAAGAGAAAGATTCGCCACATTGCTATTGATGAGGCTTACAGAAACCGTCATCCTATGGCTTTCGGAGGATCAAAGCTTTTGGGATGATATTGAGGAAGGGCCAAAGCCTTTAGGGCCCTTGGGTCTACAACAGGTAAACTCTTGATGTTATCTTTGGTGTGTTTGTGTGATGCGGGAGCTAAAGAGGTCTCAAAAGAGTAAATTCAAAGATTTACGCAATGTAGATCCATGGCATCTTATAGGGTCTTTTGTAGCTAATATTTAGTCTAGTTTTATGTTTTCATAAGTTAGTTTATTATTAGGTCTATTTTAACTAAGTTTGTTTTAGTTTTCAGAGTAAGGGCCATCTATGTTGGAATTTCGAATTTTATACTAATAAGTATTTCTATTAGTCTTTCCTTAGGTTATTTTCGTAAGTCAAGTCATTGGTATAAATGGAGTCTTACTAGTTTACTTTTTAGGAATTTTAGTATTGTTAAAAGGATATTTTTCTAGAATTGGGGTTACTAAAAGTCTATATATAGGGATGTAATCTCTCAAGAGTAATGGTGGTGATGATGAATGAATACTATTGAGATTACTTTCGAGCATGTGACTTGCTTTTTGATTGTGTGATGCAATGATCCTTTGGTATGATGCCAAGGGACCCTAGGTGTGATGCTTAGGTTATCTATCGTTTATTTTCTTCATTTCTTCTGTTTCCCTACAATTTCAGATTTGATTCTACTGTTTTTAAGCCCTATTTTTGAGTTCTTTCAAGCCCTAATCATAAAAAGTCCTTGATTTAACTCTAATTGCATAAAGTCCTCGCAATACCCCCTTAAAACGGGGGTAGCTAAAGCTGTACTACATCAATTGTTGTCGTCTATGGGAAGGGTCTACGGTGTTTTGTAGAAAGATCTGTAATAATGGTCAATTGGAAAGATCCTTGAAAAAGTTTATGTGGGAAAGGTCTATCGGAAATGTCCTTCTGAAAATGATTGTGACAAAGATCGTTAGGAAGGGTCAATCAGAAAGATCCTTGAAAAAGTCCAATGGGAAGGGTATGTTGTTTGGTGTTTCCTTGAGTGAAAAGGAAGGTCTTGTTGGATGGTTGAAGAGTAACTTTGTCGACATGCAATTCTTCTCGAAAATTTCATAAGACAAATTTGTTGCCATGGAGTTTGAATATTGAGATTTGATGATTTGGAAGAGGATGATGTCGATACATCACTAATATCTGTTCTTAGACAAATTCAGAGGGCATCTAATACGGAGAATGACGATTGGAGACATGCTTCCATATTCCAAAATTTGGTTCGTTGTGGTGATCAAGCGAAGAAACTTATTATTGATGGAGAGAGTTGCATGAACGTCGTATCAGCGTCTACCGTTGAGCGTCTCAAGCTTTCAAAGGAGCTACAATACATCCTCATCCATATAAAGCAGCTTGGATTGATGGTACCAAAATTGAGGTAACTGGGCATTACTAAATATTAATAATTCAAATATGGGGTGGTATTATCCAATGAATGGTACACATATTCTTTTGGGTCGTCCTTGGTTATACCATCGTGATGTGTCTCATCATGGAGAGAATACCCATCACTTTACTTTTGGTGGTAAGGAGATAATTTTGAAGCCGATAACTATACAATATATGGTACAAAACGCAGAAACGATCAAAGAAACTTGATGAAATTGGGGGGAAATCTGTTGATTCTTGTAGCAATGCAAATGATCAAGGATCTACGTCGTCAACGGTTGAATCTAGTATGATGCAACAAGAACCAGAAAATCCCGCAGCAAATCAGTTACCTATTACATCATGTGCTCAACCTAATCCACTTCTTGTTCAAGGTGATAAAGGAGAGTGTTCAAGTGGAAAGGAAACTGACTTTGAGCAGGTAAAGGTAAAAAACCATAAGATCATAGCAACAACAGTACAAGCAGCATCTATATGGCGAAGTACCAATCCTGAGAAAGCTCCAAATTTGCTTGACAAGGAGAATTTTCTTCACAAAAACAAGGCTGGCGAGGAAACATTCAGTTAGAGTAGAATTTTTTGGAAAATAAACTACTGGATAACCTTGTATCATCCTAAACAAGCTCGAACCAGATCCCAAAATCAATCCTAGAGGGTTGAAAGATGAGATTTTGAAGAACGAAGTGGTCAAAGCAGAATTTTTTGCTATGTTAGAACCTTATTTTGAACAAGTTAAAAGTGATGGGTGTGAATTCGGGGCTGCAAACATTGAAGTAGGGAATTTTGGTCCAATATTTTCTGATGCCACTGAAACTCAGTTTGTCTTGCCTACACAAGTTCAAATCATTGAATATGTCATTCTAAAAACTTTTAATGATGTGCAAGAGGAGGAACTTTTTTTGTTATCATTCCTAACTCACTCAAGAGCTCAAAGTGGGTTCACTGCAAGGTGACAATGATGATATTCAAGAAGTTGCTGTTGTTACTTCGGCACTTCCAAACTTGAGGTTGAGTTTTTTCCAACCAAGGGAGAATGATGCGGGTGCTAAAGAGGTCTCAAAAGAGTAAATTCAACGATCTACGCAATGTAGATCCATGACATCTTATAGGGTCTTTTCTAGCTAATATTTAGTGTAATTTTGTGTTTTCATAAGTTAGTTTATTATTGGGTTTATTTTAACTAAGTTTCTTTTTTCATAGGAAGGTTATTGTCGGAATTTCCTTGTATGTTGGAATTTCAAATTTTATGCTAATAAGTAGTTCTATTAGTCTTTCATTAGGTTATTTTCCTAAGTCAATGACATAGTTATAATTGGAGTCTTATTAGTTTACTTTTTAGGAATTCTAGTATTGTTAGAAGGAAATTTTCCTAGAATTAGGAGTACTAAGTGTCTATATATATGGATGTAATCTCTCAAGAATAATGATGATGATGATGAATGATTAATATTGAGATTACTTTCAAGCATGTGACTTGCTTTTCGATTGTGTGTTGTAATCATCCTTTGGTGTGGTACCGAGGAACCCTTGGTGATGCATCGATTATCTGTCTTTTATTTTCTTCTTTCTATTTTCCCTACGATTTCAGATCTGATTGTACAATTTTAAGCCTTACTTTTGATTTCTTTCATACCCTAATCATCCAAAAGGACCAAACCCTTGATTTGACCCTAATTGCGTAAAATCCTTCACAAGAACCCCTTAAAACGAGATTATTGAAAGCTGTTCAACGTCAGTGTGTGTTATTGGGCTGCTATATTGAATTAGTTACTTGGACAATTTGCAGTTCTACTTGGATATGAAGTTCGTCATGTGCTTTGCTTCGCAAGGTCGCTACTTATCAAGAAATTTGCAGAGAGTTGTGAATGAGATCATTTCTAAAGCCATGGAAGCATTTGCAGCTACAGGGATGGATCCAAATAGGTAAGTCATGTTGGTCTCATATGTGTTGTTTTAATTTGTTTCCATCAACGGGATCCCTTGCAAGACCATATAAGCATGCATACTGTAACAGAACCACCTTATCACAAGTTAATGTGGGGATATGTAGATATTTATTTGATGCTTTTCCCTGCAAGCCTGCATTACTCAAGGAGGGATAATTATGAATTTATTTTGGATACTTTATGACCGCCTTATATAAATAGCTCTAGTCCAAAAACAAGGCGCGGCACAATGTCAGGTTTTGGCCACTTTGAACTGTTACACGAGCACCCTGCTCGGTGGCTGAAACCTTAACATCCCTAAGGCCCCTTGAGGCATTGCACTTAGCACCAGAAGTTTGTTTTTTGCAGTAGGAATTGAAAGGAAAAAGTGAAATTGAGACTGATGACGCTGAACATGTTCGGGTAAGGGTGTTGGTTGGATATTAGGATGTGCTTGACTCCTGACTGTGTGTTCATTATACTAAATATGCATGGACATGCATGCATAAACAGAAATTTATTTTCTAAATTTGTAAAGTGACCTAGTTCTTCCAATTCTCATTCTTTGGAGACAAAGAAGAAAAAATGGTTCTACAGTTTAATATTGTATTTGTGGAGACATATTGGGAGAATCCATTTTCTACTGTACTCGAGACTTTATAATTGATTATATCTGATTGGGATTGGTAAAAATTTTTAAAATCATTTTGACTTGTAACATGAAAGATTAAATGTTTCTGAAGATGGTTGCACTTAAGTTAGGTTGGACCTCACTGCCTCGTCAGTGGTTGAGCAATCTTCTCTTTATATTTTCTTTGTTGCAACTTAGAACTATTTGTTGTTTCTGATAAGTAAAAAACCACTACGACTGGTTTTTCTGTGGCTTAGATTTTACCTTTCTGTAACAGTGTATTGCCAGAAGATGATTGGTTTAATGAAATTTGTCAAGAAGCAATGGAAAGACTGGGCGGGAAGAAAGCTATAAATGGGGATCGGGACCTTAACAGCCCGACTGCCTCCGTCTCAGCACAATCAGTTTCATCCGTCAGATCTCTTGGAAGTTCCTAACCAATATTTTCTTCTCTTTGTAGACTAAGACAGCGAACAGACACATGACTCTGCTACCAGGTTCTTGTATTCATGTTAGAGTTCCCCAACCGTTCTCTTTTTCTTTTGTTTTACTATTGGGTTGGAATTGCTGCTTCCTTTTTTCCGATTGTATTTTAGTGCTTTACCCATTTTTTCAATGGAGGTCAGAAGTCAACTGCAAATACTTTGATTCTGTAAATGTTGATTGCTTTATTTGATCCTGAATAGAATGTGTATTATTCTTTGACAAACTTGAGCGGAGTTCTTCGTTCTTCTATATGCACTATCGGTGATTGATCGTGAAACATACTGCGACTGATGTTCTGCGTTTTCAGGGTTTCCTTTTTTATCTTCTTTTTTTTCTTTTGTGAAATTGTGCATTACCCTAAAAGTAGAGATGGACGCAATGGTGGTTCATGGATACTAAGTCAATCCTTTTCTGATAAAGCACTAAAACAATGTTATAAGCTGAATTGTGGCGATGCAAGATGGATGGTGCTTCACGCATTCTGTTGATGTGAGTAGGTGTTTTAGGGTTGAGGTGAAAGTTTCAGAGTCGAGCCATTTGCTTTACCGTAAAGCATACCCGCAGACTCGGCCCCTTTTATTGCTTTGAAGAAAATTTGATATTTAGTGCTTGTACACACTTTAAAGTTTACAGGGCTAAACAAGGTAATCTGGTCTGTTTTCCAGACTCGTTCGAATATTAGAAAAAATTATCCCAGTGAATGCTTATTCTCTTGTAGAATAGGTTAATATTTGCAATTGAAGGTCGATAATTAGAAAACTACATGATTATGATGGAAACCACAAGGAGCTTAGTAGCAAGCTTACTTCTTAGATTGGTCTTTTGAGACCAAGATTCATGAAGTCAGGCGTCTTCTAGCTAGAGAGAATTACTTTTTTTAGTAACCGAGAATTCCCTAGCCGAACATGTCTGTCGGACATTTGGACTAGTTATAAACTCGGGTCGTCAACCCAGCCCGCTTCACGTTGGAGATAGGTAAGATCGGGTCGAACATCGTGTGGAAAATAAAGCCGAAATTGTTGCGCATGGAAGTTGAACTTATAACCTGCTGCATTTACAAAGAGTTAACACAATCCGTTTCACCATTCTAACGAAACCTTCTTTGTTTAGAGAAAACTGTTGAATTGGGGAAATGATTGATTCAGAAAGTATGCCAAATCAACCTATTGCTTCTCAATGAGGTAAACAAAAGGAAAAGAAAAGCTGAACTTTACTAGTGACATTGGCCCTATCTTTGTAGGAAAGCAAACCTAGCTATCTTTGCATATCACAGTGACATTTTAATTGGATGATTCTTTCATTACCTCTCTTATTGAAGGTCTCTTGCTTAGTTCCAATTCAGTGCACCTCAAAGCCACCAAAAGCACGTCTGCGACTTGTTCCCTGATATTTGAATCGAAAAGCTCATCCATTGGGTTCGAATCAACAATCCCATTGACATCCTCAGTGTTGCTCCAGACTTATCTAATCCATTTCACAGTATCTGTTTCAACCATGAATGATGCATCCAATGCCTTTCTTCTGGTTGTCATTTGAAGTAAAACGACCCCATAACTACACAGATAAGATTGCTCTTCGTTGCCATGAATGCATTTTCTGTAAGGGGTATGCAACGTGATGTGCGAAATTACTAAACTATGCTCAATTATTTCAAAATCAAGCAAATTCCCTCAAAATCCTTTATTCAATCCCAATCAATGTGCAATAGTGAAAACAAACATAAATGCGTTCCTACGAAAATTAAATGCGGAAGCTCAAACTATTAAAACCTAGCCAAACACTATGCACAAACCACAATCTAGTACTATGGCATATCATGCTCAGTCGTAGGGTGTTGATGGCCACCTATGAACTCACCTGAAAGTGGGAAAAGATGAAGAATAGGGTGAACTATAAGGCCTAGTAGGGGTAAATTGTTAGAATTTACTAATAAAATTGGACTCTAGATAGATTAGAATTGATAATTCGAGTTTAACTAGAATTAGGTTTTGTACAAGCTTATAAATAGTAGGTTTTTGTAGGTTTACTTAACCCTAATTCTTATTGTTTGTTTCTGTGGGTTTAAGAGAGGCGGCTGAGAGAGAGAGTGAGCATGGTGGGGTAAATCCTTGTGGTTTATCTCTTGGTGTATCTATTAGGGGTTCGAATATGGATCAAGGGTGTGAGACTATAAGAAGTTCAAGATTTAGAATCTTAGAGGGGATAGGCTGAATTGGGCCTATGAAAAATCTCTAGGGTTCTTGGGTAGAGAAAGGTCACTGAGAATATGTTGTAACAAATTCATATAGTGAAAGTTTATCTAGTTGTCTCTTACAATACCTGTGGTTTTTTTCTCCGATTTTGGAGTTTTTCACGTAAATCTTGTGTTTGTTGATTGTGTTATATCAAGTTCAATATTTTTTGGTTTGTTGCTGGTTTTGAATGAAGGATCTTCTGGGTCATTCCCCAACATAAATACCCGATAAGAACCTGAATACCTATTAAACAAATATTTGAGCGAGTAGCAAACAAACGAGATATAGATATCAAATGCATAGAACAAGTCTACATATATAACCAACAATCAATAACACAACAATAGAATAGGGTAGGAAAACAATATTTATGATCATGCCAAGTCACAACAAACCATGCATATAACATGTATACTGCAAGCCAACAAACAACAAACGACAAACTATGAGGACTCGAAAGTCCATCAATACCCTGTATCGTCATGGAGAAAACAAGGCTAATGTGGACATCTTGTAGATATTCTGCAGCTGATAGAGTGAGAAAGCACATAAGCTGTCTGGACACCCTTATTGGGCTATCCATATAGGTCACAGAAGACATCAGTAGAAGACCACCTAAAGATGCATTCAGAAATCTAGGCAAGAGAAAACATTTCCATACAGCAAGATTACATTCAATTCTAGACAGAAGATAACCTGTCTGGATGGCCTCCTCAGGGTGTCTGGACAGTTGTCATGAACCTTCAATTCAAGAACATAAATTTGAAATCTTCACTATTTATAGCCAAATCTCATACCTGAGCCATCCATCTCAGAATTTGAAATGTTTCTCAATAATCATATAGAGCAATAAATGCAAACCTTCAACCAGCCAAATTAAATTGACCAGATTCAGGTATGGGGATATATGATACTTCCAAAATACCCTCTACTCAACAATGGACATGTAGCAGTCAAGTTAGAACCCTAAAAATAGTATGATTTGCAAAGAACTACCTTGGTCAAACCTGAAGGAAAGAGTACCTCATTGACCATACCTTGGTAACATCCAGATACCTCAGATCATGTATCTTAGAACATTTAGTAGGGTTACCTCAGATAAACCAGGAAGATCACACAAAGTCCAACACAGAATGAAACTCCTTAGGAGGCATCCTTCTCCAAGTCGAAATCCAAAAGATGTTGTTTCCTATTAAAACTAGAACTTCCTTAAAGCAAGAATCATACTCCATAACGGAGTAGAACTTGTTTTACCACTATAAATGCAGCCCCAAACAGGTATAATATACATAAATAAATTACTACTTTTACTTATATACTTGAAAGCTTCGACCTACGAGTTCTCAATCTCCTATTTTATCACGTTCCAACATCAGTATCGGAATGTCTTTCTTGAGAAACACACCTTGGGGGACCTCTTAGTGTACATTTGCTCTTCTCGAAGCGAAGTAGTATTCCATACCAGAAGCATCCGAAGAAGCCTAGTTTGATCATCTTGATACGTAAGCAAACCGAGCAAGATTTGCACGTCATTAGAGCTCACAAAAATATTTACCCTTATATATCATTACCATATAATTATAACTAGACCTTTCTAAGATTATTTCTTAACAAATTTCCAATGAAAAAAAGTCAAAGCATAAAATTACACTTTTTAAACATTATAAAATGATCATATTGTGGAAAACAAACTATCATATGTATCGAATTTTCTTATAAGATGCCATGACAACAAGATAAACCATAAGTTATGTATGGCTAAGACCGAGATATAGTTGTCTAATTTCAATGCATGGCATAGAGTTTTTGTGTGAGCTGTGTAAGTTGAGTTGATTAGTTGCAACATAAGGTATGTAGGCTCAAAGAGTTTCATATAAAGCTTCTTAGGTTAATCATATAAATTAAGATTCTATCACGAAACTTATATGATAAATCATTTTAGACATAATATGATGTTCATAAAAGTTTTTCAAGTCATTTGGACAATGTTTGATCACATAATGAAACAATTAAGTAGTTCAATAAAACACTTGTAGAGCCTACTGTTCACTGTGTAGCCCCTATGTGAAGTGTCTAAAAATTAGCCGCTAAGAATTAAGATCAAATAATATCTCAAATATAATTTAAATACCAAATTTCATGTCAATTGGATCACAAATGAGTAAGTTATGGCTTAACCAAGTTAACTAGTCAAGTAGGACACAACTTGCGCTAGAATGCTAGAGCATGAACAAGCTCAACCGCTAAGTTTATGCAAACATCTAGGTTTTGGCGGAATTTAAGTATATCTTCAAATTTAATTTAAATGCATTTAATTTCACTTGATTCTTGATCTAAATCAAAGATTAGACTCTTATGGATGTATGGTTCAAGTTTCAAGTCATTTGGACTTAAGTCAGTTAAATTTTGGACAATCAAAATCATAAACCCTAATTGCCCATTTCTAGTAATTTTCCAAACTTATTTTTCAGCTCTAAACTCATGCTCAATTGAGGATTTTTTGGACCCAAATTAGGGTTTGGCCCATGTTGTAGTTTTCTTGGCCAATCAGCCAAATAAATAAAAGGAGTTAATCAAATTTTTATGCGTTTCACAATCTCTAGGGTTGACCAGTTTAACCGTACAAATAAGTAGGTCTACGGCCCAGTAGGCTACTTTAATAATTAGATTCTTGTAAAAAATATTTTATACAGTCTAAAAAATTTGGACAAATTAATAATCCTCAATACGCTAGTATATTTGTATAGAAGATCAAGAAGACATCATAGACATGTAGTTTGATTGTGCACTGCTATCGAGGTAGGGTTCCGATCATTTTGCTATTATACCCGATTTTGTTTGCTTATCCTAAGGTTTCTATATTATGGGTCTCTAAGGCCCGACTTTATAATTCGAGATATCATGTATTGTTAAATTTATTGTTTGCTAAATTCCTAATGTCATTCACATCAGGAATTTATTTGTTCTTGAAATTCCTAGTGGCCTCTAGTACTGATGTTTCTTGTTCTAGAAGAATATCTATGAAATTGTTCCTTGCTTCTCTGGTACTTGATTACTCGATTACTCGTTTCGTCATTTTGCTTCGTAGTTGTAGGCATTCATTCATAGTAAAACACTCTTGCTAAAATTCCTTTCAACATGTAGTTAGACTTGTTTGAATAGAAAAGTTATGAAGCATTCATTTTTTACCGATTTAAATAGAAAATTTGTTTGAAAGAGATTAAAGCCAATAAAAGTGTTTTGGTTAAATGAAAATTTTCGTCCAGCCTTGCACAATATTTTTAGAAAATAAATTACTTTGTAAAGTAGTTTTTGAATCATTTTAGGTGCATGAGAATTGATTGAAAATTCATGCATCGTGATTGATGGTTGATTGATTGATTGGTTGACTTGGATGGATATTGATGATGGAGTTGATTGGATTTTGTTGCCGTATTGTTGTTGTTTTCCTGTTTGTGGTGGTAGTTCTAGCTACACACCACTATGAGACGTGATCATTGTCAAGGATTATATCCCCATTGTTTCTATATGTGTGATGATATAGGTATTTGAGAGGCACAACCTTCGACTAGTGTTTTTAGACTACTCTGTGATGTTGAATAGTTGCTGGTGTCACAGCGTTCGATGAGTGTTTCTAGATTGCTGTGCACACGGGCTAGTCAAGGTGTTTTTTTGGAGAACTCATTTACAACAAATAATTTTTTAAACTGGTGGTAAGTCAACTAATTTTCATGTATTGTTTAAAAATAGCTACTCCATCTTATCATTTACAACATCTCTCCAAAATACGGCGTCAGATAATGGCAAAACTTCTTGTAAAGTTATAGGAGTATTCTAAATATTAAAAACATAAAAATCATTACCAAAATCCTTTTCAACTCTAACTCTTTTACTCCTTGGTTTAGAAACATCATCATCTTGATTTTGTAAAACATGAGTAGAAGTACTAGGTTCAGAAAAATTATTTTGTCTAAATTGATTACCCCCACAATTTATATATTTAAAAGAAAATAGCATCACCAGACTCATAATTTTGTTTCCACATCATAAAACTATATGTTTTACTATGCAATGCATATCTCAGGAAAGCACAAGTAGTTACTCTAACACTCAATTTGGGTCTCATAGGGTCACTAAGACTAACATAAGCAAGCCAACCACAAATATACACATATTCCAAATTTGGCTTATAACCTTTGCACAATTCGAAAGGTTTAATTTGTATTTTCTTATGAGGCACCCTATTCAACACATGACAAGCAATCAAAATTATTTCAACCACCCAAAAAATAGGAGCACTAGCATTAATCAATATGGCATTAATCAACTCAATTAAAATTTTATTCTTTCTTTCAGCAATACCATTTGACTCGGTGAGCATGGAGCAGTAGTTTCATGAATTATTCTAAAACTTGAACAAAAGAGTTGAATTCAAAAGATTCATATTCACGGTCTCTATCATTTCTAATTCGTATAATTTTTCAACCGAATTATTTTGAACCTCTTATAGAAATCTTTGAATTTTTCAAAAGTATCGTTTTTATTTGTTAACAAGTAAACATATGTAAACTTTTAAAAATCATCAAAATAAAAGTGATATATATTTATTTTCTCCATGAGTTAAAACACCTTCAAATTCACATAAATCAATACGAATTAAATCTGGTAATTCAGTACTTTTTGTAACACTTTTGTGAGGTCGTATTGTAATCTTAGCTTCACTAAAAATTTTATATTTTTAAAAATATTTTGTCATCTTTGACAATAATCTTAAACTACTCTTGATTTCCACATATTGATTATTAATATGATACAAACATGCATGCTACAAAGTAAAAAAAGACAACATATACATAGAACCAAACGATTTATTATCATCAACATTTAACTTAAACATTCCGTGACTAACATATCATTTTGCAACAAAAGTTCATTTCTTAGTGATTACAAACTGATTCGACTCAATAGGCTGTTTGAAGACAGCCTTCTTAAGTATAAAGCATGACATCATATTCTTTCTCATTAATGGTGTATAGAGCACATCTTTGAGGGTAAACACACATTTAGATGTGAACTTCAGCTCAATGTCTTCACTTCCTAGTACCTTAGTCTTGCTAATGTCGTCGAACAATATTGACCTTTACTCTTCAAAAGGAGTGTACTTCTTGAAACAATCCTTGTCATAGTTGTCATGCCTATTTGCACCAGAGTCTGCCCACCAACCTTCCACATTTACCATGTTAATACCTAAATCATAGCCACTAAGGCTCTTCAATCATGTTAGCTTGCGAAGCAGGCTTATGTTTTTGGAATCTGCAATAGCGAGCAATATGCCCAGCTTCGTCATAGACAAACATCCTGTATCTTGATTTTGGGAAGGTGGTCTCGGTGTTTGTACTTTGTGGTTTGGCTAGTTGCTTCATAGGTTTCTTATTCAGTTTTCAAATTATTATCCTTTTAATCTCTAGAAAATTTGAGATTTGTAGAAACTAAGTTTACCATAGTAGTGATGGAATTGCTATTGCCTATGTTGTTATTTTCATGTAGCATCTTTGCATCTTGAGTACTTGCCTCCTCCTCCCCTCAGAGATGAGTTATGAGCTCCTCGAAGGTCAAGTCCTACTTGTGGTGTAGTTGTTTCTGGATGTCCTTCCAGCTTGGAGGTAGCTCATCTATAATCCCAATCACGATGAGGTTGCCACACATCTTCACACCTTCGGATCGAACCTCGACTACTATCATTTGGAACTCTTGGGCTTACTCCACCACATACTTGTTGTCCACCATTTGATACCAGAAGAAGTGGCTAGTGTCATACTTCTTTGCTCCAGCTTCTTCAGTATCATACTTTAATTGCAAGGCCTTTCAAATCTTCTTAACAATTTTTTAAATAGTATCATAATAATCTTAAAAATGATCTGCTAGGAATTTGAGAAGATATTGGCGAGAATTGTAAGCATCTTTGTCATGTTTCTCACATTTGTCAAGATGCTTACCTAACTTACCATCCTCCATCCTATCGACATACTATTTGTTAGGATTCTTCTTGACATTGAATCTCCTTGAAATTGTCAGGATTAAAACTAACAATAGCAACACAATTAACACAAGATTATACTTGAAAAACCTCCAAGACCTAAAAGAAAAATCACGGGTGTTGTTAAAAGACAACTAGAGAAAATTCACTATGTAAAAAACTTGCACAAGCACACACTCAATTTCCCTCACACCTTGAACCCAATTGAACCTAGAAGATTTACCACAAATTTATACCTCTTTGCTCTCTCTCAGCCGTCTCTCACACCAAGAGAAATAAAACAATAGGAATTAGGTTAGAAAATAAGTCTCCTAATTATAGAAAAAATTTATAGTCCCGCCAGTCGTCCGAACGGCTACTATATTCTTCCAAATGGCAAGTCCTTAAGACGTGTTCTGCAACATACCTGTCTGAATGCCCCTATAACTTGTCCGGACGAATCTTCATCCTTCCTTGATCCAGACATCCAGTATGACCTTTCAGCCACTTTACGCACCTAAACTGTCCGAATGACTAAACCCTCCAATTCGGACAGCAACTCTAGAAATAGTATTCCAACAATAGAACTTCCCTCCACACAATCCGAATCAACTCCAAATTTATTGATCAATCCTAACAAACTCCACAAGGTAAAAAAAAATTCATAGCTCTCGCTATAACACTATCTTCACCGACAATTATAACTCTAAATACAAAGACTCATCGACAAGCCAATGTCTATATGCAAATCTATGGACCTGCTATCAGTAAAACATTGTAATATCCTGACCCGATTATACACTGTTCATAGTACTTTGACGCGTTGATCGAGGTGGAGTGAACCTTGGTGATCGTGAACCGGGATTTGGGGAGAATAAAATTAAATTAAGATAAAAATACAAAAATATTTTTTATAAATGGGGGATTTAAAAAAAAATTGGCGCAAGAATCATTCAAATCGAATTTAAATTGGATTTATTATGAATTTTTGAAGTTAATTGAACATTTCATTAAGGGGTGTTTTTTGAAAGAGTGGTGTTCTTGAAAGTGAAAGATTATATAAAAAGTGGAAAAAAAAATTAAAAATTTTTAAAAAAATGCAAAAATATCCTCATCTCATACGAGACTCTCTCTCTCCTACACGGGTTCATCGACGATCTTTTGTTTTCAGTGACGGTTGAAGCAACCGGCATGAAAAACAATGAAGTCGCCACCAATTAATTTTTAAGATGCAATTGGACATCCGTTCTGGTCTACGACAAAATGGCGAGAGGGTATATTGAGTATGAGGAAGGTGTTAGGCACCCACAACTCCTGAAATCGGTTACCTTTGAATGTTTTCGTATTTGGCTCTAATTTTTTTTTTTGAAAATCCCATCGGAATGTGATGAAAAATCCACTTGGAATAGTTTAGAGAAAAAGGTGTACGGGATCATTGTGGCCATTCCCGGCTTGGCCAAAAATTAAAAAAAATCCCACTTGGAGTGGGTGTTGATGATTTGAAAAAAAATGTGTGCACAGGATCATTGGGGCCATTCCGGGCTTGACCGAAAATCTGGATAAAATCCCACTTGAAGTGGGTTTGATAATTTGAAAAAAAAGGTAGCACGGGATCATTGGGGCCATTCCCGGCTTGGCCGAAATGTTTGATAAAAAATTCCACTTGGAGTAGATTTGGTATTTTGAAAAAAGGTGTGCATGAGATCATTGAGACCATTCCCGGCTTGGCTGAAATGTTTGATGAAAATTCCACTTGGAGTGGGTTTTGATATTTTTGAAAAAAAGGATTTTTGGATAGGGTTTGATGGAAAATCCCATATTGGAATGGGTTTTGATAATTTTGAAAAATGGATTTTTGGGGACCGGTTGATGTACCAAAAGGGCCTACAATTAAGGAAAAATGTTCAATTCAAGCCTTACTCACAATTATGTTCTTTATGAGAAAAGAAAGAATCTATTTAAGGCTCATTGAATGAGCCAAATATCTTTAAACTCACCTTTGAGTCCTTAAATAAATTCTCCTAATCCCTAAAAACATATTTGCTTTCCGGGTCCACAAAATCCAAATGTTTTGAATGAATGCCAATGAAACCCCAATATCTTGAAAGCTCATTGGTATTTAAACAAGACATAAGGATTCCATAATTTCATCTTGGTGTGTTTATTAAGGTGAGAAGGCTTGGATTAATTTTAATGATTAACGCGCTAGATTTATTTTTATGGTACTCAAACAATCCTAGTATATATCTAAGGCACGGCATAATGTGAGAAATCAAAGTCCTAAGCATACATTCTAATGCAATCATTATTCACAAAATCAATCCCTAATGTCTATATGCTTCTAGCACCCTAAAATATTTATGTATGCATTTTCACTATTTTTCACTACACCATTACAAAGGTTTACATTTTACAAGGATATACATGACAAATAATAAACTTAACAATAACACAAATATAATGTACAAAAATCAAACATTGCTGATGGGGACCCATTGTTCAAATCCGGTTCAAGTCTTCTAAGTATGCCCTCCGGCCCAAGTAGGGTCAAGCCCGATCCAAACCCAACAAATCAAACATAAGAGTGGGTAAAATGGGTGTCCAAACATGATATCAAGTAAAATCCAAATTTAAAGATTCATGTACACATAGAAACATATATACGATAATATCATACATAAACCATACTATGTATATACACACAAACAGATGCATATGTACACATACAACATATACATATGCACACAGACGCCATATATATAATATACACTCAGACACAAATATATACATATATATATATATAAACGCACCTCATATACACGCACACACCCTGCATATAATATATACACACATACATATATACATATATACCGGTCATCAAAGAAACATATATAGACATCAGCATGTATAGACATCAGCATGTATATTAACCAGATATATGCAGTTTATTAACATAGCATATTTACCCGATCTAAGCAACCAAACAGCAACATATTAAGTTCAAGCATCAACCAGAGAGTATATATCTGCCTTCTCATGAAGAGGACCAGAAGATGCGGAGATAAAAACAGAAAATACAACCAGAAGAGATGCTAAGTATGATCAAAGAAACGAAACCAGAAAACTGACCAAAATATGTTCAGATTAATGTTCTTTCAAAGATGGAACCCGACAAGTACAGGAATAGAACTAGGAGAACAAAAACAAGAAGTGGAATCAAATCAGAGGGTAAGCTAATTACCTCTCAGATACACAAAGCCGGTAAGATCCCAAACAAACCGGTTAGTTTCTTCTTCTCTTGGCCCTCTCGTTTCTTCCTATGCAATTATCACTTTCTTCTCTTAATCTCCTTTCTCTGTTTTTGGCGATTTCCCCTTCTCCTCTTCAGTCTCCTCTGGTTTCTTGTATCTATTGCGGCTCCTTTGTCTCCCCCATTTCTCTCCTCCCTCTCTCTGTTTTTTCCTTCTTTTTCTTTTGTGTATTGTCGGCTGCCTCCTTCCTTTTTTCTCCCTTCCTCTAAAACCCTATGGTGTGCTCTTTATATTGTGCAACCATCTCCCCACTAAAACCCTAGCTCTTTCAATTTTCCCCTTTTTGCCCCTATTTTTTCTCTTCTTTTAACCTGGATGACTATTCTTTTTGGTCTTTTTCATTTTTAACTTTCCATTTAATTTATTTATTTTTCATTCTCTAGATATTTTCTAGGGCTTTATTTTTGGTAATTGTGGCAAAACTTAGGAATTAGGCCTTAAATTTTGAGTTTATGAGCCCACTGGTTTTTAAGCAAAGAAATGAGTTTGGATTTCATTTTTCTTCCTTTAATTTTTATTTTGGATTTCATTTTTTCATTTTTTATTTTATTAATACTTTTGGCCGGACAAAAACCGGTTACTACAGCGGTGATGGTCAAGCTTGTACCAAAATGAGCGTACGGACGAGGCGAGCATAACCCAACTTGAATCGAGTTGAACGGAGCTCCGGTTTGGGAGAAATCGTCGATTGAAGCTCCGGCCACCGTAAGCTTTTCATGGTCGATTCCGGCAATGGCGTGACCCGATTTTGGTATGTCTGAGTTCATCTCTTCGAGCTCTTCAATTTGATGTAAGATTTGGTGGGTTTGGATGGCTTGATCGTCGGCAGTGATGTTGGCCAAGTTTCGGCCGAGTTTGGTCGAGTTGACTCGGTTTGACTCTGTCTTACCCGGTTTAACTCGGTTTGACCCGTTTGACTTAGTTTGACCTAGTTTGATTCGGTTTGACTTTGATCGACTTAGCATATTTTGATCGTATTTTCATATATTGTATTTTTCCAGTGTAGACGGTGATCCTGGTTGAGATTCGAAACAGGTTAACTTTCAGAGTCAGGGGGTTAGTCGGGGACGCGTGCTGAGTATTTGCATTCAGATTTCCAGGTAGGGGTTTCCCTATCTCTCACGTGTGATTCCAGAGTTTCAGTTTCACAGACTCTTATTATATTGTGGTTCTGTCAATTTTCGGGGGTGGAAATATGACCTATTTGTATGTTTTATACATACTCTCTGTTAATTATCATTGTTGGTATGCTTATGGTTGTCGATATTGTATTCTGGGTTGTTCTTTGGACTAGTTGCACCTTCGGGGGATAGTCTTATGCGGGGTCACATTTCGTGTTGGGTCCCACTTCAGGTGTACGTGTAGTGGGGTGATTGGAGGTGGTTAATGTACACTGTGTGGCCCATATAGGAGCCCAATCTATTGGATATGGATTTATGATGGTTAATATATATATATATATATATATATATATATATATATATATATATATATATATATATATATATAGTCCGGGTACGTACCTATAGACCGTCTGAGATGAGGTGCATCACAGGGGATGCTCTCTGGTGTAGGCTATGCTATCGGGATATCCGATCCTCATCCAGTTTCGGTGTGGACTTGGACTGGGAGTCACCCTACGAGGATTAGGGTGGGTCCAGGCGTGGATTATGGATTAGGGATTACGGTGTACGGATTATGGATTACTGGAGACCGATGTTTGTGGTTACTGTGTTGTATAGCCTTATCGGCTACCATGTTTTTGGTTGGATTATTGATGGTTATATATTTATGTTACTTCATATTCTGTATCATATTTCTTGATTTCTTTATTCTACATATCGATGTTCACTTTCTATGCCCTATAAAGCTTCATGGCTCACCCCTCTTCTTATTTCCCTTTCAGGTGAGTTGGATATTGGTGACAACGGCCAGCGGTGGGACGCATGAGCTGGTGTGTACCCTCGAGTTGTTTCTTTAGCCAGGTGTGGGGACTTTTGGTATTGTACTTTGTATATGTTACTCATTTACTCAGTCTGATCTCGGGTAGATATGCCTTCTTATTTCTGCTGTTGTATAGATACTCCGATGGTTTCGATGGGTGTATATATGGTATTTTGGAGAGACTATTTCCACATCATGTTTTAGAAGTTAGTACGATTTTATTAGGTTTATGTATTGGATTAAGGGTTGGTTCAGGGGATGGGGTCCCCTGTCAGTCACGTTCTTGTGGGTATAGGTGCCCTTCGGTATACCTCTGGAGAGAGGGGAGTGACACACATTCTCTTTCATAACAACTAGTGATATGCTAAAAACATGTACATGCCTTTCAAAGAGCTTCACCTGTGTATTATTTGGAAAAATGCTCTGTTAGCGACATCGAAACTACTTGTCAAATAAGCCTAAAGATGTGTTTGGAAATGGTTTTAGTTTTTTGCTTTTAAAAACTGATTGTAAGATTAGACTTTGAAAACAATTTTAAGAAATAAAACTGAAAACAAAATTTATTTGGTAGAGGATTTGACGCAGAGAACGAGGACAGAGGAAAGAGAAAACATGAAAGAATTTTACAAAACATCAAAAAACAGTTTTGGTTTTTTGGTTTTTAAAAACCAAAAACAGTTTTTAGTTTTACAAAATAATTTATGAAAACACCCATCCAAAATAATTTTCAAAGCTAAAACAATTTTCAAAAACAGAAAAATGTTTTGAAAACTTTTACCAAACATACCCTTACCGTTTTGACAATCCCTCTTGACATGCCTAAATTTTTCACTCCTCTAGTAGACCACCTTTTGCTTCATTAAATCCTTCTTCTTCCTGTTTCCTTCAACCAATGGTGAGTTCTCTGGCGAAACATTACTCCACCATGCAATCTTTTCTCTTTAGATAAAAGTTTTTCGATAACTTCGGAAAAATTATCTTCTCCTTTCCATAAATTAAAATAGGCTTCATGCGCTCATATGAAGATGGAGGAGACCATATCGACCACAAGGCTATATCCTCATCATCTATCCTCACTCCAACAGCCTCCAATTCTACGATGGTCCCGTTGAGAACACTTAAGTGATATGATATTGACATACATTCAACCATACGTAGTGTGTGAAACTGCTCGTTCAGATACACTCGCCTTGAAATACCCTTTTACTGGTATAATTCTTCAAGGTTTCCCAAAGCGCCTTGGCTATAGATATTTCATGTACGCTCGCCAGAACATTCTTGGACAAACATAATCGAATTGCACTAGCCACCTTTAAATCAAGTTTCTCCCAATCTTCATCACTCTTCTTTATCTTCCGTTGATCGATAATAGTTTCCCCTTCAAAGCCTTGTGTAACCCAGATTGAATCAGTACATCATTAACTTGTACTTGTTACAAGCCAAAATTGATTCTTCCATCAAACTTTTCGATGCTATTTTTAAGACTTGACATATCTGCTCCAAGGAACTTTACTCTGGTACAAGTTGTTGGAAAATTTGCTCAAGATCCTCCTTAATAAGAAATTTCACATGATAGTATAGACATTGAAACTGAGAATAACAACACAATCAACACAAGAATATACATGGAAAACCTCAAAGACCAGAGAAAAAATTACGGGCGTTGTCAAAAGACAACCGGAGAAAATTCACTGCGTAAAAAAATTGTACAACAATACACTCAATTTTCTCTCACACCTTGAACCCAATTGAACCTAAAAGAGATTTATCAAAGAGTTATCGCTCTTTTCTTTCTCCCAACTATCTCTCAAACTCAAAGAAACAAAACAATAGGATTTAGGTTACAACCCTAGAAAATAGTCCCCTATTTATAGAAAAAATTACAGTGCCGTCAGCCATAGGGACGGCTACTTAATCCGTCCGATTGACAAGTCTTTCAAACGTGTTTTCTAGCATACCCAACCGGACGCTCCTATCACCCGTCCGGATGGATCTTCATTCTTCCTCGATCCAAATATCTAGTAAGACCATTGTGCCACTTCACGCACTTGAACTTTCCGGACGGCTAAATCCTCGGTCCAAATGGCAACTCCAGAAATAGTATTCTAGCATTAGAGCTTGGCTCCACACAATCCAAATAGACTCCGAATTTATTGATCAATCCTAACAACTCGATCATGTAGCTTACTCAAACATGTACTCGAATGGTTAGATTGAAACCCCATAAGAACACTAGTTTTCTCTGCCTAGTGAATATTATAGAGTAATTTTTTAGAGAGGAGAGTTTGTGTTGTAGTTGTGTTTTGAGGCCTTGGGTAGATATGTTTACATAGGTTGGGCTGTAGTTAATGGGTTGAGCAATTACGGGCTAAAACGTTCATAACGGCCCAATAACTCCTCCACAGTTACAGCATAACGAGCACTTTAAGTTTCCCATTCAATTACAAGAGGTTATGATGAGCATGTTAAATAATATAATTAATTACATCAGCATATTTATTATTTATTTTAAAATACACCAACAATAAGTATTTGGAGAAGTGAGAAGCCCTTTAACAGAGAAAATATTCCCACTTGAAGATTTTTAAAGGAAAGATATTATGTACAAAGTTCGAACTAATTTCTAACTAGAAAAAGAGAGTAGATGGTTGATCAGCTGAAGGAACATGGGTAAAACTTTTTTGATCATTCTGATTTTTCATTTGGGTCCTATAATTATGACAAGTAGTGTCGGGCACTTTCTTAATATTTAGAGTATATATAAATAATTAAAACTAAAACCTTTTTATACACAAAAAAAGAGGAAAAACAGACTAAATTCTTCACATCATATACATAGTATGATTACTGAATAAGAGAATGCTTTTGGTGCAGCCACATCAGCTCCTTAACTAGCTCTATTCAAGTTATGCACTTATACACAAATAATGTCTATTTATTATTTTTTAAAATAAAATTAAATAATATCAAACTGTAGTTAGGGGTTTGGATGCCGTTTACACTCTTCAATTCCCCTATTTATTTCTTTACGTTTAGCCATTGACAGTCGTTAAATGTCTAGGAATTTTAAAGTTGAAATTATTGACTCATTGTTGCATTTTAATGTGGCAAGTGGTGATATGTCTTCACATCCTTCGATCCCCTTTATTTCTAGATTTATGAACAATGTGCTTGCAATTTTCTTCACGCAGATTGAAAGACATATCTATTTGAGATTGACTGAAAGTTGTAGAGGCTATTTAGAGACTATTTTCGAGCAATATCGACGTCATGGTTAGAGCTATTTACCACTTGATATCTATCTCTATATGCAATCAATATTATATCAATTCTTTTAAATCATTTTTAAAATGAGTTGTTGAATTTCATTGTAAATTATAAAGATTAAGTTTGTTTTGGTTGATATTTCAGCAACTTAGGATTTGCATTTCCTTATGATTAATTAGATTTTAAATTTCCTTTGTAGGTTCTGGTGAAAAAAACATATATGAGGGGATGTTTTCATGTGAGGAAACAATATTTATGTTCTTTATGAATTGGCAATAGGATATGTTGTTTAAACATTTTCGTTGGATATTATTTCATGTTAATCTTAATAATAACCATCGAATTTTTACCCAATTTGCGGATTGCTTAATGGTAATATTGTTTAATTCTAATTCATTATTCTCAGAAAGTAGATGTGTGTCATTGTGGTTTTTCCTTAATAGGTAACCAAAATTTGGATTGCTAATGGAGTATTTGGTGTAGTAAACGTCATGATGCATATAAATTTCCGAGCCATTTCAATTCAATTTTTTTTTTCAATCTCAATTATGGTGTGTAACTCTTTGTGATGTGACATCTTTTTAACACACTGAACCCTGTGTATTCTGTCAGGGCCTCTAATGACCTTTTCGATTATGAGAATGAGAGTAAAAGTGGAAGCGATCTTTAGTCAATTATGGACATAATGTCCTCTTCACCTTCGGTTTATAAACAACAAAACAAAAAATGTAATATTTAATTAATTTATTATTGGATTAAAATAATTCAAAATTTTAAGTTATTTAGGTAAATTTAACTTAAAATTTTGAGCTATATAATGTACATGAATACAAATTGATTAATATAAATCACATAATTAAGTAAATGCCGCGCGAAGCGCGGGGAAAGACCTAGTTAGGACCGACTCCAGATCCAACTGCCACTTGGATTCTTTACTACAAAAATTAATTGCTCGTTCAATTAGTCTGTTTTTTTTTTTTTTTTTTTTAACAATAGAGTTGATTCTTCTTAAGATGACTATCTCAGACAAATTGATATATTATCATTCCCCAAATAACATATTACTTCCAGGTGAGACTTTTTTTTTTTTTTGAGTACGAGTACAAGTACAAATACAATATACGACACACCACCAAATCAAGGCTAGAAAAATACAAGTGTCAACAGGCCTCACGCAGGAGGCACAAACCAAGTCTACGCAGGGATAGACTAAGCCCACACACCTCCTTATAAATATTCAGGAGGAGGTGAGACTAGAACCCATGACATGAAGTTAGGGACATACAAAGTCATCGTCACTCAACCAATGACTCATTTGCTTCCAGATGTGACTTTAAAAGTAGTAACTCACTACAAGAAAATGGATTTGCACCAGCCAAACTATACCTGTAATTTTTGAGGATCGCAAGTATAAATGTAATTTACCTCTGCGTTTTATGTCGACCGCAGCTAATAGCTGCAGCTGTATTGACCGCAAGAACAAAATAACATAAGACGGTGTCGTTTTGTGTGGTATGTAGCACAAAATAGCAACACTTCCCCTTTCCTTCTCCAGGTATGCGCGAAATACAGAACAAGAAGTGTGTTTTATCTTTCAAATCGATCGAAATACAGAACGAGAGGTATGTTACTTCAGGATCTCATGTTGCAAGCTGTTAGACAAGAAAAACACTTCTCATGCAAGGTGGCCAAGTCATACTTGGATTCTCAATTTACCACAAAAAAAAATTATCCATAGATAGATACATTGTAAAA
Organism: Tripterygium wilfordii; assembly: GCF_013401445.1. Taxonomy (NCBI): domain Eukaryota; kingdom Viridiplantae; phylum Streptophyta; class Magnoliopsida; order Celastrales; family Celastraceae; genus Tripterygium; species Tripterygium wilfordii. Next base: position 7,751,375 of record NC_052241.1, read on the forward strand.
TATCCCCAAATTTATGTGAATGTGGAATAGTCGTACTTATTGATTATAAAAACACATGTAGAGTCGTATTAACATCCAATACTTCACATAGATTGAGAGTAATTATTGTATAAGGGTTGCATCGTCAAATGGACATTTTCTCTCAGTTGAAGCAACCCAAATTTCATTTAGTTTCATACCTCAATTTGACATGATCTTGTAAAGTTTTTTTTTTTTTTTATTGAAATAGTCATGGATATTATTAGGAGTGACAAAACTCTGTCCGGTTCGGATGATCGAATTTGTCCGACCCAGATTAAATCAAGTTTGGACATAAGTTATATGTCCGAAATCTGGGTCCAACACAAAATATTTGTTCGATTTAAAATAGGGTTCAAGCCCAAACACATAAATTTTCTCCGGACCCTAACCTGTATTAGATTAGTATTTGATTTACTTGTCAGGATTTATACTAATATGAGTTTAGTCAATTAAATACGTCTGAAATCCAATCCGATTTACTATCCGGACATGTAAATATTTCGTTAACACGTGATGTTGTCCGATCCGAAACCTACTCGGACCTGATTTTTTTACCACCCCTAGATATTATGGCAATTTCCTTGATTTTGATTTTCAAAAACATTAATGCAGAAAGTGAAAGTTGTGAAAGAGACGATAGAAGGTCGTGATTGATTATAAAAATACATGTAGAGCTTTATTAACATCCAACACTTCACATTGATTGAGAGTAATTATTGTATAAGGGTTGGAGTGTGGAATGGACATTTTACCTCAGTTGAAACGTCCCACATTTCATTTAGTTTTATATATACTTTTTTTAAAAATACCATCAAGAATTACGTTTACGAATAGAATCGAACTATGGATACACATATGCCTAATCCAGTCGATTGCCAACCAAGCCAAGTCTTGTTGGTAGTTTTATATATACCTCAATTTGACATGATCTCAAGTTTTTTTTTTTATTATTATTGAAATAGTCATGGATATGATGGCACTCTTGTTGATTTTGATTTTCAAAAACATTAATACAAGGAGCAGTGAAAGAGACGAGAGAAGGTCGTGATTGGACATGGGGACAAAATTACAACTTCAACCCATAAGACAAGCTTGGTGATTTGAAACTCACGAGTTTGAGCCTTACTTGAAGCCCAACCATAATCAAAATAGGGGAGAGTAATTTTGGTAGGGTTTGGAATTAGGGAAGATTTATATGATGTTGGACAGCTGGAAGGAAGGAAAAAAAAGATGCATGTGGAAGAACGAGAGAAAGAGACAAAAGATGGGCGTGAATTAAGGAAGACCGACTAGGGAAGTGAAATAGAAAATTAAGAGGAGTCCAGAAATAAAAGTGAAGGAACGAATTCAAAAATAAATTATGTAGTCAAGAAGTTGAGGCAGGCTATTAGAGCATCTACAATGGGATGGTTTTGGAGTATTTGAGATGATATTTTCTTGATAAATTAAGTGTTAAATGTTTATAATGGGTACTTAAGATAATACTTTCTTGATAAGTTAAACACTACATGCACAAAATGGATGAAAAATGACACTTGAAAAATTAGTTCATGCTACATTTTTGGAGTTTAGCTTAATTGATGAATAGTGAAGAGAGAGATGATGAAGAAAAAAAAGAGATGTGATGAAAAGTAAGAGGGATATGATGGAAAGAAAGAGAGAAGGTGAAAAAGGAAGAGAGATGTGATGAAAGGTAAGAGAGATGTGATGAAAAGGAATAAAAAAAAGAGTGGGACCCATTGTGGGTGTATCTAGAGTGTATATATAGTTGATGAATAGTGCATATTCTGGGACCTATTAACCCAATTAAATTAATTAAATTGTGCCACCCATAAGAGAGGAGAAGAGAGAGAATGATTTTGGAGTATTAGATATCCTAAACGTTATTGTGGATGCTTGTATAATTGAAGGAAGCTTTTGTTGAATATAAAAAAGAGACTAGCCAATAGAGAGTTTTCCACGTGCTAAATATCACGTTAACTTTGGTATTTTATTCAGGCCAAACCGACAACCTCTCCTTTTGAACATGATATAAGGGATTTGCCTATAAAAAAAATTAAAAATGATATGAAGGATTTGAATCCAAATATAAGTCACAAAATTGGTTTGGAGCAAAATAAACAAAGCAAGAGAGATCGATATTCGAGCTCCACGAGAGTAAGAAATAATGGAGATTGAGATCATATCCAAACAGTGCATCAAACCTTCTTCTCCAACACCTTCTCATCTCAAAACCTATCAAATCTCCCTCCTTGATCAGTACGGACCTTCTGGTTATGGTCGAGTACTCTTTTTCTACTCTGCAAACCAAGACTACTCCATCCCCAACAGATCACAAATCCTAAAACAATCTCTTTCACAAACACTAACCCGTTATTATCCAGTCGCCGGAAAGATTAGGGACAATCTTTCAATTGATTGTAACGATGAAGGGGTTCTTTATATTGAGACAAGAATATTGAATTGTTGTTTAGATGACTATCTCAGCAATCTTGAGGTCTCTTCGATCTTCAAATTATTTCCAGATGCGGTTTCGAATGTAGTCTCTTCAGGAGCTCCTGTTGCTATTGTGCAAGAAAATGTTTTCACTTGTGGTGGAATGGCCTTAGGGTTTTTTCCATGGCACGTTATATTTGATGCCAGTACTCTGAGTGCATTTCTTAAGACTTGGTCTGCTTTTGCTAGAAACTCTGTTGAAGAAGCTCTGTTCCCTAATTTTACAGCCTCAACTATTTTTCCTCCAAATATTTCTTTTAATCTAGATTCATTAGCTATGGCATCTCGTTTGTTCGCATGGAGCCCCTCTGTTGTTACAAGAAGGTTTTTCTTCGATGGATCGGTTATAGCCAATCTCAAGGCCCAAGCAACAAGATCTTCTAGCTTTCAGAACCCGACGCGAGCAGAGGTTGTGTCTGCACTCCTCTTGAAAAGCTTTACGGCTGCATTATTGAAGGTGAAACTGCAAACCCAAATCCCAATTGTGATGAATTTTCCAGTCAACTTGCGACGAAGGGCTAATCCGCAGATACCAGAAACTTGTGTGGGAAACTCACTTTTTTTCACCACTCTGTCGACAAAAGGTGGGGAAGAGTTTTATGGGTTGATGTGGAAGATGAGGGAAAGTTTGTCGCGAATCAACGGTGATGTTGTGAAGAGTCTTCAAGGTGATGGAGGGTGGTTGAAGCTTGTTGAGATGATTAGAAAGCTTCATGATGAATTATTTTCCGACTCTGGAATTGTCCATATTGGGCTCAATAGCTGGTGTAATATGGGATTATACAATGTTGATTTTGGGTTCGGGAAGCCTTTGTGGATTCCGGCTTCTGCTTTTGGCATCAAGAATTATATGTTTTTGACGGATACAAAATATGGTGATGGAATTGAAGCATGGGTTTCATTGGATGAACAAGTCATGGAAGTGCTTGAACAAGATAAGAAGCTCATGTCTCTGGTTTCTTTAGACGCAAGTCCTTTAGAACTAGGCAATCCCAACCCTAGCTTGCCCAAGAAAATCATTTCGTCCGTGTCAAAACTTTGATTAATTCCTTACATTTGATTTGCTGTTATAATGGACGTTTCTGTTCAATGTATTTTGGTGGTGTTGTTGATTTTGTTGAGACATGAAAGCCTTATCTTGTGATTAAGTTAGCTGCTGATTTTAGCTTCCAATATCAAAGCATTAACCGAGAAGGACACCATATAAGTTTCCCTTTTGAACATCCGATATGGAATACAACATGATTTGACTGATGCATTTATAATATTATCATGATAATGATTATCAATGTCCAAGAGGATCACCGGTTTGTGTTCGTGAGATCCTGCGAGATGCTGGCGGATCGTGAGATCCTTCAAAGACTTACACAAGAGGATCACTGATTGGTGTTCAATTTATTTGATTTTGAAATTAAAAATTAAGAATTATTGATTGATCTACAATGCCAATCGGATGTTGAGCTTCTACACCCCAGGTTTGTGTTCTTTGTTTATTCATTTAGAAAATTGATTTTGATTTATTCATTTAATTATTACATATGTATGAAAGTGATTTTTCAAACATGTGCTTCTTTTTATAAAAAAATAGTTATTTCCATATAGGAAATTATATTTCACATGAAACACTTACATTAACAGTCAACCTATCACCTCAACAGGTTGATTGATTGAAATTGACCAATTCGGCCCGGGTGACTTAATTGGCACAAATTGAACTGTTGATGATCAATTTGGAACAATTGAAAGCTCGACGGTCAAATTGAAACACTGATCAATCTTTTGGTACCACAAATTGTACTAACCCATTATCTTCATGATGTCATGTTGCTAGCTATTAGACAACAAAAGCGTGTTCACTTGTGGTGGTACTGCCATAGGCTTTCTTTCCTGGCACGTGGGCCACCTCGGCCCCAAGCAAAATGGTTAAATGGACGAGTGGGAGTAGATTTGGTCAATAATTAATTAATGGGAAATTTTATCTACACACCATTAATCTACTATCTTTACATCACTTTTTGAACATGATAAATTTACACCAAATAGTTATAAGTCTACACATAAATTTGTAATGAAAAGACCAAATTACCCTTGTTTTATACAATATTAAGAATATTAGTGTTAAGTTTACACACATTTAACTCACAATTCAATCTCCCATTTTTTACCGTTCTTATTACAATAAGACAGTTGCCTGCCTCTATCGTTTCTTCACATCCTCACGTTTGCCCCTACCGATTATACATTCCGGATTCGATGTCAATTTCCGACATAGAAAGATTTTTTTTTCAACGGTGGTCGTTCTAGGAATTGAATCCAACCACATTTACTGCATAAGTTATCACAAACTCAAGAGCAAGGCTATTTGTGTTGAAGTTCAGTGTAAGATACGAAGCTAATGGTTCAAAGTTTCTTGCAGTTACTTCGAATTGAAGAAGAGCTTGAGGATCAAGCAGTTTATGCTGGTGATGATTGGAAGCAGACATGACACCTTCGTTAATCGTTATTGATGTATTTATTGCAATTCTAGTTTTTATCCAATCACAAGAGATGATTGGAAGCTTTTGATGTATTTATCTTCAATTCTAGTTTGCATATTTTGTGATTCGGCATATTTCTTGGTCACTAAGCACATGTGGCCCTGACTCTTCGACAACTAGTCCCTGCTTGATATTTCCTCCACAATTCTTCGTAAAAAGTAAATTAACTTTTTTTTTAAAAAAATTATGGTGTAAACTTAGTAGTCTCTAATAAAATATGTAAAAATAATTTATTTTAAGTTAAGGGTTAATATGTCATTGTATACAAGGATATTTATATAAATTAAAAAAAAAATGGTGTAAAGATAGTAGATTAATGGTTTGTATATAAAATTTCCCTTAATTAATTATCTGCTTGTCAAGTCCGATTGGGCCACACATCGGCCCAAGCAAAATTGTGTAACTTTTATCCAAAACACAATTTTAAAAAGAGTGAAAATATTTTAAAGTAACTATGAGACTCTTTTTTTTTTTTTTTTTAATGTGGCAAAGCCCTTATTCATCTTAGCCGACTCTTAATTTGTCCATCGTTCTTTTTATGGTTTAAGGAATTATTATTTTTTGGCAGAAGGTAAGCCCTGATTCATCTGACCGTCATGGGAGGAGTACTGGAGAAGCACGAGAAGGTAGAAGAAAGGATGAAAGATGAAAAAAAATATGTACAAAAAAAAAAAAATTTTATTATGCTGAGTTGTTCATCTCATGACCATATGATTGAAGCAATGACTCAGATTTAAAAGAATTCTAAGCATTCCAGCAAATAGAGATTTCAGCCCCCATCCTCGTGACCCCATAGATATTCTGATATTGTTACCAGCCGGAATCCAACTCAAAAAATTTCCACCGTCTGTCGTCACTTTTTTTGACCCCAAAATAAGCACACGCAAATGGAGAATGGAGATGAACTTATGCCTTCATCTTTCATTATTGGCACATCATGGTCAAAGACTCAAAAAAATGACTCAACGGTTGGCGAAATTATCAAAGATACACAAATCTATCTTGTTAATCATAAAATGACACATTGACGATGACATATATATATATATATATATATGTATATAGATATATATCTAGACAGAATAATTGACACTTGATCCACAACCGGCGGACCACAGAGTTTTTTTAATCAATATCTTAGTGCCTAAGCCAATACTGTAACTAACATAAATAATTTATGTGAACAGCACAAAAAACAGAAGTTGCAGCAGAAGTTAGATCCCAAAATATAAGTAACTTTGTACAGACAATGTAGGCGGCACATTGGTCATATAAAACAACCTAAACAGGTTTACAGCAAGAGCTTCAATGGTGACCGTGATTGTTTATGATAATATAAAATGTCATCATCTTCTTCCCCTTCTTTTTTTTTTTTTCCTTAACCGAGAATGACATCACATAAATTTATCCTTCTGACATCCAATGTGAGTGTAAACTCCCCACTTGACGACATGATAAATTTGGCAAAAACCCAAGGCGTGACTAAATAAGTATTGCTCACAAGTGAAAATCGAATTCATGACTTCCTGAATTCATAAGATGTGCACAAAGAGAAATTCACCAACTAGACTATCATTTAAAAAATGTCACCATCGTTTCTAGAGAAAGTATAGCAGACGTGAGCTTTTGAGTGGAGTCGTGATGGGTTTTGCCGTGTCCAAGCGCCATTAATTCTTGATGTGTCATGTCGATGCTTCCTATTTTTATCTATTGGACTGGTCAATCCACACTACTTAACACTCTCAATCGATCAACCCACGCTTGTCTGTTGAATATTCATGCCATATTAATGGATGATTGTGATTTGTGGCACGTAAGAGGATAAAGATTATGAGAGTTCTCTCAACCATGTGTTTCTTTAATGCTCCCTTGACGTAGAACAGTTTACTCCATTGGAATAATCGTAAGAGTGAAAATGACACACAGTTTATCTGTAAATTTCAAAGTAGGAGTCGCACCAATGGTAGGAATATTCGCTCCTTCAAACGAAGCACCATACATACACCTATTCTATGTTAAAAGAAAAGTCCCACATTGTTAAAATAAGATCTAATAACAAGTTATCAGTTCGTAATTTCCTTGACTTAATAAGATGTGTTTTAAAACCATGCATCCTGGACCATTCGGTGATGAATAGGACTCGAACTTGGGAAGGCAGACAATATTTTACAATAATAGTCAAGTTTTGGCAAGTGAGTCCATTGATATTTCCCAACAAGTGATATCAAGCGAGACAATACTTTACAATAATAGTCAAGTTTTGGCAAGTGAGTCCATTGATATTTCCCAACAAATGATTTCAAGCGAGGATGGGTTGGACGTGCACTAAAGCGACATATCTTACAATAATGATCAAGTTTGAACAAGTGAGTCTATTGGTGTTTCCAAACATTTTATGCATAAGTTTCATCTATCAATACCCAATTAGACTTTCTATAAATTAAGTCCAAGTTGTAGTTGCATTTGATCCAACAATGAAAATGGAAGCAAAGGTTATATCCAAAGAAACCATAAAACCATCCTCTCCAAAACCTCAACAACTTAGAAACTACAAGCTCTCACTTCTTGATCACCTTATCCCATCTCCATATTCACCAATTGTGCTCTTCTATCACTCCAATATGGACTCTGTGTTGGAATATAACATGCAATAAACCAATTAATATTTATATTGCATGAATAGTGAACAAGCTACAGAAATAAAACAGTAACATTAACCAGAAACAGTAACATTAGCATATATGAACTCAATAATTGATGCTTAAATTAAAATACCAAAACCGTAAACAGATGATAGGAATTGTAGGAGCGAGGTACGCCTTTCGCGAATCTCCTTAAAGAGAAATGTCCCAGCCACTGGTGCCAAGCTCTCCGGACAGACTCTTCCCAAGATACAAAGCTCCGCAAACCACTAATAAGCAGCACTTCAATACTAATGGACTTAGACGAACCAATTCAGAATTGCACTCTCAAACAGATTGAAGACAAAGAAACAGAGACTTAGAAGAGCAGCAGAATGACAGAAAAAGAAGAAGATTTTCTCTCCTTTGAAGCTGCTGCTAATGCTCTCCTTATATAGGAGGCTTAGCAACAAAAACCCAGAAAAATCAGTGAGTAATCACTGATTTTCAGGCTGGCAATTTGACCAAACAAGGTTGCAACCACTAGCCCATATCTTGGGCTGTTGCAACTGCTCTGGTTGACCAAGTAAAAATGCAACTAGTCAGTCATGGGTTGGGCTTGAACAGTCCATATTCAATGCATTTGGGCTTGTAACAAAGTGCAAAAATGTAAGAAATTATTGGGCTAAGTAAGTCCAAGCCTGGGAAGGGCTTGGCCCACACGCACGCTCGCCTCGCCACGCCAAACCGGCCGGCGGGCGCGCGCGTGTGTGTTTTAGTCCAAGTTCATAATGTGGAGCCTCTCACTCCTACAAAAGCTTGGGTGCCCTTGGGTCTAAAGTCTTACTACAACACTTGGACTTATAAACAACACATCCACATGGTATTTTTCCAATGTGGGATTCCCATACACACACTTATTGCACTATGTCCACCATGCTCATCATAGTCACTTTGGAGTCTTTTTACATTCAACCAATAAATGATTTGGTCACACTAATTACTCCAATTTATTGTCCTTATAACAAGGATCAATTGCCCATAAATTTCATTCAATAATTATTATTGAGCTTTCATTTAATAATGGTCAAAATATAGTTGACCATTATTTTCCAACACTCTGTAATTAGTCTAGACTTGCTAAAGAAATCTTTGTCGAAAACACTAACTCGCTTTTACCCACTCGCCGGGATGATCAACGATGACCTCTCTATCGATTGCAGCGACGAAGGAGCTTATTATGTTGAAACAAAAGTGAATTGTACTCTTTATCACTTCCTTACCAGTCCAGATCTCTTGTTAATACATAGATTCCTTCCCTGTGATCTGATATTGAAGGAATCTGTAGGGACTTTTGTGAGTAATTTTCAAGTGAACGTTTTTGAATGCGGTGGCATTGCGATTGGCATATGTATATCACACAAGGTGCTCGACGGTGCTGCGCTAAACACCTTCATCAAGGCATGGTTTGGCGCTGCTCGTGGATGCGGTGAAGCACTATTGCCTAAATTTGTTGCCAGTTCTCTATTTCCTGCAAGCGATTTCTGGCTCCGAGACTCATCAATAGTCATGTGGGGTTCATTGTTCCGACTAGGCAAGTGTAGGACTCGAAGGTTTGTGTTTGATTCCTCGGCAATAACCTCTCTTAAGGCCAAAGTTGATCTAAAATTCTATTCTACTCGTATCGAGGCAGTTTCGGGTTTCTTGTGGAAGTGTTTGATGAAAGCAAATATGCAGCGGAAACTAGAGCGATCGACATACCTCCAGCCATTGATAGTTTAAGCAATTGAATTGACAAAAGGAAAGCCTTGAAGTATTGAGTGAGAGAGCCTCAAACAATTTGCAAACACAAATGTCAATATATTTGGTGGTGGATTTTTAGTACTATTCTCTCTATACGCTGAAAGCAAAAAGCGTGACTGATGGAGAATCACAGGCGTCTTTAAATAGAGATAGGCCAAGACCCACTAACACACGGTTCTCTTGAGTTTGTTCCTACCATCAAGGAATAAACGTACATGATCTTTAGTTGGTTGTGCAGTTACCAAATAACCAACCATTATCTTTAATTTGATTTATATCAAATCATCATTATCACTAAATATTATTATTTCAAACAGTTATTAAAACATGTCGGTCACTTTAGTTAGAGTCCTAATGTGGGATTAACTCTACATTCTCCCACTTGACCCATGTGTTGTACCTTAGTTTGGATAATTGAACTTAAACTGAATATGACCATAACTTTGAACTAGAACCTTTCTTAATTAGAGAAACACGATACCTTGAATCATGGCGGTTGTGCGTTGTAATTATATCAACATTACCTTCCATGTATTACAAAGTATATATCTCTCTAATCAAGATCTTTATGTGGAGTTATTTTCTTTATGAATGACTTTCCTATTAGTCACTTAGGTCAAGAATAACAATGGTTATTCAATGAAAGCAAATACTGTATGTGCACAAATATTTATTGACAATAAACGGTACCACTGAATAAAAATATATCAAATACAAAGTGAACTAATCAAGCCCATATGCTCTACATGTTGTGAAAATGCCTTCACTGAGAGCCCTTTAGTTAACGGATCCGCAAGCATTGTATTTATAGGAGTATGCTCAATAGTCACTTCATGTTCCTTAATTCTTTCTCGGACAGCAAGGTACTTTATGTCAATATGTTTGGTTTTGCTCCCACTTTTGTTGTTCCTTGAAAAGAACACTGTTGTCGAGTTGTCACAATAAATCTTTATTGGCCTGGAAATTGAATCCACAACTTGTAGCCCTGTGACAAAATTCCTTATCCATTTTGCCTGTGAAGTTGCTTCAAAGCATGCTGTAAATTCTGTTTCCATAGTAGAAGTTGCCAATATTGTTTGTTTGGTGCTTTTCCATGATATAGCATCTCCTGCGAGCATGAAAACATATCTCGAAGTGGACTTCTTGGAGTCTTGACAACCCGCGAAATTTGAGTTTGAGTATCCAACCACTTCTAGATAGTCAACATGCTTATAAGTGAGCATGAAATTCTTGGTTCCTTGTTAATATCTCAATACTTTCTTTGCAGCTCTCCAACGTTCCAAACCAGGATTACTTTGATACCTCCCTAACATTCCCACTGAAAACACAATATCAGGCCTAATACAGACCTGAGCATGCATCAAACTTCCAACAACTGAAGCATAGGGAATGTTCTCCATTTCTTTCTTCTCTAATTCATTTTTCGGACATTGATCTAAACTAAGTTTATCACCTTTTAACAATGGTGCTGCATTGGGTGTGCATTGACTCATTCTATATCTTTCCAAAACAAGTTCAATGTAGGCTTTATGAGACAAACCCAATTTCCTTTGAGTTCTATCTCTGTGAATTTCTATGCCAATGACATAAGAAGCTTCACCCATATCCTTCATCTCAAAGTGTTTGGAAAGGAATTCTTTTGTATTATGCAACAACCCAAAATCATTAGTTGCAAGTAAGATATCCTCAACATATAGTACTAAGATAATGAATTTACTCCCACTAGCCTTAAGGTATATACAGTGATCAACAATGTTCTCCGTGAAACCATATGAAGTAATAACATTGTGAAACTTTAAATACCATTGCCGAGAGGCTTGCTTTAATCCATATATTGATCTTTTTAGCTTGCAAACTAAATGATCACCATCTTTAGAACAAAATCCTTTAGGTTGTCTCATGTATACCTCCTCTTCTAGATCGCCATTTAAAAAGGCAGTTTTCACATCCATCTGGTGTAACTCCAAATCAAAATGAGCAACCAATGCCATGATGATTCTAAATGAATCCTTTTTCGATACTGGAGAAAAAGTGTCTTGGTAATCAACGCCTTCTCTTTGAGTGAAACCTTTGGCTACAAGTCTAGCCTTATATCGTTCAATGTTACCAGTTGCATCCCTTTTGGTCTTATAGACCCATTTACAGCCTATAGCCCTAGCACCTTTTGGTAACTCAACGATTTCCCAAACTTTATTTTTAGCCGTTGAGTCCATCTCCTCTTTCATGGCATCATACCAAAACTTTGAATTGTCTCCATTCATGGCTTGTGAAATGAGATAGGATCATCTTTTAATCCTAAATCAAGTTCAGAGTCTAGAAGGTATACATGGTAGTCATCAGAAATGGCAGACTTTCTTGTTCTTGAGGATCTTCTTAATTCTACAGGCTCAATAGTGGGAAGAATTTGAGCTGTAGGTCCCAAAATGACTTGTTCCTCTTGAAGTGGTGGTATTTCTTGCGTTAATTGTTCATCAAAGCCATCATTTTGATCACTTTGAAATACAATCAATCTACCCGCATTCACAGGTTTATTTTCTATATCCTGTAATTCCATCCACTCAATCTTTCGAGGAATGTCACTCCCACTAACTTCATGATTCTCAAGGAATTTTGCATTTCTGGCCTCTACAATTCTAAGTGTGTGTGAGGGACAATAAAATTTGTAACCCTTTGATTTTTCCGCATAGCCAATGAAATATCCACTGACTGTTCTCGGGTCTAATTTTCTTAGATGTGGATTGTACACTCTCACTTCAACTGCACAACCCCATACGCGTAAATGTGCTAAACTAGGTTTCCACCCTTTCCATAACTCAAATGGCGTTTTATTAACAGCCTTGGATGGAACCCTTTTTAAGATATACACTGCAGTTTTAAGAGCTTCACTCCACAAATTCAAAGGAAGATTGAAATTACTAAGCATACTTCTTACCATTTCCATAAGAGTACGATTTCTCCTCTCCGCAACACCATTTTGGTGAGGCGAACCTGGTAAGGTATACTGAGCAACAATCCCCTCATCTCTAAGAAAATCAGCAAATGGTCCAAGTCTTTGTCCAAATTCTGTGTACCTTCCATAATATTCACCTCCTCTGTCGGATCTCAAGATCTTTATTTTCTTTTCTAATTGTTTCTCTACTTCCTTCTTGTATATTTTGAAAGCATCTAGTGCTTCAGCTTTATCAGAAAGAAGATAGAGATACATATAACGTGAGTAGTCGTCAATGAATGAGATAAAATATCTCTGACCGTTAAAACAGGGAGTATTAAATGGTCCACAGATATCAGTATGAATAATTCCAAGTATTTCCTCACTCCTTTTGGCACCTTTATTAGTGGTATTGTTGGTTTGCTTTCCCTTGATGCAATCCACACAAGTACCAAAATCAGAGAAATTAATATCCTTTAGTACTCCATCATTAACCAATCTCTGGATTCTTTCAATGGAGATATGACCTAATCTCTTGTGCCATAACATAGAGGAGGTCTCATCAATGGCACTACATTTAATGGCAGCTTCATTATGCTGGCTCAAAAGACTTTCTTCATAAGCAGAATCCAAATTCAGTTTGTATAAACCATTGATTAAGTTTCCAAAACCAACAGCAACAGAATCTTTATATAAAATTAAATTCAAACCAAACTTAAATTCATAACCAAAGGAAACAAGTTTTGTAACAGAAACCAAATTTCTAGAATATGAAGGAACATAGAATGTATTCTCCAAATCTAGAATAAATTTATTCTCGAAAACGAGCCTAAAGGTTCCTACTCCTTCAACGTGCGAACGCATCCCATTTCCTGAATAGATGTATTGTTCACTTCCCGTCGGTTTCCTTAGGCTGAGAAAACCCTGCATAATATTAACAACATGAGTCGTAGCACCAGTATCGACCCACCAAGTATTATGATGAGAATCAACAAGGTTGGATTCATAGCATACTAGAGAGATAGAAGTACCTTTCTTTTCGAGCCACTTTTTGTATTTCAGGCAATCTTTCTTCATGTGCCCCTTTTTCTTGCAGAAAAAACATACATCTTTTTGGCCATGTTTCTTGAAAGAAACTTGTCCATCCTTTTTGCCTTTAAGGTAATTAGCATGTTTTCCCTTCTTCCCTTGCCCATTCTTATGAGTGACAAGATTGACACTCTCCAAATTTTCATTCTTCAATCTCTCCTCCTCTTGAACACACATATTCAAGAGTTCATTGATGGTCCATTTTTCCTTTTGAGTGTTGTAGGAAATCTTGAATGGTCCATATTCCGAAGGGAGAGAATTCAGGATGAATGGACAAGGAATGACTCGCTAACATCAATCTCTAATGACCTAAGTTGAGCTGCAGTGTCCCTCATGCTCATGATGTGCTCACGCACACTCTTAGAATTGTCATGCTTTTTGACTGACAGTTTCTTCATTAAGGTGCTAGCCCGTGCCTTATCAGAAGTGACAAATTGTGCTTCAATAGCCTTCATATAGTCCTTCACCTTATCGCACTCTTGGATAGATCCCCTAATGCTCTGTTCACATGTGACTTGATGAACATTAGGCTCAACCGATTGGATCTCTCCCACTTTTCATAAGCCATAATTTCAGCAGGAGTGCTAGTGTCCGTAGGGACGAGGGGCTCCTCGACACGAAGTGCGAGATCCAAATCCATGCACCCTAAGTTTAGGAGGATTTTGTCCTTCCATTCCGAATAGTTATCCCCATTCAATAATGGGGTTTGAGAAGCTTCGTTAATGAATGAAGTAACAGATGCTGCAAATTAACAATATAACAAGATTAATTAATAAATGCTTTGAAACAATATCTGAATTTGAATCAGCCAATGTCAGATTCAAAAATAAATCTAAACCTTCCTGTGGGTAGAGGCTACAACATGCATTATATTTATCTCAATAAGGATAATGAATCTTTAAAATTTAAGAAAGAAAATCCTATACCTGTGGGCTTAAGAATTTTCCTTTCTCAAAATGTAATATCATTATCCTTTTAAACAATCTTATATTACTTTAAGTAATCACATTCCTGTGGGCAAAGCAATCACTCAAAGTAACAAATTACCATATGAAATGTCATAATTTAATACACAAGTAAAGTATCAAAGTTTCATAAGATGCTGTGGCTATTCCTAATTCACAATGATACTCAACAAATATGACATCTCCCAATCATACAAGCTAATCCATATGCTCATATTCATAAATCATGAATTATGATTTGAATGATCTCATAAACATCAAAACTACTACTGCTATTTGACAGTATCAAATATGCATGATTCACCGAATGGTACAAGGCAAGTAGATCTAGAAATATGCATGATTCAATATCTCATACACGTATTAAATAGGGAATAACTTGCATCATATATACCATAAGAACCAATCCCATCATTTCAGAGTCATAAATCATACATTGAAACTCAAAGTCAATATCGAGATATAACACTATCCATAAGATAATTGTATGTAGTTATATATCACTTTATGTTTTTCGTATTACTTTCAATCTTTGATAAAACCATATCAAGAACCTTTTTCACACAAATATTAGAGCACACATATCCAGCACACACACACACACACATATATATATGCAGCACGTATATCATGATTTAATGCCATTTTATAATCAAAATAAACAAAATTGATTTATACCAATTCTCTCTAATAGCCCCCATAATATACGTGAATTCAATTAGAAACCAATTGTAAGAGATAGTAACTCCAGGCATGCTATTGACATAAGAGAACCAAATCATAAATCGTAAAGTTCAATGTACCGATTCATATTACTTGTTTGTCATGCTCTTTTACTATGCCTCTAATGAAAAAATAAAACCACTCGTCAAACCATGATCCGATCAAGAATTTAAGTAAAATCAAATACACAGATGCGATCACATGTTCACCAAGCAAGACCTCCATGGTATTATATCTCATACTTTAATGTCACATTCAATATACTAAACAACATGGCATAAAGGCTGCTTCGATACCAATACTGAAAGCAAATATGCAGCGGAAACTAGAGCGATCGACATACCTCCAGCCATTGATAGTTTAAGCAATTGAATTGACAAAAAGAAAGCCTTGAAGTATTGAGTGAGAGAGCCTCAAACAATCTGCAAACACAAACGTCAGTATATTTGGTGGTGGATTTTTATCCTATTCTCTCTGTATGCTGAAAGCAAAAAGCGTGACTGATGGAGAATCACAGGCGTCTTTAAATAGAGATATGCCAAGACCCACTAACACACGGTTCTTTTGAGTTTGTTCCTACCATCAAGGAATAAACGTACATGATCTTTAGTTGGTTGTGCAGTTACCAAATAACCAACCATTATCTTTAATTTGATTTATATCAAATCATAATTATCACTAAATATTGTTATTTCAAACAATTATTAAAACATGTGGGTCACTTTAGTTAGAGTCTTAATGTGGGATTAACTCTACATTTGATGAATGCGTCTGAGAAAAAACATGGTTCTCCAAGGCCTTCTCTGTTGACTCACTTAGTGAATTTGCGCAGAAGAATATCACATCCCACATTGGAGAATTCGATGGGGAATCTCCTCTGGATAGCAGCCACTCGATGCATGGTCGAGCACAAGCCTGGACTGAATCATTTTGTTGGTGAAGTGAAGGCGGCGTTATCGAAAATCGACGGTGAGTTTGTTAAGAAGCTAAGAAGTGATGAGGGGAATTCTGTGATATCGGATTCCTTCAAAGAAATAGGTGAATTGGGAAGACAAGGAGTAGACATTTTTGGGTTTTCAAGTTGGTGTAAGCTTGGTGATATGGATTTAATTGCAAGCGCACAAATCGCACAAGTAATAAAGAGGTGAGTAAATTATCGTTTCCACTAGGGATGTGTTGGCAATTGAAATCAATGTCAAACTAGTAACAACTATGCAAATTGGGGAACGGTTTTGCGGTTTGTTTTGATTTTTAACTAAACTAATTAAAAAGAACAAAGACAAATCAAATACAAGTGTGAAATCAAGGATGGAAAGCACTAGAGTACTTAACTTCACTTCACCTATCCAATTCAATTCCCTTGGTCCCTTAATCCCTAATTCCTCTCTCTATAATGACAATCGATTTCCCAACCTATTCAATGTTCTATTCCTAGATACATCAAACGTATTTTCAACATAAATCCCTGTTATTCCTAACAATCGGATTAATATATCAAAAACCCATTAACAACTATGGAAATCATTTAGCGATTGCATAAGCCACAAACCTATATTCCTATGGTTCATGCACCCTATGTCATCTATGGCTTGAGGCAAACCCTAGATATCTCCTTCCGGTCTCAATCTAGGCAGCAAATCAATTGAATGATGGCCAAACATTCAAAAGCATTAATCACACCCATAGACAATCAATAGAGAGAGATAAATCAAGAAATAAGGAAACCAAGTTTATTGAATCTTCAAGGTTTGGTTACATTAAGACCCTAGTAAGAAATCTAGCCACTCATGGAAGCAAAATACATCATTAAACAAAGGAAATCAACCATAGAAACTAGGATAGAAAAGGAGAGAGAAAACCCCCTTGTAGACCCTCTTCTTTTCCAAGCTCCAATGGTGGCTCCAAGCTCTCCAATGGTGGTAGAATGTGTAACCGTCCAAGAACTCCCAAAACCCTATTTTTTTGCCCTTTTATACTTCCCCAAACTCTTATGTCGTTTCCAAAACAAGTTGGGGTCGTTTTGGCTTAGAAACACGTGAATTCGGGTCTTTTCCGTGAAACTGCGCAGTGCTGTGAATAGTACTCCGATCGTTCGGGAATAGTCCGATCGATCGGAAATACAATCTGTCTCGATGATATTTTTAGGTGTTTTTCCAGGTCCGATCGATCGGGAATGGCTCCGATCGATCGGAAATCGGTTCTGGAGTAAAAATCTTCATTTTGCACTCTTTTCCTTCCTTTCTTGCCTTGACACCTACAATATACAAATATAACTTTCTTAGGCAATATCAACTCTTAATCAACTCAGAATGGGATGAACTTATGTGTAAAGGATGTGCAAATGTATGTATATATTTGGCACATCAAACACCCCCACACTTAATCTTTGCTCGTCCTCGAGCAAATTGAGAATGAATGAAGGAGGGAAAGAGTATTTTCCGTTAAGCTCAAATGAAAAATAAAACAACTAAGACCTACTCTAAATAAGTAACTAATCTATGCCACTTTCGTAGGGCTCACGATGACACTTAGCATGTGCCACAAGCCTTTAAACCCCTAGGTGCCCCTAGTAGGAGGAGTTGTGTCTCCTGAGGGTTTACCAGAATGATACCCACAAACATTAAACAAATTCAATGCCAAAATTCATGTCATCAACAAGAGTATAAAACGGATTCACAATTGCAACCCTATCCACATTAACAAACCAAACATTAGGGGATCAATGGAGATTCATTGTCGATGACGTTGGCCCGCTTCAGCATCTTGGGGATCAATGTTGCAATGGATTTCATTTCATTACTAAATGTCTCCTGTCTGGTGTGTTTGATAAGTGAATCATAACAAATGATCCTCTTTTCTTGAAGGTCTATCACACCAGCAGTCCAATGATCAGCAGTTATATTAATTGGGAAATAAACCCTATCCAAATTGGACCAAGAGACCATATTTGCCTTAGATCCGTCAACAAAATGCAGTAGAAGATCATCACGGTCCCAATGTGAAGGCTCATTGTTTTCTTCATGCAATTTGTAACAGATGTTGAGATATGTCTGGAAAAAAAATTATATTGAATTGTTAACGAAAAAATATTTATGTTATCAACGAAATAGTGTATCTTATAAACGAAAAGTGTAATATAAATGTCAACCTAAACATAGATAAAATCAACGAGAATTAAAATACTTACTTGAAAAGGTGTATCCATAATCGCACATTTTTGTCTGAAAATATCAGTATTCTCAGACTTTTTTTTACGAATGAACTCGAATGCAACGTCAAGATGCTGCAGAACATATTTATATCATTATAAGAAATAAAATAAGTTTATCAACCATAAACACCAAAACAAATACAGTTATCCACCAAATCTATATGCATATACCAACCTATAATTCATTCACGTATAACGACAACTATTGGATATCAACCTAAATAGAAGCAGTAGTCAACATAAAAGTAATTCAGTTATAAACATAATTTAAAAACTTTGATTAACATAATAACTAATGTATAAATTTCTATATCATTAACAGAAAACGTAATGTACAAGTTAAGAGTTATAAGTGCATACCGTATCTAATAGCCACTTGCTTTGGTCGATGATTGTATCAAACCAATCCTTTTTTGCATCAATTATTTTTAGATCAATTGTCGTATCATGATTGATGAGATTCTTATAGAATTCATCCATTTCAACTTCCCATTCGTTCGGATACTCTGAAATAGGATTGAACTCTGGGAGGATCTTTCTCTTCTTCTTGGAAGGGTCCGTATATTGTGACACTTGGTACGGACCCCTCTTCTTCAATCTTTTGCTCTGATACTTTTGACCTTCTGTTGCAAGCTTTGCCAACAAACGTAATTTATTCGCATCAGTATCATCCTCCTCATTAGCAATTGAACTACCCCTATCAACCATTTCTTCATTCTCAGTTTCTTCAACTGAGGCATCAACCAGTTCATCTGGTTGATCATCCTTAACTTCAGATATACCAACCATAAATTCATTGGTATCAACCTTATCTGAAGTAGTTGCAACCGTGTTGTCAACCATAAACGTAAGGTTATCAACCTTAAGTTCATTGTTATCAACTTCAAACTGGTAATTATCAACTTTATCATCAACCTTGATATCAACACTGTAACCCTTCTCAATTGCTACAGAAGGATTATCAAGATGACGATCATCGTCATCAACAATCTCATCGACATGGGGGGCAACATAAAATCTATTTGCATCATCATCATCATCATCATCGGTTGTTTCAGTTGGCAACTGATCCACCTTCTCAATAATATCACTAATAACTTTATTGAAAACTTCATTGGATTCAGTTGCCAAGTGATCTTCCCCCTCGATGGATGTTATATCACCCTTCTCCAGGTGCCCAATTTCCGCCTGCTCAGCTCTAACTCCATCTTTATTATCATTTAAAGAAGGTTTCTTCTTCATTGAAGCCTTCTTTCTCCTGGAAATCAGCTCTTCGATACCCACTTTTTTCTTCTTCTCTAACTCTTGTAACTCTGATATTTCTTTGGCTGCCTTAGACATTAAAAGTGAGCTCATTCTTAGAGTATTTTTCTTTACATGCTTCCCCTTTTTTATCGCCCTCATCTTCACAATCTTCATTTTAATCCCCACACTTTCTTCCTTTTCCTCAACTTTATCATGTACAATTTTCTTTTCTTCTTCTTTTTTGCTCAACTTCTGCGTAGATTTTAGGCCCACAATCTCCCGCTCAATAGAACTGAGTCTCACCGAGATATCATTTATCTTCCCATCCAGTTTATTTTCTAATGTAGCAAGAGTATCTTTGACCAATCCCCTGATCAACGAACTCACAAGCAATCCCATCTCAAATGTATCATCTGACTTTTTAACTGAACTGACATCAGAGTCAGCTCCAGGGTTCTGAATGGGTTGCTTGGCTTTCTTTGCCTTCTTTAACAAGACACCTACATTCTCTTCACAATTAAATGTGTAGTCTTGCTCACTTTCTGAGTGTGTGTTGACCATTTCAAAGACTATAACCTGAAGATGAAAAAATAATATAAATTAAAACATCTAAATTATATTATCAACGTAAATATATACAATACCAACGTAAATATAACAATACCAATGTAAAATTCTCAATAACAAATAAAACATCTAAATTATAAATTATCAAACTAAACATTTTCATTATAAACTAGAAAAACATAATTACCTCATCCGCCTCCAATATGTCGTTGACAGTCTTCGACTTTGATGCCTTAGTTGATGACTATTTCAACATTCTAGGCAACAAATTCAAATCAACACAGTCTGCAAAACTTGCTGCAATACTGTGAATAACCTCATATACCCATAGTTGGAAAGCCCAGTAGATTGTACCATTCATAATCATTCTGCTTGGCCTTAAATTTGTCGGACCTTCCAACAAGACAATTAGTCAGGGACTGTATTGTCTTCTTGTAGGACAAAGTCCCCCATGGGTACTTGTTGAACATATCAACATAATCAACCATATTAAAGAAATCAACATCAATCAGCAGCTTCACGTCTCTACCTAAGAGTACATACTCAACAAAATATACAAGTGCCAACTTAAAGACATCTTCTGGATCTTGGCACTGCATAAAAGTTCTTCGTAACTCTTGGCATGAAATATGATAGCTTCCATTGAAATACTTATTCTGCAAGCCCACCCTAGGTTCACCAGACTTCTCCATCTCTTTCAAATATAATGAGATGTCTGGTAGGGAGTGACACCTCAGTCCAGTTATGAGGTTAAATTCCCTTATTGAAAAACTAGATTCTTTTCCACCAATCAAAAACACCAACTTCCCTTTCTTTTCATCCTCTTTTGATTGTATTTGCCGAAGGAGGAGTTGGTGTACAATCTGTGGAGCCCATTTAATGTTTTCAGTTGTAAGAAAGCACCAAAACAGGTTCCCCTAAACAAAGTCAGCTGATCTTCGCTCAGCTTACTCTTGATATCGCTTATTGTTTCATATAACTTTGAAAAGAAAGAACCTTGGCACCAAATCTCTCATTGATGGGAATCTTGTACGCCATTTTATGTCAAATCTGCATGTATATGAAAAGTGTAAAATAAGTTTATCAAACATAAACACAAAACCAAAACAGTTATCAACTAAATATATATGTATTTATCAACGAAAAAGTAATACAGTTGTCAACGAAAACGTAATACAGTTCCCAACGAAAAAGTAATACAGTTATCAACGAAAAAAGTGATAAAGATATCAACGAAAAAGTAATAAAGTTATCAACCTAAAAGTAATACAGTTATCAACCTAAATAAAAGCAGTTATCAACGAAAAAGGTACAAACTTTCGTGAACAGTACAACACCTTTCTACGTGTACTGTAAAACTGATAACAACAAACAAGCATACCTTTACCAACGAAACCCAACATCCTATAACATATATGTTACACGCATGACTGTTTCACAAACATCTTCCAAAAATCTCATACATATGAACGAATATTCAAACAAAAATAACGTAAACCAGCACCGTCAATCCATGAAATGAAACTAACCTTAGTCGCGTTTGTTGTTGTTGTTCGTTGGTAAAAAACCAGAAGAAATTCCAACAAAGTGGTAGTCTCGGAAGAACGAAGAAGATGAAGGAAGAAGATGAAGATGTGAGAGAAAATGTTTTATCTTGCTCGTGTGTGAAGAGACGAAGAAGAAGATGAAAGGACGGGTATAACGCAAATCAAGACTGTTACTGTTGGCTTTCAGAGTTTTGAACCGTGCAAGGGTAATTTTGTCTTTTCCTTTGTCAAAAGGGTTATATTTAGGTGTTTTGAAAAGAAGGGTTAGATTTAAAAATTGTTTATTACCGAGGGTTATTTTTCAAAAAAACCCTTGATTTTAGTGTGTATATATATATATATATATATATATATATATACCCGATGGGATTTTTGGACTTTTGAGCAAAGTCTCCAACTAACAACGGATTTGATAATTTCTTTACCACCTACGGTTTGCGGTGGAATAGCCAAATCATTAACCAAGATTTGAATCGGTACCCAGTGGGATTTGTGGACTTTTGAGCAAAGTCTCCTGCTATCAACGCGTTTGATAATTTCTTTACCACCTACCGTTTGCGGTGGAATAGCCAAACCGTTTACTGGGTTTGAACAGTTTTAATCATCGAGGAGATCATCTGAATTAAAACTCTTTAAAGAGTTTCTACCTGTTTTAGATGTAGACAATCTTGCCGATGATTGGGAGGTATGGGTTCTTAACTCAGAAAGGGTTTTTTGAAGTAAATCAGCTAATTCATTTTCTGAGGTGGCGGAAACCAGTTTTGAGCTGATAAATGATTTCATTCCAAGGAAATTTTGGTGGTCCTTTTCTGGAGCCAGAGGCAAGTCGTTTATCTAGTTAGGTAACAAATGTTTGTCCCGGTCTGGGTTAGTACTGGCCGTGATTGTTGAGAGTGTTTGACGGGTGCACGCGCACTTTTATTGGTGAGGTGGCGAGGCAGTAAGGGCGACGGACAACCGAAGTAAGTCCAGGGTCACCAAGAAACGGTCGGGGGCACTCCGAACAATTTGTAGGTACTGTACCCGAGGCTCAAACATGAGTTCCCTCTTTAGATCAATGTCTACCTCCAGTTCAATTTCTGGCGATGGAATCCTCAACACTGAGGAGATTAATCTTGAAAATTTAGATAGATCAATTGATACTTGGGATATTCCCCGAGTAGAAACTAACAAAATTTACAAAAAAGAATCTAAGTTATCAATTTTAAATAGATCATATTATACAATTAAAACAGAACAAAAAGATTCACCCCCTATGTCACCAACCTATTCACAGATGGTGGATAGCTCTGATCATCCCGCAGTAGGTGTCTTAGAACCCGACTCCGAATTCGTGATTGACAAAAAGTATTTACAGAAAGAATTTTATTCAAAAGAAAATACTTTGAAACGTGATTGGTTTCTTCCCAATTACAAGGGACAAAAGAGAGAATCAATTGAAACCAATTATTATGACTTTATGACCAAACAAAGAATCCAATTATTAGTCTTTGATTGGTTTGAAATGATTTCCCCCGACATAGGGAATGATTACCCTTTATCTTTACCTACGGTAAATACTACTGCAAGAGTCCAAAAATGACAAGATATGACTCAAAACACTGTTATTGAGTCTGAACACCCGCCTTTGACCCAACTCAAGTTAGAATATAAAAATACCCCTATCGTTGCTACCCCTTTTAAGATAGCAAAAACCGATAAGGAGTTTAAGAATTTAGTGGAACAAAACAATTTCACAAATCAACACTTATCCACAATAGGACAACAGTTGAATAGGATTGGGGATTATGTCCAAAAACCAATTCTTCCTCCTAGTATGGATAAACCCGTGTTCAAACCCTATGAAATCCCTCCAAAATTAGGAAAGACCTTAAATAGTGACAATAGCAATTTCATAGAAGCTTTAGATAAGAAATTAAATCAACTGCGTAATGATATTACGCAATTCCCCTCCTTACAAATTCCTGACACCCCAGGGGCGTCTTCAAAACCTACACTGCACAATCTCGACAAAACTGGTCATCAAACTGACGGCTCAGGTTTCGAGATCAACAAAATGGCGTGGCAGTCTCTCCAAAAATTATATTATTCAAACACCACTGCCCCAGATCTTATTTTAGAAGAAAAACAAACAAATCATATGAAATATAATGTCGATTCCATTTATGAATGGAATATCGATGGAATGTCTGATTATAATATTCTAAATCTTTTACAACAGATGACAATGGTCAGCAATGCTTACAAAACAAAACTAGATACCACAGACCATGCAATAGCTAATTTATTAGTTGTTGGTTTCACTGGTCAATTAAAAGGACGGTGGGATTACCATCTCACATCATCTCAACAAAATGAGATTCTTAGTGCCGTCAAAACCACTTCTGATGGTGTAATCATCAAAAGTGAAACCAGTGAAGATATCCAGGATGCTGTCGCAACCTTGATCTTCTCCATTTCCAAACATTTCTTAGGAGGTCCTTCCAGTATTAGGGATAGGTCTTCTGAACTCTTAGCCAATCTAAGATGTAAAAAACTTCATGACTTCCGTCAATACAAAGATACTTTTTTAACACGAGTCATGATGCGTCCTGATAATAACCAGCCCTTCTGGAAAGAGAAGTTCTTGGCAGGACTTCCGATTCTCTTAGGAGATAAGGTTAGGGACAAAATAAAATCAATACATAATAACCAAATACCGTATGATCAATTGACATATGGTGATTTAGTCAGTTACATTCAAAGGTAGGATTACAATTATGTTCCGACATTCAGTTACAAAAACAATTAAAATTTGAACAAACCAAATTCAAAAATGAATTAGGATCTTTCTGTAAGCAATTTGGATACGAAGAGAACTGTCGAAAAAATAAAAAACAAGAAAAATATGATAAATATAGGTCTAATGATCGGTCCCAATTTTCAAAATTTAAACGGCCTAATTATTACAAGAAACCTAATTTTAAGACTAGGGTAAACAAAACAGACAAAACAAAATTAGATTTCATAGTCTGTTTCAAATGTAATAAACCAGGACATACAGCAAAGTATTGTTACTTACACAAAAGGATTAACGAGCTCGAATTAGATGCTCCTATATTAGCAAAATTAGAATCACTACTCTTAAATACTGATGATGAAACATCTTCAGTCTGTAGTGATCCCGATAGTGAGGTCCAAATTGAAGATTTTAGTTCCTCTTCTCCTGAATGCAATATGCTTTCTCGAGACCAGGGATTCTTTCTTGACGTTGTCAACCACATTGACGACCCAGAAACTAAATTAGCTCACTTAGAAAAACTAAAACAAAATCTTGATTATTCGAACAAAGAAATAAAAAGCCCGTAGCAACATATAATTTAAAAGACATTTTGTCCAAACATGACAAAAAACCCATAAAATGCGAAGATAACCTTTCAGATTTACAATTCGAGATTATTGAAATTAAAAAAGACATCAAAATTCTTAAAAATAAACAAATCAAAGACCGTTGGCAAATTAATGAATTACTTACAATTATAGACAAGGGAAAAGGTCTACTGACATTTGAGACCCCTAGCGAATTAGGAGACATTGAAAAAACTGACAAAATTGAGACTGAAGGAATCATTGTAGATAGTTCCTATCATGAAGAGAAACCATTTCTTGGTTCTTTATCTCGTCTCATTATTAGTCAGAAATGGTTTATCAAAATTACAATCAAAATAAAAAATTCTTACTCTTTTGATACAATTGCTTTAGTTGATTCCGATGTAGAATTAAACTGCCTGCGATCAAATTTAGTTCCTCGAAAATATTGGGAAACCACAATTGAAGGCATGAAGTCTGCCAATGGTGATAATTTAAAAATAAAATATAAATTATCTGATGTCACCGTTCAAAACTCTGGTATTGGTTTTACCACTGAGTTTCTTGGTATAAAAAATATTACAAAAAACATTATTTTAGGAACACCATTTCTTGATCTTATCAAACCCTTTAAAGTTGAATCTGACGGCATTCACTCAATGATTCTTGGATATCTAATACATTTTCCATTTATTAACCAACCTGTTATTTCTAATATCAATCTATTAAAGCAGCAGGCTATACATCGTTATAGCCTCAACACTCTAAGTTCTTTTACAGATACAATGAGTCGCTGCACTGACAGAGGCCGAGGCCGTGGAAGGGTGTCTACACCAACTATGAGGTCTCAAACCATCCAAATAGAGATTGGTTTTGTTTTTAAACTAAACTAAAGCAAAAGAACAAAGACAAATCAAATACGAGTATGAAATCAAGGATGGAAAGCACTAGGGTACTTAACTTCACCTCACCTATCCAATTCATTTCCCTTGGTCCCTTAATCCCTAATTCCTCTCTCTATAATGACAATCGTATTATTACAAAAAAAGTCATGGGCAGACATTGCTGAAGAAGAAGACCAACAAACAACCTCCAAAGGTAAACAGGTAGTTTCTTTTTCCTCAAACTCTTTAAATTCTGTCCTAGAAATTCCAAAACAATTTTTAACAGCCCCGAATTCCTGGCTTGGATTTCTTTCTTACAGAAGACACCAGAAACAGCTTTAGGAATTGTGGAACAAAAGCAACCCATAGTTGCATCAACTAGTTTAAAAATTCAAGAATCACATCCACTGCTAAAACAATCTCTAGTAGACCTAACAACTGCTGCTGAGATTGCGTTGGCTAAAAACAGGTCTTATGAATCTACAAAAATTTCTCATTATTTTACAAAACCAGTTTTTCAAAAAGTTATTCTCATGGAAAGAGAATACCACTGTGAAAACCCACAGCAAGTAGTTCAAAAACTCTTTCCTACTAATTGGCATTATATGCCACAGGATTTACGAAAAACTCAAAAATTCTATGAATTTATCTTGGTCGACTCTGATTCCGTTTCCATCAAAAAATAATCATTCTGCGGATCAGACAATTATCACACATTGCACGGTGCAAATATTACAAGTAATTACCCCGTCATTGTGGGGACAAGATTTAAATAAACCCAAAAAAATTTCACAAAATTTCGATCCCATCGGTTATAACTACTGGGATTACCAAGAGGCTTGGATAAATGCGTTTCTTTTCCAAAATCAAATTCAAAAACACTCTTGGTTTTTCTACTTCAAAAATTATCAACAATATGTTTTTCCATATTGGTTCAATGAGTGGTGGTGGTATTATGGACCAGTTCCTCAAATTTTACCAAAAATTGTCCAAGAAGGCTATGATGTCTTCAAATCAAAAATCCAACCAAAAGACAGGACTGTACCACCCCTGTTATATTTCTTTTCCACATTTGCAATATCATGGACAGCAAATTGGGAGTATGATTATCACACTGATCCCACTACACAAAAATTTCTTATTCGTGCTTTTCAGTGCAAATGGTGGGACAAATTTAATGCTTACAAAGCTTATCCCGAAAATGTCCTCATATGGCTTTCGGCATAGCCTTCCCAAAACAAAACTCCAGAAAAGGACCACCAAAATTTCCTTGGAATGAAATCATTTATCAGCTCAAAACTGGTTTCCACCACCTCAAAAAATGAATTAGCCGATTTACTTCAAAAAACCCTTTCTAAGTTAAGAACCCATACCGCCCAATCATCAGCAAGATCGTCTACATCTAAAACAGATAGAAACTCTTTAAAGAGTTTTAATTCAGATGATCTTCTCGATGTTTCAAACTGTTCAAACCCAGTAAATGGTTTGGCTATTCCACCGCAAATGGTAGGTGATAAAGAAATTATCAAACCCGTTGATAGCTGGAGACTTTGCTCAAAAAGTCCACAAATCGCACTGGGTACCTATTCAAATCTGGGTTAATGATTTGGCTAGTCCACCGCAAACGGTAGGTGGTAAAGAAATTATCAAATCCGTTGTTAGCTGGAGACTTTGCTCAAAAGTCCAAAAATCCCATCGGGTATCTAAAGCAGTTGCTGTCACAATATACTGAGAAGACCAGAAAGACGACCGAATGATGAAAAGCTGGTGAAAGCTACAGGAAGTTGTCAAGTCTACAGTATCTGGGCAAAGCAACAGGAAAAAGTCAAAAGTAGTGAAAGCTACAACAAAAGTAGGTTAAAGTAAAAGCAAAACAAATCATTTTGTCATGCTCTCTCCATCTATATAAGGAGGAGACATGTAGTGTAGAAGAGGATTTCACACAACACAAAACACCTCTCTCTTAAAAATCTCTCTCTTTTGAAGTCTCTTAGGAGTTCCTCTGTAGTAGGTTAGTTTTTAAATTTGCTTTCATATATGCTTGCATACATATATGTCTGCACAAGTCTACAGACAGATATCATAGATATCACAAGTTGTCTGTAAGTATTAAATTTATGCAATCAAACACATATATGTCATACATATATGCAAATTAATACAAATAGTTGGCTGGTTCTACCACCTTCGTTTATCAAATTTATGTTTATCAATTAATTGGCTGGTTCTACCGCCTTCAATTAAATTATTTATGCTTCTACATTTATCGATTATCTGCTACCTCCACCGGATGGTTTAACCTCCAATGGAAGGTTTTATCCTATTTTTATTTATTCAATTCTGTTTACTATTCTTATGTTTATTATTACAAGTCATTTAATTATTTTATTTGTTTAAATTAATCTGTTCTTAGTTTAACATAGTTTAGATTTCTTGTTTTATGTTTTGTTTAGATCTACTTTAAGATCTATCTCGTCTATCAATTATTTATCTTAGTTTACTTGCTTAGTCTCCTCTCCGCTTGCCTTGGTTCAATGAGTGGTGGTGGTATTATGGACCAGTTCCTCAAATTTTACCAAAAATTGTCCAAGCAGGCTATGATGTCTTCAGATGAAAATTCCAACCAAAAGAGATGACTGTACCACCCCTGTTATATTTCTTTTTAACATTTGCAATATCATGGATAGCAAATTGGGAGTATGATTATCACATTGATCCCACTACACAAAAATTCCTTATTCGCACTTTTCAGTACAAATGGTGGGACAAATTTAATGCTTACAAAGCTTATCCCGAAAATGTCCTCATATGGATTTCGACAAAGATAGATAATTGAAAGACGAGATAGATCTTAAAGTAGATCTAGACAAAACATAAAACAAGAAATCTAAACTATGTTAAACTAAAATCAGATAAATTTAAACAAATAAAATAATTAAAATGACTTGTAATAATAAACATAATAATAGTAAAAAGAATTGAATAAATAAAAATTGGATAAAACCTTCCATTGGAGGTTAAACCATCATGTGGAGGTAGCAGATAATTGATAAATGCAGAAGCATAAAAAATTTAATTGAAGGCGGTATAACCAACCAACTATTTGTATTAATTTGCATATATGTATGCCATATATGTGTTTGATTGCATAAATTTAATACTTACAGACAACTTGTGATATCTATGATATCTGTCTGTAGACTTGTGCAGACATATATGTATGCAAGCATATATGAAAGCAAATTTAAGAAACTAACCTACTACGGAGGAACTCCTAAGAGACTTCAGAAGAGAGGGATTTTTAAGAGAGAGGTGTATTGTGTTGTGTGAAGTCCCCTTCTACACTACATGTCTTCTCCTTAGATAGATGGAGAGAGCATCACAAGATGATTTGTTTTGCTTCTATTTTAACCTACTTTTGCTGTAGCTTTCACTACTTTTGACTTTTTCCTGTTGCTTTGCCCGGGTACTGTAGACTTGACGACTTCCTGTAGCTTTCACCAACTTTTCATCATTCCATCGTCTTTTTGGTCTTCACAGTATATTGTGACAGCAACAACGATAGATACCCAGTGGGTTTTGTGGACTTTTGAGCAAAGTCTCCAACTATCAACGGAGTTGATAATTTCTTTACCACCTACCGTTTGCGGTGGAATAGCCAAATCATTAACCCAGATTTGAATAGGTACCCAATAGGATTTCTGGACTTTTGAGCAAAGTCTCCAGCTATCAATGGATTTGATAATTTCTTTACCACCTACCGTTTGCGGTGGAATAGCCAAGTCGGTTATATACCTAGACTTGATTAGGTATGGATTAAGTAACTTAATCCTCATTCACCCATCCTTCAGGGTCATCTTCATCATCTTCGTTCCATTGAAAATAATCATAATAGTTAAGTTTAAAAGATGATCATTAATATGATCGGTAATTAAATCAAATAATATTTGGTCTCTGATTTGAGAAAACAGTGCTCTTTCAAGAATATCTTTTCGTAATTCATAAGGAAGATAAAAAAGTTGAAGTGCCCTGAGGGCTTCTTTTTTGACATTGTCAGCATTTAAAAGGGGATATCCCCTAGCATCTTCCCAACCATCACTGTAAGCTAAGATAACATTGATTTGATTTGTTTCAAGTTCAAGATAAATTTTATCATTAAGATCCAGACGAAACTGGTGGTCGAAAATAGGGGTAGTAAAACGGTTTAAAATATCATGCAAATTTTGATTAGCCATGAATAACATGTAGGCTAAATAAATAAGTGTTACCTGACAGGTTTTATCTGTCTTGTAGAAATTCCCTTGTTAAGAAATCAGGCAAATTGTTGTCTTTTCCTACAATATGTTCAATGTCAAAATCAAAGACACTGAGAATAGCTTGCCACCTGGCAAAAATTTGTTTAGATGCGATATTTTGAACATCTTTTTGAAGAATATCTTTGCCAGATTTACAATCAACACGAATAAGAAATTTTTGGTTGAGTAAATCGCTTTGGAATTTTGAAACACAAAAGACAATGGCTAAAATTTCTTTTTTGATAGTAGAATAATTTTGTTGAGTAGGATTCCATTTTTTAGAAGTAAATTGTACTATTTCTTCTTTATTATTTCTAATTTGTTTGAGGATACCTTCGTATCCTATTTCAGAAGCATCCGTTTCAACTATTTTTGGGGTACCTAGATCTGCAATACTAAGACATTGCAAAGTGGGTAGGTATGTTTTAATTCTTTGTACCACAGCAGTATGAACATTTGTCCAAGGAGACGGAGTCTTTTTTAATCTATCATACAATGGTTTACATAGTTTTTGGAGATTGGGATAAAAGGCTACATAATTTAAACTTCCAAGAAAACGCTGTAATTGAGTTTTGTCTAGAATTTTGTCTGGAAATTTATCAACAAAATTAATAGATCTCTCTATAGGGATTATAGTACCATTGTAAATGTTATAACCGATAAATCTAACATGAGTTTGGAACAATTTAATCTTGGTTTTTGAAACTACTAGCCCACTTTCTTTGATGATATTGAAAAATTTTGATAAATGGAAAAAATGTTGTTTAATACTATTAGAGAAAATTAAAACATCATCAATGTAAACAATCAAAAATTTTGAATAAGGAGTAAATATATCATTCATAATTTTTTGAAATTCAAAAGGTGCATTTTTTAGACCAAAAGGCATTACATTCCATTCGTATTACGCGCCCAAATGGAACGGTAAAAGTTGTTTTATATCGATCAACCTCTTGGATTTGTATTTGCCAGAAACCTGATTTCATGTCAAATTTTGAGAATACTTTTGCTGCATATATTTTGGCTAATAAATCCTTTTGGTTTGGAATTGGATATCTGATCCATTGGAGGGCTTTATTTAAAGCTTTATAATTGATGACTAATCTAGGAACCCTCTTTCTATTTCAGCATTTTTATTGACATAAAAGGCAGCACAGCTCCATGGAGACTTACTATGACGGCATAACGACAAGGACCAAGGCAAGTGGAGAGGAGACTAAGCAAGTAAACTAAGATAGATAATTGAAAGACGGGATAGATCTTAAAGCATATCTAAACAAAACATAAAACAAGAAATCTAAACTATGTTAAACTAAAATCAGATTAATTTAAACAAATAAAATAATTAAAATGACTTGTAATAATAAACATAATAATAATAAACAAAATTGAATAAATAAAAATTGGATAAAACCTTCCATTGGAGGTTAAACCATCCGGTGGAGGTAGCAGATAATTGATAAATGTAGAAGCATAAATAATTTAATTGAAGGCGGTAGAACCAACCAATTAATTGATAAACGAAGGCGGTAGAACCAGCCAACTATTTGTATTAATTTGCATATATGTATGACATATATGTGTTTGATTGCATAAATTTAATACTTACAGACAACTTGTGATATCTATGATATCTGTCTGTAGACTTGTGTAGACATATATGTATGCAAGCATATATGAAAGCAAATTTAAAAACTAACCTACTGCGGAGGAACTCCTAAGACTTTAGAAGAGAGAGATTTTTAAGAGAAAGGTGTTTTATGTTGTGTGAAGTCCCCCTCTACACTACATGTCGTCTCCACATATAGATGGAGAGAGCATGACAAAATGATTTGTTTTGCATCTACTTTAACCTACTTTTGCTGTAGCTTTACTACTTTTGACTTTTTCTTGTTGCTTTGCCGGGGTACTGTAGACTTGACGACTTCCTGTAGCTTTCACCAGCTTTTCATCATTCCATCGTCTTTTTGGTCTTCACAGTATATTGTGACAGCAACAACGGCAGATACCCAATGGGTTTTGTGGACTTTTGAACAAAGTCTCCAGCTATCAACAGATTTGATAATTTCTTTACCACCTACCGTTTGCGGTGGAATAGCCAAATCATTAACCCATATTTGCATAGGTAGCCAGTGGGATTTGTGGACTTTTGAGCAAAGTCTCCAGCTATCAACGGGTTTGATAATTTCTTTACCACATATCGTTTGCGGTGGAATAGCCAAACTATTTACTGGATTTGAACAATTTTAATCATCGAGGAGATCATCTGAATTAAAACTCTTTAAGAGTTTCTATCTGTTTTAGATGTAGACGATCTTGCCGATGATTTGGTGGTATGGGTTCTGTCACGCCCCTCTCTCCTAAGGTATACCGAAGTGTACCTAAACCCATAAGGACGTGACCGGCAGGGGACCCCATCCCCCGAACCAACCCTTAATCCAATATACCTAAATCAATATATAAAATATATAAAATAGTAACAACTCCTGAAATATAACATGGGCATAGTCTCTCCAGAATAC
Organism: Tripterygium wilfordii; assembly: GCF_013401445.1. Classification (NCBI taxonomy): domain Eukaryota; kingdom Viridiplantae; phylum Streptophyta; class Magnoliopsida; order Celastrales; family Celastraceae; genus Tripterygium; species Tripterygium wilfordii. Next base: position 7,784,178 of record NC_052241.1, read on the forward strand.
CACATATATACACCTATCGAAAACATCGGAGTATCTATACAACAGCGGAAATAAGAAGAATTATCTACCCGAGATCAGACTGAGCAAATAAGTAACATATATACAAATACAAAACCCCAAATCCTCAAAACCTGCTAAAGAAACAGCTCGAGGCTACACACCAACTCATGCGTCCCGTCGCTGACCAGCATCACCTAAATCCAACTCACCTGAAAGGGAAACAAAAAAAGGGGTGAGCCAAGAAGCTCAGTAGGGCATAGAAAGGGAACACCGATATCCAAAAAAAAATAAGAAATCCAGAGATATGACGCATAATATGCCGCACAATAAATATACAATCATTGGCAATTCAACCAAGTAATATGGTAGCCGATAAGGCTATACAGCATCGTAACCACAAACACTAATCTCCGGTAATCCATAATCCACCCCTGGACCCACCCTAATCCCCGTAGGGTGTCTCCCAGTCCAGGTCCACACCAAAACTGGATGAGGATCGGATATCCCGATAGCATAGCCTACACCAGAGAGCGTCCCTTGTGATGCACCTCACCTCAGATGGTCTACAGGTACGTACCCGATTGGTTGTATAATCCATAATAATCCGATATATTGGGCTCTTATATGGGCCCCACAGTTTACATCAACCACCTCCAATCACCTCACTCCTAAAAGCATGTCAATAATGATAATGATAATCAACAGAGAATACGTATAAAACATGCAAACAGGTCGAATTTCCACCCCTGGAAACCGACAGAACCACAATATAGTAAGAGTCCGTGAAACCGGAACTCTAGAATCACACGCAAGATACATAGAAAACCCCTACCTGAAAATCAGAAACCGAATACCACGCACGCGTCCCCAATAAACCCCTAACTCTGAAAGTCAACCCGCTTCAAATCTCAACCGGGATCACCGTCTACATCGAAAAACACATTATACGAAAATACAGTTAAAATACGTTCGGTCAACCATGGTCAACGGTCAAAGTCAACAGTCAACGGGCAAACCGGATCAAATGGGTCAAAGCCGGGTCAAACCGGATCAAATGGGTCAAAACCGGGTCAAATGGGTCAAACCGGGTTAAATCAGGTCAAACTGGGTTGAACAGGTCAACACATCAGTCAACCGAGCAACTCGGCCGGAACCCATTCAACGTCACCGCCGGTGATCCGGCCACCCAAACCTGCCAAATCTTATATCAAATTGAAGAGCTCGATGAAACGAACTCATAGGTACCTGAATCAAGCCAAACCGTCGCCGGAATCGGCCGGATCGACCAAAGAAAGTTCACGGTGGCCGGAACTTCAATCTCAGATTTCTCCCAAATTGGAGCTCCGATCGACGTGATTCAAGTTGGGTTACACTCGTCTCGTCCGTACGCTTCTTTTGATACCAGCCTTGACCGTCATCGTCGCCGGAATCATGAAATCACAGTTGAACCCGTTTTAGAGAGGGAAAGAGGAGAGAGAGAGAAAATCGTGAGAGAAGAGGGTATTTTTGCAATTTTTTATTTTTTTTATTTTCTTTAATTTTTCTTTTATACAATATTGTACTTTCAAAAACACCCATCTTTCAAAAACACCCCTAACTAAAATGTTCAAATTAACTTCATAAATTTATAATAAATCCAATTTAAATCCGATTCGAGTAATTCTTGCGCCAATAATTTTCTTTTTAAATCCCCCATTTATTAAAAATATTTTCATAGTTTTATCTTAATTTAATTTTTATTCTCCCTAAATCCCGATTCACGATTACCGAGGTTCACTCCACCTCGATCAACGTGTCAAAATACCATAAATAGTGTATAATCGGGTCAAGATATTACATCCTCCCCCCCTTAAGAAAATAATTTCGTCGCCGAAATTAAAATCGTACCTAGGTAGTGAATAACTCTGGAAATCTAGCTCGCACGTCAGACTCCAACTCCCATGTCGCCTCCTCAGCACCATAGTGCTGCCATATCACCTTGACTAAAGGTATGGTCTTCGATCGTAGCTGCCTCTCCTGTCTATCCGCAATCCTAATAGGACATGTCTCGAAAGTAGCGTCCTCACCAATCTCCAAGGTAGACCAATCTAATATATAAGAAGGGTCCCTATGGTATCTCCGTAACATAGACACATGAAACACACCATGTACCCCTGACAACTGTAGGGGTAAAGCTAATCGATAAGCTACTGTCCCCACTCTCTCCAAAATCTCAAATGGTCCTATAAACCTCGGAGCTAACTTCCCCGCTCTCCCAAATCTCTGTACCCCTCGCTTCGGACTAACCCTCAGAAACGCGTGATCCCCCACCTGAAACTCTAGAGGTCTACGTCTCCTATCTGCGTAACTCTTCTGACGTGACTGAGCTGTCAGAAGTCCCCGTCGGATCACTGTCACTACCTCAGTAGTCTGCTGCACCATCTCTGGACCCAATAATGGTCTGTCACCAACCTCTGACCAGCATAATGGTGATCTACAAGGTCTCCCATATAATGCCTCATATGGTGCCATCTGTATACTGCTCTGGTAACTATTATTATACACAAACTCCACCAGAGGAATATGAGTCTCCCAATCTCCTCGGAAGTCTACCACATAAGTCCGAAGCATATCCTCCAAAATCTGAATGGTACGCTCACTCTGCTCATCAGTCTGAGGATGAAAAGCTGTACCGAAGTTCAGTTTCGTTCCTAGAACATCCTAAAAACTGCCCCAAAATCGTGAAGTAAATCTGGGATCCTGATCAGATACAATACTCAATGGTACGCCATGCAGTCGGACTATCTCTCGTACATACAACCTGGTCAATGACTCTATCGAATCTATCTGTCGAATAGACATAAAATGAGCTGTCTTTGTCAACCGATCAACAACCACCCAAACCGCATCATGCCTCCGTGGAGTCATAGGTAAACCCATCACAAAATCCATAGTAAGATGCTCCCACTTCCACTCAGGTAATGGAAGCGGCTGTAACAATCCTGCGGGTCGTCGATGCTCTGCCTTTACCTGCTGACAGGTAAGACATCGAGTCACGGTCTGTGCAACATCTCTCTTCATGCCACTCCACCAATACTGTCTCCGTAAATCTCGATACATCTTAGTAGCACCAGGATGCATCGCAAATTGTGAATGGTGTGCCTCTCGAAGTATCTCCTCCCGTAACTCGGTATCCTCTGGGACCACTAACCGACCCCGGAATCTAACTCCACCATCGGTACCTCTGACCCATCCCTCAATATCCTCAACGTCATCAAATAGTGTATCCCCCAACTGTGCATCCAACACCTGTTGTACAAGTGTCGGACGAGCAATCAAACTCCGTAAACTCAATGAGTCTCCACGCTCCTCCATATCCAGTCGATACTGAATAAGCGTATCCACTAACTCAAATTCACATATAGCCAATCGAGCTACAACCAATCTCCTACTCAAGGCATCAGCCACCACATTGACCTTGCCTGGATGATACTGTAAAGTAAAATCAAAGTCCTCAAGGTACTCCATCCATCTACGCTGTCTCTGGTTCAGATCTCTCTGAGTAAACAAATACCGGAGACTCCTATGATCTGAGAATACCTCGAATCTCTCTCCATAAAGATAATATCTCCACTGCTTTAATGCGAACACAACAGCAGCTAACTCCAAATCATGCACCGGATAATTCCTCTCATGCGGCTTTAGTAGACGTGAAGCATACTCAACCACTCTGTCCTGCTGCATCAGCACACAACCCAATCCAACTCCTGAAGCATCACAATATACCTGATAACCAATATCTCTGTCTGGTATCACCAACACTGGTGGAGACGTGAGTCGAGTCTTTAACTCCAGAAAAGCTTGCTCACACTCGTCTGACCATACAAACGGAGTATGCTTTCGGGTCAACTGCGTCATCGGTGCTGCAAACCGCGAGAACCCCTTGATAAAACGCCGATAGTACCCTGCTAACCCCAAGAAACTACGAATTTCTCCTACATTCTTCGGTCTCCTCCATGCTATCACTGCCTCCACCTTAGCTGGATCCATTTCTATCCCCTCCTGGGCTATCACATGCCTAAAAATTTCACCTGAGTCACCCAAAATTCACATTTGCTCAACTTGGCATATAATCTATGCTCCCTGAGCGTCTGCAGCACAATCCCCAAATGTCTGACGTGCTCCTCCTCAGTAGCTGAATAAATCAATATGTCATCAATGAACACAATCACAAACTGATCCAGATATGGTCTGAATACCCTATGCATCAAATCCATAAACGGTGCAGGTGCATTGGTTAGCCCAAATGGCATAACCAAGTACTCATAATGGCCAAACCGTGTACGGAAAGCTGTCTTCGGAATATCCTCCTCCCGGATCCTCAACTGGTGATATCCTGACTTGAGATCAATTTTGGAGTAATAGTGGCTACCCCTCAATTGATCAAACAGATCATTAATCCTCGGCAATGGATATTTATTCTTCACTGTCACCTGATTCAGCTGTCGGTAATCCACACACATCCGCATCGTACCATCCTTCTTTTTCACAAACAAAACAGGTGCTCCCCAAGGTGAAGTACTCGGTTTGATAAAACCCAACTTCTGTAAACCTGTCAACTGAGCGTCTAACTTCTTCAGCTCTGCTGGTGCCATCCTGTACGGTGGTATAGAAATAGGATTTGTACCCGGATACAACTCAATCACAAAGTCAATCTCCCTCTGCGATGGCAACCCCGGTAAATCATCAGGAAAAACATCCATATAGTAATCCACCACAGGTATAGGAGTCAAAGACTCCTCCCTAGACTCTGAGGTAATCAAACCTGCTACAATACAATCGGTGTACTGAGGATTATCTAAAAAATGTGGACACGGAAGAAGTCTCGTTCCACGAAATCTAACCCTCCCCGTAGGTGTGGTCAGTGTAATCCTCCTCTCAGCACACTCTATAATTGCCTCATACTCAGTCAACCAATCCAATCCGAGAATAACATCAAAATCAGTAAATGGCATCACAAACAAATCTGCTCTAAACTCATGGTTTGCAAAACTAAATACACAGTCCCTACAGATACCACTAATCACGGTACCTGATCCTAGGGGCGAATCAACTATAAATCTCCTCGCCACTCCTGTAATCCCTAAACCCAATGCCTCAGCAAATGATGTAGAAATAAATGAATGCGTAGCACCAGTATCAAACAAGACACGTACCCAAGAACTGAATAAGAGAAACCTACCTCCCAAATGATCTCGCTCTGCTGGTACTGCATCAGGCCCGAGTGCATACACTCCACCTCTCTGGACCTGCTGCTGCTGCTGAGCTAACGGTCTACCACGTCTTGCAGGACCTCTCGATGCTGGAATCGGTGCTGGTGCTGGTGCTAGAACTAGAGCTAGAGCTGGAGCTCTCTGACCTCGAGGTGCTGGCGGAGCAGGTCCTCCACCCTGTGGACAATCTCTCCGAGTATGTCCTGGCAAGCCACACTGAAAACATAACGGGTTGTTTGCCATACGACAATCCCAGCGCATATGGCCCACATGACCACATGCATAGCAATGTTGGGGCTGTTGATCCCATCTTAGAGCCTGACCCTGCTGACCCAATCTCTGCCTCTGCTGACCCTGTCTCTGCCCTTGCTGACCTTGTCTAGGACCCTGCTGTCCCTGCCTAGGTCCCCGATAACTCCGTCTCTGACTCTGAGAACTCTGCCCCTGACTCTACTGCTGCACACGGGTATCAGTCCTCTGTCTGCGCTGACTACTCTCACCAGTAGTAGATGTAGAACTCTCAAGCTTCCTCTTATGAATCTCCCAATAATCCTTAATCTCCACTAAAGTCCTCTCAACTCCGAGTGCCTTATCAATACACTCGCGATAGGTGGTGATAGTCTGAGCCGCCAAGTGAGGTGAAATCTTTGGAGACAATCCTCTACGAAATCTCAGTATCTTCTTTTCCTCAGTGGAAATATACTCCTCCCCATATCTCCCTAACTCCTCAAAGCGAGCCTGATACTTAGTTACCGTCATGTCCGGGGACTGAATCAACTCAAGGAACTCCTTAGCTTTAGCTACACGCACTGTCTGTGGTACATACTGTGCCAGAAAAACTGTCTCAAACTCCGCCCATGGCATACCCTCTCTACCCCTGCTAACTGTCATCACCTCCCACCATGTAAAAGCATCACCCTCTAAAAACTCTACAGCCAATAAAGCTCTCCTCTCCTCAGGAATCCGCAAGGAAGTCATCTTCCTGCGTAGCTGGCGAAGCCACTCCTCTGCTGCCACAGGATCTATCACTCCCCTATAAACTGGAGGGTTCGTCTTTCGTAACTCAGCTAGCTCCTTGATCGAAGTATCAATCGCCAAAGGAGCTGTCTGCGCCTCAATAATCTGTCCTGCACCCTCCTGTAAACCACCTAAAATAGGAACCTGTGCTGGAACCTCAGCAGGAGCCTGTAATGCAGCTGGGGCTGGAGCGGCAATCTGTGTCACAAGTCCGGTAACAGTCTGCCCAAGTGCTCGCACCAACTCAGTAACATCACGGACCTCCTGCCGTAAAGTAGTCACTACATCGGAGTATCTATACAACAGCGGAAATAAGAAGAATTATCTACCCGAGATCAGACTGAGCAAATAAGTAACATATATACAAATACAAAACCCCAAATCCTCAAAACCTACTAAAGAAACAGCTCGAGGCTACACACCAGCTCATGCGTCCCGTCGCTGACCAGCATCACCTAAATCCAACTCACCTGAAAGGGAAACAAGAAAAGGGGTGAGCCAAGAAGCTCAGTAGGGCATAGAAAGGGAACATCGATATCCAAAAAAAAATAAGAAATCCAGAGATATGACGCATAATATGCCGCACAATAAATATACAATCATTGGCAATTCAACCAAGTAATATGGTAGCCGATAAGGCTATACAGCATCGTAACCACAAACACTAATCTCCGGTAATCTATAATCCATAATCCACCCCTGGACCCACCCTAATCCCCGTAGGGTGTCTCCCAGTCCAGGTCCACACCGAAACGGATGAGGATCGGATATCCCGATAACATAGCCTACACCAGAGAGCGTCCCCTGTGATGCACCTCACCTCAGACGGTCTACAGGTACGTACCCGATTGGTTGTATAATCCATAATAATCCGATATATTGGGCTCCTATATGGGCCCCACAGTTTACATCAACCACCTCCAATCACCTCACTCCTAAAAGCATGTCAATAATGATAATGATAATCAATAGAGAATACGTATAAAACATGCAAACAGGTCGAATTTCCACCCCTGGAAACCGACAGAACCACAATATAGTAAGAGTCCGTGAAACCGGAACTCTAGAATCACACGCAAGATACATAGAAAACCCCTACCTGAAAATCAGAAACCGAATACCCCGCAGGCGTCCCCAATAAACCCCTAACTCTGAAAGTCAACCTGCTTCAAATCTCAACCGGGATCACCGTCTACATCGAAAAACACATTATACGAAAATACAGTTAAAATACGTTCGGTCAACTATGGTCAAGGGTCAAAGTCAACGGTCAACGGGCAAACCGGATCAAATGGGTCAAAACCGGGTCAAATGGGTCAAACCGGGTTAAATCGGGTCAAACTGGGTTGAACTGGTCAACACATCAGTCAACAGAGTCAACTCGGCCTGACTCGGTCAACTCGGCCAGAACCCATTCAACGTCACCGCCGGCGATCCGGCCACCCAAACCTGCCAAATCTTATATCAAATTGAAGAGCTCGATGAAACGAACTCATAGGTACCTGAATCAAGCCAAACCGTTGCCGGAATCGGCCGGATCGACCAAAGAAAGTTCACGGTGGCCGGAACTTCAATCTCAGATTTCTCCCAAACTGGAGCTCCGATCGACGTGATTCAAGTTGGGTTACACTCGTCTCGTCCGTACGCTTCTTTTGATACCAGCCTTGACCGTCACCGTCGCTGAAATCATGAAATCACAGTTGAACCCGTTTTAGAGAGAGAGAGCAAATCGTGAGAGAAGAGGGTATTTTTGCAATTTTTTATTTTTTTTTATTTTCTTTAATTTTTCTTTTATGCAATATTTTACTTTCAAAAACACACATCTTTCAAAAACACCCCTAACTAAAATGTTCAAATTAACTTCATAAATTTATAATAAATCCAATTTAAATCCGATTCGAGTAATTCTTGCGCCAATAATTTTCTTTTTAAATCCCCCATTTATTAAAAATATTTTCATAGTTTTATCTTAATTTAATTTTTATTCTCCCTAAATCCCGATTCACGATTACCGATGTTCACTCCACCTCGATCAACGTGTCAAAATACCATAAATAGTGTATAATCGGGTCAGGATATTATAGGTTCTTAACTCAGAAAGGGTTTTTTGAAGTAAATCAGCTAATTCATTTTCTGAGGTGGCGGAAACCAGTTTTGAGCTGATAAATGATTTCATTCCAAGGAAATTTTGGTGGTCCTTTTCTGGAGTTTTGTTTTGGGAAGGCTGTGCCGAAAGCCATATGAGGACATTTTCGGGATAAGCTTTGTAAGCATTAAATTTGTCCCACCATTTGCACTGAAAAGTGCGAATAAGAAATTTTTGTGTAGTGGGATCAGTGTGATAATCATACTCCCAATTTGCTATCCATGATATTACAAATGTGGAAAAGAAATAAAACAGGGGTGGTACATTCCTGTCTTTTGCTTGAAATTTTGATATGAAGACATCATAGCCTTCTTGGACAATTTTTGGTAAAATCTGAGGAACTGGTCCATAATACCACCACCACTCATTGAACCAATATGGGAAAACATATTGTTGATAAATTTTGAAGTAGAAAAACCAAGAGTGTTTTTGAATTTGATTTTGGAAAAGAAACGCATTTATCCAAGCCTCTTGGTAATCCCAGTAGTTATAACCGATAGGATCAAAATTTTGTGAAAATTTTTTGGGTTTATTTAAATCTTGTCCCCATGATGAGGGAGTAATTACTTGTAATATTTACACCATGCAATGTGTGATAATTGTCTGATCCGCAGAATGATATTTTTTTGATGGAAACGGAATGAGAGTCGACCAAGATAAATTCATAGAATTTTTGAGTTTTTCGTAAATCCTGTGGCATATAATGCCAATTTGTAGGAAAGATTTTTTGAACTACTTGCTGTGGGTTTTCACTGCGGTATTCTCTTTCCATGAGAATAACTTTTTGAAAAACTGGTTTTGTAAAATAATGAGAAATTTTTGCAGATTCATAAGACCTGTTTTTGGCCAACGCAATCTCAGCAGCATTTGTTAGGTCTACTGGAGATTGTTTTAGCAGTGGATGTGATTCTTGAATTTTTAAACTAGTTGATGCAACTATGGGTTGCTTTTGTTCCACAATTCCCAAACCTGTTTCTGGTGTCTTCTGTAAAGAAGAAATCCAAGCCAGGAATTCGAGGTTGTTTAAAAATTGTTTTGGAATTTCTGGGACAGAATTTAAAGAGTTTGAGGAAGAAGAAACTACCTGTTTACCTTTGGAGGCAGTTTGTTGGTCTTCTTCTTCAGCAATGTCTGCCCATGACTTTTTTGGAATAATTGAGTTTCCGGAGCATAGGATGCTTTGGATTCTATTCGGATGGTCTGAGACCTCGTAGTTGGTGTAGACACGGGCGTGATGTTCCTCTATTCAAAAGTCATGAAACAATTAAGTTATTTACCACAAAATCAATAGCCAAACATAAGGCTAAGTACAGTTATCTTCATATAGGATTAGTTCAAATAGGTGTCAAACCTTTAACAAGAGAAGGATTAGATACCTCTATCCTATTATGTTTAAGAGATTGTAGAATATTAGATTTCAATGATTCCCTTTTAGGAACGGTTGAAACAAGTTTATGTAGTGGTCCAATCTATTTTGATTGTTACCCAAACTTCTCCGTCTCCTTAAGTGATCAAAACCTTTTAGATACTCTGACATTAAACATCAAAACTCACAATTATAAGAAGCCAAGTGGTTTACTTCCACTTTCTCTTATTTATCGAATCCATTACAAAGTCATGTCCTCTGCTTTTGGATCAAAAGCGTTGAGACAATCACCGTGAGGTGAAACATTATTAATACAAACTGATATTGCTAGATCCAATATGACAATACCCAAATCCATCAAATGGAATGAGGTTACCTTACCCAAAACATGGGAATTACGGGAAGTTGTACCTCCCAAGAAGATACAAAATACAAACATTGAGTATATCACGCAAACCTCTAACGGAAAGGTCGAAATCACTTTCGGCTCTCGACGTCACTCAATAGATTTACAAAATCTCCAATTAGGTTCTTCTTCAAGTTCCTTTAAACCACCCTTTAGTCCACAAAGTAGAAAGTATTTTTCTACATCAACTGTCAGATCCAAAACTAGACCTCTACCCAGTACCTCTTATCGTTCTGATATACGAGGCGTGGATACCTCTAGTACAATACCCAAACCTTTTTACGATGTTCAAAATCCATAATCTAATACGGATTCAGGAACCGAACAAAAAGACTCACCCCCAATGTCATCGACCTATTCACAGATGGTGGATAGCTCTGATCATCCAGAATTAAATGTCTTAGAAAGCGACACTGAGTTCGTCATAGACAAAAAATATTTACAAAAAGAATTTTATTCAAAGGAAAAATACTTTAAAACGTGATTGTTTTCTTACCAATTACAAAGGACAAAAAAGAGAATCAATCCAAACCAATTGTTATGACTTTATGACCGAACAAAGAATCCAATTATTATTCTTTGACTGGTTTGAAATGATTACCCCGACATAGGGGATGATTACCCTTTATCTTTACCTACGGTAAATACTACTGCAAGAGTCCAAAAATGGCAGGATATGACTCAAAACACTGTTATTGAGTCTGAACACCCGCCTTTGACCCAACTCAAGTTATAATATAAAAATACCCCTATTGTTGTTACCCCTTTTAAGATAGCAAAAACCGATAAGGAGTTTAAAAATTTAGTCGAACAAAACAATTTCACAAATCAACACTTATCCACAATAGGACAACAGTTGAATAGGATTGAGGACTATGTCCAAAAACCAATTCTTCCTCCTACTATGGATAAACCCGTGTTCAAACCCTATGAAATCCCTCCAAAATTAGGAAAGACCTTAAATAGTGACAATTTCATAGAAGCTTTAGATAAGAATTTAAATCAACTGCATAATGATATTATGCAATTCCCCTCCTTACAAATTCCTAACACCCCAGAGGCGTCTTCAAAACCTGCACTGTACAATCTCGACAAAACTGGTCATCAGACTGAATGCTCAGGTTTCAAGATCAACATAATGGCGTGGCAGTCTCCCTAAAAATTATATTATTCAAACACCACTACCCCAGATCTTCTTTTGGAAGAAAAACAAACAAATCAGATGAAATATAATGCCGATACCATTTATGAATGGAATATCGATGGAATGTCTGATTGTAATATCCTTAATCTTTTACAACAAATGACCATGGTCAGCAACGCTTATAAAACCAAAATGGATACCACTGACCAGGCAATTGCTAATTTATTAGTTGTTGGTTTCACTGGTCAATTAAAAGGATGGTGGGATTACCATCTCACATCATCTCAATAAAAGGAGATTCTTAGTGCCGTCAAAAAACTTCATGACTTCCGTCAATACAAAGATACTTTTTTAACACGAGTCATGATGCGTCCTAATAATAACCAGCCCTTCTGGAAGGAGAAGTTCTTGGCAGGACTTCCGATTCTCTTAGGAGATAAGGTTAGGGACAAAATAAAATCAATACATAATAACCAAATACCGTATGATCAATTGACATATGGTGATTTAGTCAGTTACATTCAAAAGGTAGGATTACAATTATGTTCTGACATTAAGTTACAGAAACAATTAAAATTTGAACAAACCAAATTCAAAAATGAGTTAGGATCTTTCAGTAAGCAATTTGGATACGAAGAGAACTGTCAAAAAAATAAAAACAAGAAAAATATGATAAATATAGGCCTAATTATAGATCCCGAATTTCAAAATTTAAACGGCCTAATTATTACAACAAACCCAATTTTAAAAATAAGATAGGCAAAATAGATAAAGCAAAATTAGATTCAGTAATCTGTTTCAAATGTAATAAACCAGGACATACGCCAAAGTATTGTTACTTGCACAAAAGGATTAACGAGCTCAAATTAGATGCTTCTATTTTAGCAAAATTAGAATCACTACTCTTAAATACTGATGATGAAACATCTTCAGTCTGTAGTGATCCCGATAGTGAGCTCCAAATTGAAGATTTTAGTTCTTCTCCTGAATGCAATATGCTTTCTCGAGACCAGGGATTCTTTATTGACGTTGTCAACCACATTGAAGACCCTGAAATTAAATTAGCTTACTTAGAAAAATTAAAACAAAATCTTGATTATCCGAACAAAGAAATAAAAACGCTCGTAGCAACATATAATTTAAAAGACATTTTGTCCAAACATGACAAAAGACCCATAAAATGCAATGATAACCTTTCAGATTTACAATTCGAGATTATTGAAATTAAAAAAGACATCAAAATTCTTAAAAATAAACAAATCAAAGACCGTTGGCAAAGTAATGAATTACTTACAATTATAGACAAGGGAAAAGGTCTACTGACATCTGAGACCCCTAGCGAATTAGGAGACATTGAAAAAACTGACAAAATTGAGACTGAAGGAATCATTGTAGATAGTTCCTATCATGAAGACAAACCATTTCTTGGTTCTTTATCTCATATCATTATTAGTCCGAAATGGTTTATCAAAATTACAATCAAAATAAAAAATTCTTACTGTTTTGATACAATTGCTTTAGTTGATTCCGATGCAGAATTAAACTGCCTACGATCAAATTTAGTTCCTCGAAAATATTGGGAAACCACAATTGAAGGCATGAAGTCTACCAATGGTGATAATTTAAAAATAAAATATAAATTATCTAATGTCACCATTCAAAACTCTGGTATTGGTTTTACCACTGAGTTTCTTGGTATAAAAAATATTACAAAAAACATTATTTTAGGAACACCATTTCTTGATCTTATTAAACCCTTTGAAGTTGATTATGACGGCATCACTCAATGATTCTTGGATATCTAATACATTTTCCATTTATTAACCAACCTGTTATTTCTAATATCAATTTATTAAAGCAGCAGGCTATACATCGTTATAGCCTCAACACTCCAAGTTCTTTTACAGATACAATGAGTGGCCGCACTGACAGAGGCCGAGGCCGTGGAAGGGTGTCTACACCAACTACGAGGTCTCAGACCATCCAAATAGAATCCAAAGCATCCTATGCTCTGGATAACTCAATTATTCCAAAAAAGTCATGGGCAGACATTGCTGAAGAAGAAGACCAACAAACTGCCTCCAAAGGTAAACAGGTAGTTTCTTCTTCCTCAAACTCTTTAAATTCTGTCCCAGAAATTCCAAAACAATTTTTAAACAACCCCGAATTCCTGGCTTGGATTTCTTCTTTACAGAAGACACCAGAAACAACTTTAGGAGTTGTGGAACAAAAGCAACCCATAGTTGCATCAACTAGTTTAAAAATTCAAGAATCACATCCACTGCTAAAACAATCTCCAGTAGACCTAACAACTACTGCTGAGATTACGTTGGCCAAAAACAGGTCTTATGGATCTGCAAAAATTTCTCATTATTTTACAAAACTAGTTTTTCAAAAAGTTATTCTCATGGAAAGAGAATACCACAGTGAAAACCCACAGCAAGTAGTTCAAAAAATCTTTCCTACAAATTGGCATTATATGCCACAGGATTTACCAAAAACTCAAAAATTCTATGAATTTATCTTGGTCGACTCTGATTCCGTTTCCATCAAAAAATATCATTCTGCGGATCAGACAATCATCACACATTGCACGGTGCAAATAATTACTCCCTCATCATGGGACAAGATTTAAATAAACCCAAAAAAATTTCATAAAATTTCGATCCCATCGGTTTTAACTACTGGGATTACCAAGAGGCTTGGATAAATGCGTTTCTTTTCCAAAATAAAATTCAAAAACACTCGTGGTTTTTCTACTTCAAAAATTATCAACAATATGTTTTCCCATAGTGGTTCAATGAGTGGTGGTGGTATTATGGAACAGTTCCTTAGATTTTACCAAAAATTGTCCAAGAAGGCTATGATGTCTTCAGATCAAAATTCCAACCAAAAGACAAGACTGTACCACCCCTGTTATATTTCTTTTCCACATTTGCAATATCATGGATAGCAAAATGGGAGTATGATTATCACATTGATCCCACTACTCAAAAATTCCTTATTCGCACTTTTCAGTGCAAATGGCGGGACAAATTTAATGCTTACAAAGCTTATCCCGAAAATGTCCTTATATGGCTTTCGGCACAGCCTTCCCAAAACAACACTCCAGAAAAGGACCACCAAAATTTCCTTGGAATGAAATCATTTATTAGCTCAAAATTGGTTTCCACCACCTCAGAAAATGAATTAGCTGATTTACTTCAAAAAACCCTTTCTGAGTTAAGAACCCATACCGCCCAATCATCGGCAAGATCGTCTACATCTAAAACAGATAGAAACTCTTTAAAGAGTTTCAATTCAGATGATCTCCTCGATAATTAAAACTGTTCAAACCCAATAAATGGTTTGGCTATTCCACCGCAAACGGTAGGTGGTAAAGAAATTATCAAACCCGTTGATAGCTGGAGACTTTGCTCAAAAGTCCACAAATCCCACTGGGTACCTATGCAAATCTTGGTTAATGATTTGGCTATTCCAACGCAAATGGTAGGTGATAAAGAAATTATCAAATCCGTTGTTAGTTGGAGACTTTGCTCAAAAGTCCAAAAATCCCATCGGGTATCTAAAACAGTTGCTGTCATAATATACTGAGAAGACCAAAAAGACGACCGAATGATGAAAAGCTGGTGAAAGCTACAGAAAGTCGTCAAGTCTACAGTATTTGGGCAAAGCAGCAAGAAAAAGTCAAAAGTAGTGATAGCTATAGCAATAGTAGGTTAAAATAAAAGCAAAACAAATCATTTTGTCATGCTCTCTCCATCTATATAAGGAGAAGACATGTAGTGTAGAAGAGGACTTCACACAACACAAAACACCTCTCTCTTAACATACTAAGCAAGTCCGGTTTGAAACAGATAAAAGCTTCTACTGGGCCCATACGGTTCCTTCTTCGCGAGTATCGTAATTAAAAATATTGCGAGTACAAAGCCAATTTCTCAATTCTAATTATAGAAGAAATACAACAACACGGACAAAATCCGTTTCAGGTTACTTCCTGTACTCTAAAGCTTATAGAAGAATCCATATATATATAAATGAAGGCGGTAGAACCAACCAACTATTTGTATTAATTTGCATATATGTATGACATATATGTATTTGATTGCATAAATTTAATTCAGATGATCTCCTCGATAATTAAAACTGTTCAGGAAGTAACCTGAAACGGATTTTGTCCGTGTTGTTGTATTTCTTCTATAATTAGAATTGAGAAAGTCAATATGTTTTATTGCTGGACTTTTCTATAAGCTAGTGTATTGTGGGAAAAGACAGGAAGAAATCCTTTATAGTTTATAAAGTCACAAGAATCTTTTTTCTCATTTGTTTTGTTCATTGTGATTTTGCAGCAGTGATTTGATGGAGCAGATAACAACTTTGGTCCATCGTCATCCAGATAAACTATCTGTATGCTGTCTAGACAATCTTATTCAGCTTGGCTATTACTCTTATTAGTACTAAACTTCTTAGTGTTCTTGATTTCAATAGGTAAACACCTTTAAAAGTGGAAATAAAGGTTATAATGCAGAGATTACAGTAGTTACATATTGCCAGAGTGGGAGGGAATCTGATGACAGATCAAAGTTTCGGATCCTCCTTGTAAGTTTTCTGCGTACGATTTTTCTTATATAAGAAAATAGGCCCCAGGGAAAAAATGGTAGTGTATCTACGTATTTACGTTTAGTGGATAGATAATCTCAGTTTCTTAGCTGGTTTTTTTGACAGATGATTCCTTGTCTTCCAGAGTTTTGGGCAGCATGGAAGGGAGCTCATTACATCTGAGCTTGCCTTGAGGATGCTGTCAATCTTAAGCGAAGAACAGTTTCTCCCGAACATGGATCCATCTTCCTTAAACATGACTCTCGACAATCTGATCATTAAGGTGACTTTCATTTCTAAATGTGGAGCAGCTCTTTTATAGTATTCATTAAGGTAGCTGCAACATCAATGTTGCGTGTTTGCACCATCATTGTGGATTTGGTTCTATTCTCATAAGCATCTTATTATCATGGGACCAACTAAGAAAACTTCTACTTAAACTTATGCATAAGAGGACCTTCTAAGATGAAGATGCTTTTATCTCTGTACTAATTTTTGACTTCTTCAAAGCTAACATACTACAATATTTGGGCATTCGATATGAGTCTAAGTTTTGTGCACCATACTACAATATTTGTCACTCTCTCCAAAAAACAGAAAGATAAGAAAGTAATAAAAGATGAGGATGCTTTTATCTCATTTTTTGTTCTTGTCCAATTATAGGATTATGAGCCATATGAAGAGAATCCTGGAACTGCTCCTTTTAGTGAGCCTGAAACACAAATTATGCGGAAACTTGCCTTATCATTTGATCCTCACATTTGGGTTAACGTGCACTCTGGAATTTCTTTCATGTTCCCTGTTTCTGATTGTCGAAATGATTTAGAACTCTTAATCTTTTTGCGGTATTACAAAACACTGCTTCACCCTTGAGTGCAGCAATAGTGCAAAATTTCAATCTTGGAAATCACTTGTGGTTTATTAATTTCGATGTGGATGGTTCTGAAAGACAACTAGAAGAAAACAAACAAGAACAAAAAATTGAGAAACAAACTAGGATACCTACGATGCTTTTTATAATAACCAAACATGTGCTTGTAAGCATCTTAGCACTTATGATCACCTTATAAACGTTTAAGAAAGCATAGTTTCATGCTTAGAGTATTTTTCACAGTAAGTTTAAACACCAATACCAATGTAGACGGACCTTTCAATATAACTAATTAATTTGTCATTTAGATTTTAGACACTAATTACCATACAAAATTTCAATAAACCATAACGTAGAGATTGATTTTGTCAATAAAACCTAGAGAATTGTCGATATTCAATTCGTCCCATTTCAATGTTTTTTGTGTGAGGTATGCAGTTGAGTTGATGAGTTGTATCATTTTGGTTTACCGTGTCCTATAAACAACATATAGTCCTATGTATTCATTTTTAACAACAACATTGAAGACAATAACCTTAACAAAGTCATTTTCTTCCTAATTCCTTTTGCTAAAATTCATAATAAAAAAACTCTCCCTAATTTAGGGTTAATATTTGAAATTCCTTCCATTAAATTTCGAATGATAAAGAAAATCATGATAAACAACACCAATCCTCATTAATAACCTTATAAATACCCAACTTCTGTTATCTTTCTTCTTGTAGAGAGAAACAACAACAATGTCGCCAACTTTTGTTACTGTCTTTCTCTCTCTACTAATTTTTTATCTCTTCTTCATTTCATCATTCACTTATGCCCGACTTGATCCCACACCAAATGCCGAAAACTTTATAAACTCACTCAACTTATTTCCTGATCACGATGTTAGCATCGTCAATGATGATTCTTCGATTAATAATGCTTCAAGACTTGTAGAGAAGAGATTCAAGTTCTATACTCGTCCTAACTCAAAACCTTCTATTGAAGACCTTGGTCATTGTGCTAGTTATTATCGCCTTCCACATGCTATAGGTGCAAGGTAATTAAGAAAGTCTCGTTTATTGTATCTACAATAAATGTTTGAGGTTCTTCAATTTATTTTATAAAATATCAATCTAAATATTTCATTACTTTGTTGATTTTTGAAGGATGTTTTATTTTTTCTTTGAATCAAGAAACAATGAGACTGATCCAGTAGTGTTGTCGCTGAGTGGAGGACTTGGAGCCAGTAGTAATATTACATTATTTTATGAAAATGGTCCATTTCATATTACAAAAGACTCATCTCTCATCTGGAATGATTATGGTTGGGATAAGGTATTGTGTTATAATGTTATATTATTGATTTATGAACTAGAGTAAGAACACTATGATTAGCCACGGATCCAATGAAGGCCTAGGGTGGGTTTGTACCCTCAATTTTAGCAAAAAAAAAAAAAAAAATCAAGTATACTACTAAATATCCAAACCCCAAAATAAGCCCTCTTGTTTTTAGTACGAACTTTAGCAGTTTTTTTTGTAAATACTCTAATTTATTATATATATATATATATATATAGAGGATTTCTCACATAAGGGTCTAATGTAAGGGTATAAAATAAGAGTGACTTTTTAATGATGTAGATGAATGAGATGAGAAGTGGAGTCCACGGCTTTGGGTCCCACATATTTCAAATCAATGGTGTAAACGTAGACCCTTATTTTACACCCTTACATTAGACCCTTATGTGAGAATTCCTATATATATATATATATACACACACATGCAGTCTTAGAGACATGGTTGCCCAAACTCCAAAATAAGGCCACTTATTTTTAATACATGTAGTTCTTGTAGCTTTTATGTAAAGATCTTGTTTAGTAGTTTTTTTTTTGTATATATTTAGGTGTCCTATATACAACCTAGATTCACCATAGAAATGTAGATGTCAACCTCTTCATTTGATCGAGTTCAATAGAATGTGTTGCTATTGAACTTTGAGATTGGAACACAGTACTTGGACACCAAAAAGGAGAATTATGAGTGTCGATAAGGGTATTTTTTTTACAAGCGATGTCATGTCCATGAAAACGGGTTTAATGCATCTAGGTCATTGAAAGATACTCTCGTTTGTAATTAGGTCATCCAATTGTAAGCAATTAGGTCATGAGGGTCAATTGGCGGGGGGCTGATGTATCAATTTATTGCCTATGTGGACCAAAAATGACGTGGAATTAAAAAAATATTAACTTTAAAAATAAAAAAGAAAAAAAAAATTCTTCTCTCTTTGTCCCTCTCGTCTTTCCCCCAGCCCCGCCGCCGCCACCACCACCCACTCCTTAGCCACCATATCCCTTTACTTTCTCCCGAGGTCCACCATAGCCATGCCTTTCAGAGCACCACAATCTCTCCAAATGCGGACCCGCCTCACCATAGCCAGCGTCCCCATCGCCATATTTCAGATCTGGACCAAGTAGATTCAACAAAACCCATGATTCATTCCAATAATGGCGAGTTCAAGATTGCTTTGGACTAAACCCAATGGTAAGGCATTTTGGACTTTGTTTCTGGTGGTCTTGAATTTCTAGTATTTTTGGTGAATTTGGTCGGAGAGGGGAAGGAGGGGAGGATGAGAGAGAAAGAGAGAGGATCAAATTTTCCTTTTCTTTTCTTTTTTTTCATTTTTCATTCGGGATCTTGTTTCATTTTTCTTTTCTTTTCTTTTTTTTTTTACTTTTCATAATGCCACTTATCATTTTTACTTTCATTTTAAAATTTATATTATTTTTACATTCCACATGGCATTTCTATTTTAATTTTATTTTAGATTTCAAAATTTTTTTGACATGTTAGCAATTTCTGACAAGAAATTGATCGGAATGAGCTAATTGCTTAAATTTAGAACATTGAGTGACCCAATTTGAAATTTTTATCTTTGCATGACCTAATTGCAAACTGACTTATCTTTGAGTGACATATTTGCACTTAACCCCCATGAAAACTTACAAAATTGGTGTATTCTCTAAACTTTTTTCCTTCATAAAACCACTTTCTCATAAGTTTTTATAGGTTTTATATTTAATAGATATTAGTTTCCCGACCTAGCCATCATTACCGAACCTCCTTAAACGATAAAATGAAAAATATTAAACCCCTCAAAGGAGTCTCTTTCAAATACAGGTCTCAAACATTAAATATGTTGATCAACCTATTAGAATAGGTTTTGGTTTTCAATTGATGATACTGATATAAGACACAATCTAGTTGATGTCACCAATGATTTGTATAACTTTTGCAGGTTCATCTCTTCTCTCATTCTATCTATTTACGAATATTGAATTATCTTTTTTATATTTTTTGCTTAAATATTGATAGGCCTTTTTTGACGAACATCCAAAACTTGTTCAAAATGATTTTTTCATGACTGGACAATCTTTTGCTAAACACTATGCTCCAGCTTTGGCATCTCGTATCCATCAAGAAAATAAAGCCAACCCAAAAATTCATATAAACCTTAAGGTATCTTTTTGCCTCAACCCATAATCTTCACTATTAAACTTGATTTGATTTAACTTGTATCACTTTACAGGGAGTTGCCATTGGTAATGGACTTACAAATCCTAGAGTCCAATACGGGTACCAACTTACGCTCGGCGTTGTGACTTACCAGAAAAAAAAGATTATTTGCATATAAAGAACACAATGCTTCCAAAATGTAAAAGCTGCTGAAGATTCCGGTGAATACAATATCTTACTCCTATTTATGTTTTTTTATTTGTATACGAGTTAATTTGATCATATTATATTGTATGAATCAGGATGTTTATTTTCTTTTCGATAAACAATATAATTTTTGACAGAAAACTCATTATTCGATGAACTAATCATCTTCTATAAAAAGTAAATTCTCATACTGAACTTGAGTAGAAGTTTTTCTTCTTTTGGTTTTTTCATCAGACATGGGTAATGAAACTGATTGCCTCATTGCATTTGATAGTTGTGATGGTATGTTTGGCGAAATCCTCAGAAGAACCAACAATATAAATGTAAGTAATCATTAGACTTTCGTGTCTACCTATACATACTTTTTTTTTGTAAAGATAAATTGCAAGATATCAACATTGATGTCTCTTTGTGATACAGTATTATGATTATAGAAAGCAACGTAATGGCTGCATGAACTATAACTTCTCTCGCTTGGAGAATTTTCTGCATAATCAAGAAGTAAAGGATGCTGTAGGTGTTCTAGACATACCATTTGTTACTGTTGTACTAATTATATACATATAATTACACACCCTTTACATTTTATTTCATGGTTGTTTGAGTAAATTGATGATCGATATTACCTAAGAATTTTATATTTGCACATTGCAGGTGCCTAGGAGCATATCGGACGAGAAGGAGTCAAATCGGATCAAAGATTGAAAAAATGAGAAAATAATACCAGAGGCAAATCCCGATCGATCGGAATTGGATCCCGATCGATCGGAATTGGATCCCGATCGATCGGGCCATGTAAAGTTTAAAAATTTCATATTGTATTTCCGATCGATCGGAACGATCGGAGTTACTATTCACAGCACGCGTAGTTTAGCAAAAAGTTCCGAATTCACGTGTTTTTGAATCAAAACGATCCCAACTTGTTTGGGAAACGACATAAGAGTTTGGGGAAGTATAAAAGGGCATAAAATAGGATTTTGGGGGTATTCTTAGAGCTGAGTTTCATTCTCTACCTTGGAGGCCACCATTGGAGCTTGGAGAAGAAGAGGGTTCACAAAAAGGTTCTCTCTCTCCTTTTTTCTCTTAGTTTTTATGGTTGATTTTCATTGCTTGATGATGTATCTTGACTCTATGAGTGGCTAGATTTCTATTTTTTGAAAACTAAAACAAAAAACGAGAAACAAAAGTGATACCAAACAGACCCTTAATTTCTCTTTTGTTCCTTGCTTTAGTTTAGTTTAAAAACAAAAACCAACCACTCATTCTTTTACCCAATTTACATAATTGTTACTTGTTTGACATTGATTTCTATTGTCAACACATCCCTAGTAGAAACGATAATTTACTCATCTCTATATTATTTGTGCGATTTGTGCACTTGTAATTAAATCTACATCAGTTACATTAAGCTCTAAGGTCTATGAGGCAATGAAGGGAGAATATATGAAAAACTATGATACGGGAATTCCTGCTTTACTTGCAGATGGAATCAAAGTCTTCATCTATGTGGGAGAATTTGATCTCGTATGCCACTATGTTGGTAAGCCTCCGCATGGTCAATTTCATTATTTTTCACGTGTTTATGATTTTATTTTATTTTTTATATTCTGGTCCAATCCCTATGATCCACCTTAAACCGGATTAACCCACTCAATCGGACAACCCAGCTTGGTTTCATTGAATTGGCTGGTTATAAAATTTCTCAAATTAAAATTTTTATTCATTAATTAATGCAATATTAGTTTTTATTTTTAAATACCATTGAGAAATATGCTTTACAAGTCTGCAACTTCGTTGTCTGCTTGTTTTTGGCTCTTTGCCAGTCGCGAACCTCTATTCTCCATTTGAGTAGGAACGATTCTGGGTGATGATTTTTGGTGATGATTTTGGGTGACGATTCTGAGCGACGATTTTGGTTTCTGAGTGACTGTCACGCCCCTTTCTCCTAAGGTATACCGAAGTGTACCTAAACCCATAAGAACGTGACCGGCAGGGGACCCCATCTCCCGAACCAACCCTTAATTCAATATACCTAAATCAATATATAAAACATATAAAATAGTAACAACTCCTGAAATATAACATGGGCATAGTCTCTCCAGAATACCACATATATACACCTATCGAAAACATCGAAGTATCTATACAACAGCGGAAATAAGAAGAATTATCTACCTGAGAATAGACTGAGTAAATAAGTAACATATATACAAATACAAAACCCAAAATCCTCAAAACTTGCTAAAGAAACAACTTGAGGCTACACACCAGCTCATGCGTCCCGCCGCTGACCAGCATCACCTAAATCCGACTCACCTGAAAGGGAAACAAGAAGAGGGGTGAGCCAAGAAGCTCAGTGGGGCATAGAAAGGGAACACCGATATCAAAAAAAATAAGAAATCCAGGAATATGATGCATAATATGCAGCACAATAAATATACAATCATTGACAATTCAACCAAGTAATATGGTAGCCGATAAGGCTATACAGCACCGTAACCACAAACACCAGTCTTCGGTAATCCATAATCCACCCCTGGACCCACCCTAATCCCCGTAGGGTGTCTCCCAGTCCAGGTCCACACCGAAACTGGATGAGGATAGGATATCCCGATAGCATAGCCTACACCAGAGAGCGTCCCCTGTGATGCACCTCACCACAGACGGTCTACAGGTACGTACCCAGTTTATTGTATAATCCATCATAATCCAATATATTGGGCTCCTATATGGGCCCCACAGTGTACCTCAACCACCTCCAATCACCCCACTCCCAAAGACGTACCAACAATGATAATCAACATAAAATACGTATAAATCATACAAATAGGTCGTATTTCCACCCCCGGAAACCGACAGAACCATAATATAATAAGAGTCCGTGAAACCGGAACTCTAGAATCACACGCAAGATACATAGAAAACCCCTACCTGAAAATCAGAAACCGAATACCACGCACGCGTCCCCAATAAACCCCTAACTCTGAAAGTCAACCTACTTCAAATCTCAACCGGGATCACCGTTTACATCGAAAAACACATTATACGAAAATACAGTCAAAATACGTTCGGTCAACTATGGTCAACGGTCAACTGGCAAACCGGATCAAATGGGTCAAAACCGGATGAAATGGATCAAAACCGGGTCAAATGGGTCAAAACTGGGTCAAATGGGTTAAACCGGGTCAAACCAGGTGAAATGGGTCAAAATCGGGTTAACCCGGGTCAAATGGGTCAAACCGGGTTAAACTGGGTTGAACCGATCAACACATCAGTCAACCGAGTCAACTCGGCCGAAACTCATTCAACGTCACCGCCGGCGATCCGGCCACCCAAACCTGCCAAATCTTATATCAAATTGAAGAGCTCGATGAAATGAACTCATAGGTACCTGAATCAATCCAAACCATCGCCGGAATCGTCCGGATCGACCAAAGAAAATTCACGGTGGCCGGAACTTCAATCTCAGATTTCTCCCACACCGGAGCTCCGATCGACGTGATTCAAGTTGGGTTACACTCGTCTCGTCCGTACACTTCTTTTGATACCAGCCTTGACCGTCACCGTCGCCGGAATCATGAAATTTTAGGTTAACCCGTTTTAGAGAGAGAAAGAGGGGAGAGAGAAAATCGTGAGAGAAGAGGGTTTTTTTGCAATTTTGTTTTATTTTTTTTTCTTTAATTTTTCTTTTATACAATATTTTACTTTCAAAAACACCCATCTTTCAAAAACACCCCTAACTAAAATGTTCAAATTAACTTCAAAAATTTATAATAAATCCAATTTAAATCAGATTCGAGTAATTCTTGAGCCAATAATTTTCTTTTTAAATCCCCCATTTGTTAAAAATATTTTCATAGTTTTATCTTGATTTAATTTTTATTCTCCCTAAATCCGGATTCACGATTACCGAGGTTCACTCCACCTCGATCAACGTGTCAAAATACCATAAACAGTGTATAATCGGGTCAGGATATTACAGTGACTATTCTGGGTAGTGACCTCTGTTCCGTCATTGGTGTTTGATTAGTAGCAGGTTATATGTTCCAAAGAAGGCAAGTAGGTAAATAAATGCTTTTGATTAACCATGTTGTAATGCTCTTTTGACAAGGCAAATGAAATTTTTATGGTAATGGTATCGTCAGATGTAACCCGCTTTTTATTTTAACTTTGTGCTATTTTATTTGTAGATTCTTGGTGCCAAGCATTGTTATTCTTTTTGCTGGATTTAGATATCATATAAGGGTGAGAAAGCCAAATGAATGCATGTCTAGAAGAAAATTCTCAGTCGATGGTTAAGGGTATCAATGAACCTGTTGCTTAGGCCACCATTTTTTTTTTGTCAATTTCTATTTGTATCCAGTGACAATTGACAATTTGTGTGGAACTGTACTGTGTATTAGCTGTTAGCCTACTACAAGACAAGAGGCACATTTTTCTTTTCTTTTTTCATATTTTTTTTCTTCTTCATGAGACAGGTAATACCATAATAACATGTTTTAAAAATTGATAAATTTATCAATTATCGGTGACTGTTACCGATTGATCGGTATATCGATCATTGGTATTGTTAGAGAAGTGAAAGGATCTATATTTTTCACTATATCTTGATTGTGTACAACATGCCTTTATATAGGCGTTAGAAAGGAAAAGTAAGAAAAATAATGTCAATAAAGTAAATCAAAGATGTTGATATCTTTGACAAATTCAAAGATTTTGTTGATTTGTCAAAGATATCATTGATATTTTGTAGATATCTTTGACAAATTCAAAGATTTTGTTCATTTGTCAAAGATATCAAAGATTTTGTTGATATCTTTGACATCCCCCCTCAAACTCAAGTTGGTGCAGTAGAAGTAAGCTTGAGTTTGGAAACTAAGTCTCTGAAACGACCTGGCAGGAGTGGCTTGGTGAAAAGATCAGCAGGTTGGTCAAGAGTGGATATTGTCAAAGATAAATTTCAAAGATATCAAAGATTTTGTTGATATCGTTGACAGAATTGAATATAAAGAAACCAACAAACCGAGAAGCCAAAAAAGGAGCAGTCCAGCGACACGCACCAAAACCCAAACACTAAAGGATGGGGATCCAGCTCTGAGAATCGAGGCTACCAAAAAGCAAGAAAAAATCCACATGGGAACCCAAGAGAGCAGACAAAGGAACACCAAGACTGCACGCAGAAATCCGGAATGGGACCAAAGAGGGCAAATAGTAAGATTAACAGCAGCAAAACTCCGAGAAGGGACCCATCTCTAGAGAAGCCTTAAAAACGCAGTAAAAGGACTCCAAGAGAGGACCGAGATCTTAGCACCAAGAGCGATGGTAGAAACAGCAGGGAAAAGCAGCCAGAAACATGGACACCACCATACGGCAGCAGGAGGCCAAAGGAACGAACTGCGAGGAACCATGCTCAAACTGATGAAAAGGCAGAAGAAGCAATTGGGTCTAGCTAGGGGTCCGAGCAAAGGAGTACCCCTGGAAGAGCACGACTAACGGCGGAAGGAGCACCGCCACGGAGGACACCAAAACTCAAGAAAAGAGAAGAACATCTCAAAGGAGACCGCAACCGACTTGGGACGGACCCAAAACCAAGATCCCACCTAAGGAGTGTTGGACCAAGGCTGTAATAATATGTGCTGTATCAATGGTAGTACGTACACTACTCTGGAGTGCCTCAACAGGAGTGGCTCCGATACCATGTTAGAGAAGTGAAAGGATCTATATTTTTCACTATATCTTGATTGTGTACAACATGCCTTTATATAGGCGTTAGAAAGGAAAAGTAAGAAAAATAATGTCAATAAAGTAAATCAAAGATGTTGATATCTTTGACAAATTCAAAGATTTTGTTGATTTGTCAAAGATATCATTGATATTTTGTAGATATCTTTGACAAATTCAAAGATTTTGTTCATTTGTCAAAGATATCAAAGATTTTGTTGATATCTTTGACAGGTATACCGATTCTATCGGTAACGGTAACGGTATCATTTTTTTCATTTACCAAATGGATCGATATGGTAATGGTATTCCGTGTTCGGTAAAGATAACCGTTACTATAATAGTACTAGAAGAAACATGGGTATATGGATTTTAGAAAGAGTTTCGATTTCTTTAAGGGACTTGATTATCAAAATTGAGAACGAAGAGGGTCAATTATGCTGCTTCAAAAAACTTCTTTGATCACTCTGATTTGTCATTTGGGTCTTGGCCACTTTCTTAATATTTAGAGTATATATAAATAATTAAAACTAAAACCTTTTTATACACAAAAAAAAGAAGAAAAACAGACTAAATTCTCCACATATTCTAACTTCTGAAAGACAACTAGAAGAAAACAAACAAGAACAAAAAATTGAGAAACAAACTTGGATACCTACGATGCTTATAATAACCAAACATGTGCTTGTAAGCAGCTTAGCACTTATGATCACTTTATAAACGTTTAAGAAAGCATAGTTTCATGCTTATAGTATTTTTCACAGTAAGTTTAAACACCAATACCAATGTAGACGGACCTTTCAATATAACTAATTAATTTGTCATTTAGATTTTAGACACTAATTACCATACAAAATTTCAATAAACCATAACGTAGAGATCGATTTTGTCAATAAAACCTAGAGAATTATCGATATTCAATTCGTCCCATTTCAATGTTTTTTGTGTGAGGTATGAAGTTGAGTTGATGAGTTGTAACATTTTGGTTTATCGTGTCCTATAAACAACATATAGTCCCATGTATTCATTTTTAACGACAACGTTGAAGACAATAACCTTAACATAGTCATTTTCTTCCTAATTCCTTTTGATTAAATTCATAATAAAAAAACTCTCCCTAATTTAGGGTTAATATTTGAAATTCCTTCCATTAAATTTCGAATGATAAAGAAAATCATGATAAATAACACCAATCATCATTAATAACCTTATAAATACCCAACTTCTGTCATCTTTCTTCTTGTAGAGAGAAACAACAATGTCGCCAACTTCTCTTACTGTCTTTCTCTCTCTACTAATTTTTTATCTCTTCTTCATTTCATCGTTCACATATGCCCGACTTGATCCCACACCAAATACTGAAAGATTTATAAACTCACTCAACTTATTTCCTGATCACGATGTTAGCATCGTCAATGATGATTCTTCGATTAATAATGCTTCAAGACTTGTTGAGAAGAGATTCAAGTTCCCTTCTCTTCCTAACTCAAAACCTTCCATTGAAGACCTTGGTCATTGTGCTGATTATTATCGCCTTCCACATACTATAGGTGCAAGGTAATTAAGAAAGTCTTGTTTGTTGTATCTACAATAAATGTTTGAGGTTCTTCAATTTATTTTATAAAATATCAATCTAAATATTTCATTCCTTTGTTGACTTTTGAAGGATGTTTTATTTTTTCTTTGAATCAAGAAACAATGAGACTGATCCAGTAGTGTTGTGGCTGAGTGGAGGACCTGGAGCCAGTAGTAATATTGCATTATTTTGTGAAAATGGTCCGTTTCATATTACAGAAGACTCATCTCTCGTTTGGAATGATTATGGTTGGGATAAGGTACTGTGTTATAATGTTATATTATTGATTTATGAACTAGAGTAAGAACTAAGATTAGCCACGGATCAAATGAAGGCCTAGGGTGGGTTTGTACCCTCAATTTTGGCAAAAAAAAATAAAATCAAGTATACTACTAAATACCCAAACCCCAAAATAAGCCCTCTTGTTTTTAGTACAAACTTTAGCAGTTTTTTATAAATACTTTATTTAGTATTATATATATATACATGGTTGCCCAAGCTCCAAAAGAAGGCCACTTATTTGTAATACAAGTAGTTCTTGTAGCTTTTATGTAAAGATTTTGTTTAGTAGTTTTTTTTTTTTGTATATATTTAGGTGTCCTATATACAACCTAGATTCACCATAAAAATGTACATGTCAACCTCTTCATTTGAGTTCAATAGAATGTGTTGCTATTGAACTTTGAGATTGGGACACAGTACTTGAACACCAAAAAGGAGAATTATGAGTGTCGATAAGGGTATTTTTTTTACAAGCGATGTCATGTCCATGAAAACTTACAAAATTGGTGTATTCTCTAATTTTTTTCTTCTTCATAAAACCACTTTCTCATAAGTTTTTATAGGTTTTATATTTAACTGATATTAGTTTCCCAACCTAGCCATCATAACCGAACCTCCTTAAATGATAGAATGAAAAATATGAAACCCTCAACGGAGTCTCTTTGATAGAAATTTTTTATAATTTTCTCTTTCAAATACAGGTCTCAAACATTATATATGTTGATCAACCTATCGGAACAGGTTTTAGTTATTCAATTGATGACACTGATATAAGACACAATCTAGTTGATGTCACCAATGATTTGTATAACTTCTTGCAGGTTCATCTCTTCTCTCATTCTATCTATTTTACGAATATTGAATTATATTTTTTCTTAATTTTTTTATATTTTTTCCCTTAAATATTGACAGGACTTTTTTGACAAACATCCAAAACTTGTTCAAAATGATTTTTTCATAACTGGACAATCTTTTGCTGGGCACTATGCTCCAGCTTTGGCATCTCGTATCAATCAAGAAAATAAAGCCAACCCAAAAATTCATATAAACCTTAAGGTATCTTTTTGCCTTAACCCATAATCATTCATATTAAACTTGATTTGAATTAACTCTTATCACTTTAATTTACAGGGAATTGCCATTGGTAATGGACTTACAAATCCTAGACTCCAATATGAAATATTACCATATTACGCTCGACGTTGTAAGTTAATAGAAGAAGAAGATTATTTGCATATAAAGAACACGATGCTTCCAAAATGTATGAAAGCTACTGAAGATTGTGGTGAATACTACCCTCTAACTTCTATTTACGTTTCTTATTTATTTGTATATGCATTTTATCACATTATATTGTATGAATCAGGATGTTTATTTTCTTTTCGATAAACAATATAATTTTTGACAGAAAACTCATTATTCGATGAACTAATTATCTTCTATAAAAAGTAAATTCTCATACTGAACTTGAGTAGGAGTTTTTCTTCTTTTGGTTTTTTCATCAGACATGGGTAATGAAACTGATTGCCTCATTGCATTTGATAGTTGTGATGGTATGTTTGGCGAAATCCTCAGAAGAACCAACAATATAAATGTAAGTAATCATTAGACTTTCGTGTCTACCTATACATATATATATATATATATATATATATATATATATATATATATATATATATATATATATATATATATATTGTAAGGATAAATTGCAAGATATCAACATTGATGTCTCTTTGTGATACAGTATTATGATTATAGAAAGCAACGTAATGGCCGCATGAACTATGACTTCTCTCACTTGGAGAATTTTCTGAATAATCAACTAGTCAAGGATGCTCTAGGTGTACCGGACATACCATTTGTTACATTAAGTTCTAAGGTATATGAGGCAATGAAGGGAGAATATATGAAAAATTATGATACAGGAATTCCTGCTCTACTTGCAGATGGAATTAAAGTCCTTCTCTATGTGGGAGAATTTGATGTCATATGCAACTATGTTGGTAAGCCTCAACGAGTTCTAGTTTATAATTTTTCACGTGTTTATGATTTTATATTTTTATATTCTTGGTAGTATCTTAAAACTCGGGTTCGGTCAGCCGATAGGATCTGTTGAATTGGGTCTTGAATCTCGGTTCGGGTGTCTCAAAAACCCACAATTTTAGTCCAATCCCTATGATCCACCTTAAATCAGATTAACCCACTCAATCGGACAACCTGGTAGGGTTTTGTTGAACCAGTTGGTTATAAAATTTCTCAAATTAAAACTTTTATTCATTAATTATTAGTCAATACAATATTTTCATAATAAATACACTATTAAAGTAAATATAACCTATATTTAATTAATAAAAATTCTCATATGTGCATCTAAATTTGAAACATGTGGGATCCAAAACAGTGAGTCCTATTTGTCATTTCACTTATCCACACATTTAAAAAGTAGTACGTATTTTAAGTGCGCAATTTAGGTGTACATAGAAGAATTCATGATTTAATTAAATTGATAAGTAAAAGTATCTAAATTTGAAATTATCAAATACGGTATACATGGTAAAAATTCATATTACCATATTACTTATGAATTGAAATAAAAAATTTAACTTAAATAAGCAAATCAAATAGGAATTAGATTTAAATTTCACTTAAAGGTTGCCTGATAATCAAAAGGTTTTTCTATGATTGAATTTCAGAATAATTATAACTCAAAAAGTTTTTATATGATTGAAATTTAGAATAATTATAAATCAAAATATTAATTAACAAATTAACTTAAATAAAACACTCAAATAGAAAATCAATTTAAACTTCACTTAATTTTGCCTCATAATCAAAGAGTTTGTATATAATTGATTATAGAATAATTATGGATTCAAATATTAATTAACAAATTAACTTAGATGAGTAACTCAAAAAGAAAAAAAATTAAATTTCGCATCCAACTGGGTCAAAACATGTCCCAATTTTTAAAACACTAAAGGTGTGTTTGGAAATGGTTTTAGTTTTTTGCTTTTAAAAACTGATTTTAAGATTAGACTTTGAAAACAATTTTAAGAAATAAAACTGAAAACAAAATTCATTTGGTAGAGGATTTGACGCAGAGAACGAGGACAGAGGAAAGAGAAAACATGAAAGAATTTTATAAAACATCAAAAAACAGTTTTGATTTTTTAAAAACCAAAAACAGTTTTCAATTTTACAAAATAATTTATGAAAACACCCACCCAAAATAATTTTCAAAGCTAAAACAATTTTCAAAAATAGAAAAATGTTTTGAAAACTCTTACCAAACATACCCTAATACTTGGTATCTTATATTTGAATAGGAAATCTTAAGTGGGTCATTGAAATGGCTTGGCATGGCAAGGAAGAATTTCTAAAACCTCAAAGTCTTGTGTCATTTTCTATTGATGGTATCGAAATGGGAGCGTTGAGAAGTCATGGACCTTTATCGTTCCTGGAGGTTTGTGAATTTTTTTTTATGTATATTTAGATACATATGCTTTTAATATATAATTTAATATGTGTTGTTACTCTCACTATACATTAGGTTCATGGTGCTGGTCATATGGTTCCTATGGATCAACCAAAAACTGCTTTACATATGATTCAAAGATGGATGCATGGGGATCTTAGGTGAAAGCTTTCACCGGAGTATTTTCCTTGATATGGTTTGTTGTGTATTGGCTTCCATGCATTTTAGTTTAAATATGAAGATATTGAGTGTTTGTCACATGATTGAAACTTTTGAAACCACCAAAGACTATTAGTGTCAGGAATAGGAGCTGAATCAAGTACTCTTTGTTTTTAACAAGAGTTTATTTTATCCTGACAACTTAAGCATTGTTGCTTACTGACCGACACCAAAGTGTGTGTGTACTTACCCCAAGTGTAGGGTATCGTCAAGTAATAAAACGGTGAGTCCGGTATCGATCCACGAGGAAGCAATGCAAATTTGAAGTGAATGATATGCAAATGACTAGCTAACACTAATAAACACAATGAATATCAAATAAAAGCAAGTAAAAGAAATGGGCCGAATGACTCGGTAGCATGAGCGATTTTGTAATCAAAGTAAGCACAAATTGGATTTAAAACAATTAATTAAAAACCTAGTCTCTAGTCCGTCCCGGTGGCTACTCGGTTCTCATACTCAAGGTATCATTGCAAACACACACAACCATACACAATGCATTGTGTGATACTATCAATCATGCATATGCAAAGAGAATTGGGATATAAGACTTCAATTCATACATGTAGGCCATCGGGTTTCTTAATCTACGATGAACGCAAAGGGATAAGCACCTAATATTATGGATTAATGTTCCCCCTTGGGGCTCGGCTTGGCTAACACCCTAGTTTTACACTCAAAGATCAATTAACCATAACTCTCCCATGCACATTCCTAAATTAACCCAAAACCCCATCATCAATACACATAATTAATAGCTATGCAATGAAAAACTTAATTAATTAAGGAAATCATGCAATGGGTTTAACAATTCTCAATCGAACACATTAGATGCAATCCCTAGACTAGACAATCCAAGAATACAATCAAATATGTCATTCCCATAGATCCAATCACACAACTATCACGAAATTAAAAGAGAGAAATCGAAGCTACGATTCTTTGAGCATACCTTGAGTAATCGAAACCTTGCACCCACCGTTCGGGACTAGAAACTAGAGAGGGAACTTAGCCACTCATTATAATGAGAATAAACATCAATTTTATAGATAAAAACTAATGTTTACAATCAAGATCACAAGAACTAAGTAAAACCCTAGAGAGAGAAAGAGAGAGAAAAACAATGGAGGCAAGAAGTTGGAGGAGATGAATTATGAGAAGGAAGAAGAAATCTTAGGGTTTTCTCCTCCTTTTACCATTGAAAATACCTAACTACCCTTATACAAACGTTCCCCATTGGTTATATACATGATTTACCCCAAAAGCCCTTGAAATGTTGTGCAGAAAAATTGCAGTTCCGCGGAGGTGTCCGGACAGGTGTCCGGACACTTCATGCGTCCATCAACTTTGAAGCCTCTGTCTCAATTTGTGAAGAAAGCGTCCGGACAGCACTTTAGGTGTCCGGACACCCATTGTCCGGACAGGTGTCCGGACACTTGCTGAATCCCAGCTTCTTCTTTCAGCTCCAAAGGTGCCCAATTCAGTCATTTAAGCCCGATTTCCTGCAAAACCAACGGGAAACATGTATAAGGGTAAAATTACTTTATTTAAACACAAATGCATTACTATAAGCACTAGAACCTCATAATTAGATGATATTAGGACCTCAAAATAGAGGTCCGATCACTTACCCTTCTGATTTCTTATCAAAATAAAATTATGAGAATATAAATGATTACATACTTTTTTAATAAGTAAGCAATGCATTAAAAAAATTAAAATGTACAACATACGAGGGGAAGGTTGGGCATAACTCTAATGGGGCATTTGGTTGATGTTTTAAGAGGGGAATGAGGGTGGGATTAAATATTCTCTTGTTTGGTTGAGTTTTGAAGGGTGGAATCCCAAACTCATTCCATTCTCTAATATCTTTTGTAGAGAATAGCCAAGCTCACCAAAATTATGCGAATGACTATTCTCCACAAGGGAGAATGAGTTTTGATGTGTAAAAGACTTTTTTAGGCTTGTTATAAAATATGATTTTATTTCCTAAAAAGAAAACAATGTAATATGAAAATTGTCCTATTAATATTCTCATACTCATGCTCGCCCTTGATTTTATACCAAACATGATCATGCTCATCCTATACTCATTTCACACTCACCTCACACTTATATCGCCTCATCTTATGCTTGCCTCACACAATTATCAACCAAATGCTCTGTAAATACGTAAGAGTGCAAGAATCATCCTTTGCCGGACAAACGTGAGGTAGAAATTTCATGTAAATGAGTTACTACATGAATATAAAATACCAACAATAAAAGGAAATTAAAAAAAAAAAGATGCAAATAATTAAAAGTTGCGATACCTCTAGTGGCATGAGTGTCTTGCAGATAACTCTGCAGACAATGAGGGAAAAAATTTAGC
The DNA here is from genome assembly GCF_013401445.1 of Tripterygium wilfordii. Classification (NCBI taxonomy): domain Eukaryota; kingdom Viridiplantae; phylum Streptophyta; class Magnoliopsida; order Celastrales; family Celastraceae; genus Tripterygium; species Tripterygium wilfordii. The sequence goes on from NC_052241.1 coordinate 7,818,329, forward strand.
AAAGAAAAACGAAATGCAAACCAAATCATATCAAAAAAATCATTAGCTAATTAATTGTTTAACAATTCTGCAACAAAGATAGAATCGAAGAATAATAAGGGAAAATGGGAAATCATACGAATGTGAGTACCAAAAAAACTTCAAATAAAGGAAGTGAAGCGGCGACCATGCCAAGGTGATCAAATTGTGTTCCGCGAGTATATAGCAAGCTTAACCCATATGGCGGTGAAGCGAATAGATGAAAATTCCTAAAGAAAGATATCAAATGTTAGAAGAGGGCTCACCAAGCTGTAAGAAACTGCCACCAAAAACCCCTCGCAAATTTGGCAACACCATTGTGAAATGTTAGAGAACAAATAAAGAATAATTAGTGTAATGATAGAAAACAACACGTGTCCAGCAACAATAGAGGCCCAGTTCAAGTTCGGCCAGAGCAACGCTGTCAAATACACGTGTCTTCGACAATCGAAGATCTGGAAGAACGTCGAAGCCGAGAATGACATTACCTTCTCTTCGACCTGAGATTGTCATGGTCTCATTCTTTAATTCTCTGACTCTCGTATTGTATATACATATGTGTACATACTTGGAGTGTTACAGGAAGCGATCTGGGTGACTTGATTCTAACACAAGAAAATATCCTCAACCTATCCGCTGGCATAACAGGTCTAGCCTTTGACACTTAGAGCCACCCCGCATCCCATCATAGAGTAGTGTCAGAAGGGTCAGTGCGAAATCATAGGAAAAGTATGGTTTGTCTCTAACGATAACCTGATAAGGATCTAACGATGAGGGTCCAAACACGTGTCTGGAACATGAGAGTATAAATAACAAAATCATGCCAAGAGAAGTGGATATTCTTCTCCTCCAGGAAATTCCTCGGCTATCTTTTCTTCAAGTGACATTTTCTCATCAACACTCTGTCTTCGACACGATCTTCATCCCTGTCACGCCCCTCTCTCCTAAGGTATACCGAAGTGTACCTACACCCACAAGAACATGACCGGCAGGGGACCCCATCCCCCGAACCAACCCTTAATCCAATATATAAATCTAATAAAACATATAAAGTGATACAACTCCTGAAACATGATGTGGAAACAGTCGCTGCAAAATACCATATATACACCCACCGAAACCATCGGAATATCTATACAACATCGAAAATAAGAAAACATATCTACTCGAGTTCAGACTGAGTAAATAAGTAATATATACAAAATACAATACCCAAAGTCCTCACACTCAGCTAAAGAATAGCTCGAGACTACACACCAGCTCATGCGTCCCGCCGCTGACCGTCGTCACCTCTATCCAACTCACCTAAAAGGGAAATAAGAAGAGGGGTGAGCCAAGAAGCTCAGTACGGCATAGAAAGGGAAAACCAATATCCAAAAATAAGAAATCAAGGAATATGATCCATATATGAAGTACAGTAAATATATAACCATCAATAATCCAACCAAGTAACATGGCAGCCGATAAGGCTATACAGCACCGTAACCACAAACATCGGTCTCCGGTAATCCATAATCCATAATCCACCCCTGGACCCACCCTAATCCCTATAGGGTGTCTCCCAGTCCAGGTCCATACCGAAACTGGATGAGGATCGGATATCCCGATAGCATAGCCTACACCAGAGAGCGTCCCCTATGATGCACCTCACCTCAGACGGTCTACAGGTACATACCCGGTCTATTGTATAATCCATCGTAATCCGATATATTAGGCTCCTATATGGGCCCCACAGTCTACATCAACCACCTCCATGTTTTTAGTACGCACATGAGAATTTATGTATATAAATACCCAAACGGGTTCCAAAATACTCAAACGGGATCCGAAGATGGAGAGGAGGAAAATTGAATGTGTAACGACCCATCTCGAAGGGGTCTGTAGAATTAGCAAAATATCCTCAAACCTATTTAAACCATGTAAAATCCTTCAAAAGTTCATTTATTTAAATCCAAATAAATTCCAACTCCTCTAAAAATATTTAAGACATTAAATAAGTCGTTACAAATAAATAAAGCGTAATTCTTTATAAATCAAATCATGCACTACCCATAGCCACAACTGTATCTGTGGAGAAACCACTCATCCCTTAGGATGCTGGCCGCCATCTATGTACTCACTTGAAAAGTGAAACAAATAATAAAGGTTGAGCTAAATAGCCCAATAGGGGAATAATACCTGATAAGAACCAGGTTATCCATGAAACGGATACTCGGGTGGATCAATCACAACAATCATCACTAATGATAGAAACGAAGGTAGAACAAGTGTATAGAAATTACAATCAACTCAAAAGTTATGCAAGAATAGGCATAAACAATATGAACATGATCATGCCACAATCACAACCTAATATGCATATATATATAAGCATGCAAATAAATATGCACAACACACATCCAATCTGTGAGAATAACACCATAAAACATCGACAATCGATCGACAGCTCATAGCAGTCCGGATTTCTCATCGAAGGGCATGGCGCTCAAATCCATCCATAACTATCAAGGTAGCACACGGCAGTCCAGATTTCTCATCAAAAATCATGGCGCTCAAATAACAAAAAATGGGATAAATCCCAGAAAGTGATCACGTCTCATGGTGGTGTGTCGCAAGCACAACCACCACAAAAACCAACCAACCACAACAAAGCTATCACATCCACCAATACACCAGTCACAATCCAGTCCATCCAACACACAATCAACCATATCACGACGCAAGTATTTGTAATAATTTTTCATGCACCCAAAACCAATTTCCATACAAGTTTAGAAACAATATGTTCTAAAAATATGATGTAGGGTTTTACGAAGAGTCCTAAACAAATCCAAGTATTTTTCTTTCACAATATCCAAAACAGTGCATGCCTAACTACATGCAGAAAGGAAGATAATCAAGCTTTAAGAACTGCGGATAAATGAATAGGCAACAAATAACGATTCAATGAAGTTGGTATCTAACATGCAAGAAAATATATCACAGAATTTTAGAATGCGAAGTATTGGGCACTTGAGGCCAAAAAATGAAAAACCTCTATATGCCATGAAAGAAATCCAAACCAACAACACAAGAAATAAGAACAAAACAAGTCCAATTAGATAAAACAAAATGATAATAATACCTATGTTGGCACCAAATATATGTTGGGCCTAATGGGCTTAGACCATGTACAAAGCTTATAGAGCAGCCTAACCATATGGGCCAAGGTGTAGCATACACAGGCCATACGGCCTATTAGAGTCCAATCACTTAAGGCCCATATTATTGAAGAAGGAAGCCCAATTGATGAGTATAACTGCTCAAACAAAGTTGTGTTGAAAGTGGCCCAAGTAAAGTGGACTAGGTTGTGGTAGTTAGAGGGAGGTGGTCCAGGTGGCAGCACATGAGAGAACTGAGAGAAGTTATTATGAGAAGGTGGTATTAACTTTCAATTGACAGAACATGGAGCAAATCAAGGTTAACTACAGTAAGTCATGGTTTCATGGAGATTTTCGTGCAAAGGAGAGAAAATATAAAAACTGGTAGACAGACAGAGGAAAGACGCAAACAGTCAGCCAGACAAACGAAAACTCAAGCCAAAAGACACTTTCAAGCTTCCGAGCATTCTAACATTCTAATTACTTTCCAAATCCTTGTGAATTTCAAGCAAATATCATGTTGTTCATTCCAAATTCCTTTGTATTTATTCCTTGTCAAGTTTCAATGCCAACAATCGTTGTGTAAATTGTTCTTGGTGTTTATTATTCTTCTTCATTCCAATCTCAACAAAACGCACTCCAGTGGAGTTGGAGAACCTAGAACTATTGAGGTCCCAAGATAGTTCATTCAATTGTCTAGATAGAAGTCTTATTTACATTCAGTGCATTTCATTCAAATTAGTGTAGAAAACTATAGGCCTTGGCGCACCTGCAACTCATTACCACCTTGGGCCACTTTTTGGTGACAACAACCTTTTTTGGCACACCTGGTAGGACCAGAGAAGAAGCATCTGAAAACTACCATGGCACCGCGCACTCGTTTGTCAGGGAAAGATCCAATCACTGGGGAGAATCTGCAAGAGGAAAATCAACTGGTAGAAATAGAAAAGGCTGCCAACGATGGTAGCACTGAAGAAAAGCAAGAGAACATTGAACGACCAGCTGGCTTATCTAATGAAGCCGCCATTTTGTTTGAACATTTGGTCAAAACCATAAAAAATCTGGACGTACGTTCTAACCAAACAATTGAAGATGCTATGAAACAGCTTGAATGAAAGTTTGAGCTGAAGTTGGAAGAGATGACTACGGGGGGGGCAATTCCCATCACAGAAAGGAACGAACTACCAGACGGATGGTGGTTACAGCAAGTACACTCCTCCTCCAATGCGTTCTTCATCTGGTAATGGTCAAAATTTCAGACCTGTTGCATATGGAAATACCAATCCTATAAACAATCCAACTGCCTATGCAACCACTGAACCTGCTGGACCAGGAAGCAACGTTGCTACAGGGACAGGCGCTGCTTGTAGAGTTCAACCCCTGATTCCACCACAAATACCACCTATTGATTTGGATGCTCTCAGACAGGTAGTTCAAGAGTTATATGGCCACAGCCTCAGACAGGTTGGTCGGCCAGAATATCACAAACCCTATCCAACTGTTGTGGATAGGGAGAATCCCTATCCCCGAGGATTTAGAGTACCTGATTTTACTCTATTTTCTGGAGAAGAAAGGTTGTCTACCGCGGAACATATTGGTCGTTTCACTATGCAATGTGATGAATTGGCAAACTATGATAACTTTGACAACCTTCGTCTCAGGTTGTTTCCAAACTCTTTGATAGGAGTTGCCTTTACTTGGTATTCCACATTACCAAGGAATTCTATTAACACATGGTGGGAGATGGAACGATCCTTTCATACTCAATTTTTTAGAGCTGAACCAGAGATATCTGTGACTGAGCTATCCAGATTGGTGCAGAAGGCAGGAGATACCACCGATGCTTATATTGCTCGTTTTAATAGGTTAAAGAATAGATGCCGCATCTATCTACCTAAGTCAAAATTTGTCAAAATGGCACAGCAAGGATTGAACATTAAATTGCGTAAGAAGTTCCAATGTATGGAATTTTATGTCTTCTATGAGATGGCAGCAAAGGTCACGGAGTACGAAGAATTACTAAAAGAAGAAAGTAGGAGAAAGAAATCTTCCATGGGAACTTACTACCAGGAGATGGAGATGGCTGTTGCGGAGGTGACTTTAGAAAAGAAAGTGTGGGTTTGCCCTGCATTATCCAAACCGAAAGCAACTGAGCCAATAAAGAAACAGTCCACTAATGGTAACATCAATTACACCTTTGATGTGACCAAAACAGAAGAAATTTTTAACTTTCTATGGCAGGAAAAGTTTGTTACATTTCCAGTTGAACACAAAATGCCATCTCCAGAGGATACAAAAGGGAAGGAGTATTGCAAATACCATGACCTATGGTCCCATACAACCAACAATTGTTGGACTTTGAAGAACATGATTCAGGAGCAAATAAACAAGGGTGTCCTGCGATTCCCTGATAAGGAGTAGATGCTGGTAGATAAAGATCCATTTCCTCCAGTGGAAACCACTATGCATGCAATTGATGTAGATCTCCGTGACTACCTGGAGCTTAAAAGGAAACTGAAGGAGAAATCTCAGGTATGGAAACCAACAGCTCATACTTCTCAAATTCTCATGTTCGCAAGGAGAAAAAGGCCCAGAAACCACGCTATGTGCGTCCACCAACCAACACCATTACCAACAGATGGCAGTTGGTGAAACATAAGAAGTTTCCAACACCTCTAACCAGAACTCATTTGAGGAGGAAGCAGAGGCGGTATGCTGCCTATATGAGGAGTCACTACAAACCTCCAGTGGTTCAATGTAGAAGCTGGACATGGGTTCACAAAGAAAAGAAGCAGGAGGATAACCATCAAGTAAAAAGGGATCAATCACCTACAAAGGAGTTCATGGTGAGAGCAATTCAGGTACCATATGAATATTCTACCACTACTTTAGTTTTGCCAACTGTTTGGCAGGCCTAGAAACACATAAAAGAAAATCATATGCCAAAGTTCGATCTGTCAGAGAAAGGTGATCAACCTTTCAGCTCAATGACGGTATAGATTGTGGGTGAAGAAACTCCCAAAAGGTTATCCCGGAGAAACCTTCAATCCAAATGTCATAGCATATCAAGCCATTGCATGTCAAGGCACAGATAAATGGCTGACCGATTGATAGAGCATTGGTGGACAACGGTTCTACAGTCAATAGCATTCCGCGATCAATTCTCAGGCTATTGGGTAAGAAAGAAGATGATTGAATTCCAACTGACGTGACTATGACAGGTTTAACAAGAGAAGTTACTAAGGCAATTGGTATACTACTAGTGGAGTTGACTGTCGGGCAAAAATCTTCCATGATTGCCTTCTTTGTCATTGACAACCAGACCAAATACCAAGCTTTATTAGGAATAGATTGGATTCACTCCAATTGGTGCATCCCATCTTCAATGCATCAACTCTTGGTGTGTTGGAGAGGAAATGACATAGAAATCATTTGGGTAGACAACCAGCCATTTAGGACTACATCAGATCAGGTGGAAGCTCACTACTACCATGCCCAATATGGACCAATTCTGTTCGCAACCAAGAAAGAAGAGATGCAGAAAATTGCAAGATAATTATTGCAACCAATAGCTATTGTTCTTTATAGGCCGAAGGGGTCAGAGCCAATCATTGAAGAAGTTTTATGACGTGGTCGAGGGAAGAAGAGAAGATAGTGGTGGCTGCAATAAATAAGATTGTAATACAAGCTGACATTAATAGAATTGAAACAGAAGAAATTAATGAAAAAGAAATGATAGTAGAAGATGATGGATGTTTAGCCACGAGTAAAAAAGAGGAGTTGAATTGGAATAATTTGAAGATAGCACCGGCCAAATTAGATGATTTAAAGGCCAAAACCCAAGATCTTTTGGAAGAAGTGAACTTGGGGGGACAAGAAAAGTCTAGAGTCACTTACATAAGTTCCACCTTGGATCCATCAATCAAGGTAAAATTAATAGCTTTACTTCACGAGTTTCATGATTGTTTTGCTTGGGATTACCAGGAAAAGCCAAGGTTGAATAGAAAGGTGGTAGAACATCGACTGCCCATCAAGCTAGGATACAAACCATACCAGCAACCATCTAGAAGAATGTCTTCAAAAGTGGAGTTACATGTCAAAGAAGAAATATAGAAGTTGGTTAAGGCCGGCTTTATACAGCCAACCAGGTATGCTGAATGGCTATCAAATATTGTACCGATAGTTAAGAAAAATGGCAAAATTCGTTTCTGTGTTGATTTTCGTGATTTAAACACTACGACACCTAAAGATGTGTACGTTATGTCAATTGATGATATGCTGATAGATAGCATGTCTCAACACAAGCTACTATCTATGATGGATGGTTATTTTAGATACAACCAGATATTTATTGCTGAAAAAGATGTTTCAAAAACAGTATTTAGATGTCCATGAGCATTGAGTACCTATGAGTGGGTAATAATGCCTTTTGTCTTAAAGAATGCAGGAGCTACCTACCAACAGGCAATGAATGCCATTTTCCATGACATGATAAGCAAGAAACTAGAAGTTTATATTGATGATATTATTGTCAAGTCAGTCAAGGCCAATGATCATATGGTCGATCTCAAACTTGCATTTGAGAGGATGAGGCAGTACCAACTAAAGCTCAATCATTTGAAATGCGCATTTGGAGTTAAAGCTGGAAACTTCCTGGGGTTTTTGGTTCATCAGAGTGGTATGGACGTTGACCAAAATAAAGCTAAAGCCATATACCAAGCTCAACCACTGAAGAACAAACAACAACTCCAAAGTTTCCTCGGTCAGGTAAATTATCTTAGAAGATTTATTTCTAATATTACAGGTAAGACCAAGGTATTCTCAGAGTTATTGAAGTTAAAGAAGGATGATGCATTTAGATGCGAGCCAAAACATGAAGAAGCCTTTCAAACCATCAAGGCCTACCTAAGCAAATCTCCAATTCTTATGCCACCCAACATGCGCAAACCATTAAAGTTGTATATATTAGCCACTGATGATTCCATTGGATGCCTATTGGCCTGGGATGATGATGTTGGAAGAGAAAGGGCAGTCTACTATTTGAGTAGATTACTGACAGATACTGAAGGATGATATTCCACAGTAGAAAAAATCTACCTTGCATTATATTTTGCATAAACCAAGTTGAGCCACTACTTACTTTAAACTAAGGTGTACGTGATCTCAAAACTAGATTTGATCAAGCATATGCTGACCAAGCCATTGCTGACTGGAAGGATAGGTCGATGGCCATTAACCTTGACAGAATTCAACCTCAAATGGAGACCACAATAAGCAGTCAAAGGGCAAGCACTGTTGATTTCCTCTCTGACCACCCATGCCTGGAAATTCCTGAGACCTTACAAGGCACTATAGATGCGCACACTACACCAACCTTTGAAGATGAAGGTGAATGGGTGCTAAAGTTTGATGGGTCTAGCATTGAGATGGCTGCTGGAGCTGGGGTAGTCATTCAATCCCCAAGAGGTACAAAAACTACCTTAGCTTTTAATTTGGATTTTTATTGCACTAACAACCAGGCAGAATATGAAGCATTGATTATTGGCTTGGAGATCCTGCTTGAACTAAAAGCCAAAAATATTCTGGTGGTTGGGCATTCTCAATTGGTGCTAAACCAACTAGCTGGAGAATACAAATGTGCTAGTTTTACATTGGCTCCATACTACAGTACAGCCTTGCAATTGCTTGAGGATTCCAGGAGGTGTAGTTGACGTACATTCCACGAGATCAAAATCATGAGGCTAATGGATTGGCCCAATTAGCTTCTGGCCTAATGCTTCCAGAAAGTTTAATACATCAAATCATCACGGTGGAAAGACAATCACATCCATCTATTAGAGAAAGAGGCATGTATCAGTTGAATGCCTAGCTCTTTACGATTAGATGGAAAGACAATCACATCCATCCATCCATCTATCAGTTGAATGCCTAGCTCTTGACGATCAGATGGAAGATTGGAGGAGAGATATCATTAACCATCTGATATATCCCAATGATCTAGCTTCCAGAAAGGTGAAAGTGTTGGCACAAAGATACATATTGATCGAGGATAAACTCTTTAGAAAAGGAGTTGACGGTTTGTTACTTCGCTGCCCTAGTTTTATTGAAAATATGAAAATAATGCAAGAGGTACACAAAGGTATCTGTGGCTCACATCAAGCTGGTCCAAAGATGATATGGTTGATCAGGAGACACGGCTATTATTGGCCTACCATCCTGAAAGATTGCATTAAATATGCAAAAGGCTGTCAACAATGCCATAAATTTGGCAACATTCAAAAAGCATCAGCGACGAATCTACGACCTATCATTAAACCGTGACTATTCAGAGGATGGGTGATCGATATTATAGGAAAGATCTTTCCAGCTTCATCTAAGGGACATCACTTTATCTTGGTTGCTACCAATTATTTTACAAAGTGGTAGAGGCAGTACCCTTAAAAAGGGTTGAGCAGGCAGAAGTGATAGATTTCATCAAAGAACAACTCATTTTCAGATTTGGCATTCCAAAAACCATCACAACTGACCAGGGGACGATGTTCATTAGAGGGAGGTCAAAGCATTTTTGGAAGATTATGGAGTCAAATTGCTCACTTTATCTTGGTGGCTACCAATTATTTCACAAAGTGGGTAGAGGCAGTACCCTTAAAAAGGGTTGAGCAGGCAGAAGTGATAGATTTCATCAAAGAACAACTCATTTTCAGATTTGGCATTCCAGAAACCATCACAACTGACCAGGGGACGATTTTCATTAGAGGGAGGTCAAAGCATTTTTGGAAGATTATAGAGTCAAATTGCTCACATCTACTCCATACTATGCTCAAGCCAATGGGCAGGCAAAGGCTTCAAATAAGGTAATCATTTCTATCTTGCAGAAAACTATTGAGGATAATCCCAGAGCATGGCACAGGATACTAGCAGAAGCACTATGGGCCTATCATATATCCAAGGGAACAAACACTGCAACTAGCCATTTTGCTCTCACTTATGGGCATGACGCAGTACTACCTATGGAGCTGGTGGTCCCATCTTTGAGGATCATGAAGCAACATGATCCATCTGCTGAAGAGTATTCAGAAGCTATGAACATAGAGCTGGAACAATTGGATGAAAGCAGGATGGAGGCTTTGAACAGGATGATAGTCCAAAAGAAGAAGATAGCGAAGGCCTACAACAAGAAAGTAAAGAAGAAAGTGTTCCATGAAGGCCAAATGGTGTGGAAGAATGATCCTACCACTAGGAATCAAGGATAGAGAGTCGGGCAAATGGTCTCCAAACTTAGAAGGACCCTTCAAGGTCTACAAAATTCTCAAAGGCAATGCATATTGGCTGGCAGACCTAGATGGTCAGCGACATAGAAGATTCATCAATGGCAAATACTTAAAGTCATATTTTCCAAGCATTTGAGAATCTACATCTGTAATGATATAAAGAATGTAAAAGCAGACTTTTCAGTTGCAATTATGAGCTGGCCTTAGTGACCGCATATTATGAATAAAAATATTAGATGGCCACAAGCCACACAAAAGAAAGTGTAAGTAAACGGTTAGCAATTATTAAAAAATATATCCAAAATTAAGGCCAAATAATGGCCAAAATCAAGTACCAGTTGAATAAAAGAAGCCAATACAGATGGCAGTAAAAATTGTTTCCAAGGAACCAACCAAGGCCAAATAATGGCCAAAATCCAAAAATCAATTCAACATATGCTTCAAAGCCGACCAGATATTCTGATGTGCCTGAAGGCATGCTTGAGTGAGCTGCAAATCTGAAGACGAAGTTTGAGCATCCGATAGTTGTGGCTTGATGGAAGCACCTAGAGTATTGAGCCTTTGCTGAGCATCTTGGAATTTCTCATGCACCTAGTTTCTTACTTCATATTGCTACAAAATCTTCTCTTTCAAACCTTGGATCTTGAGTTCTAAAGCCTCAATTTCTTTTTGAGCAGCAATGATATCCTTTTGAATCCCAAGGTCTTCAGTAACCAGGCTTTCAGAGTTGGCAAGTCTTCGTAGGCAGCTCGGTCGTTAGATAAACCTTCCAACTTGCTAGATAAAGCTTGTTCTAGAGAATAATCCTGATGAAAGGCAATTGGTAGATGATGCAAACCATGCTCTAGATGAATAAGCCTACTTTTACTCTTAGGAGCTATTTGAGGATTTGCCAGCAGAGTCTTCACATGCTTTAAAGCTTCTTTACTATCTGCTTCTTGAAAATTTGGAAGATTTTCTCAAAAAGCTGGACCAACCTATTGGTGGCATGCTGCAGTTCTTTCTCAGTTGGTACTTTGCTTGCAAGAGGAGTCGGAGTTAGGAAGGAGAAGTCCAGACCTGCCAATGGATTTACCACACTGGTTGGAATGATGGAGGTAAGTACTTTGAATGATGTTGCTGCCTGCATACATAAAAGTACTGTCATAAGTTCAAAGAATTATTTGTGGTAGCAAAATAAAGAAAGGGAAAGATATTAGCCTGAGAAGAGAGAGGAGTAACTGAGCCAGAAGTTGGGTGGAGATATTGGGTGTGACAATTGGTTCATCTGATGGAAGAATTCCTGTATAGCTGGAGGAGACCCTTTCACTCTCATCTTCAGAAGCTTCACTATCATCCTCTTCAGAAGCTCTGAACTGGAGTGGGCGGTCTTTCTAATTCTAGTGGAAGATCATTGAGACCTTCTTACAACTACCACCTTCCTATTGGTTTTTGGCTTCTTCCTGGGGGAGATTGACTCAATTTTAATAGCTGCATAGTATGTTACCGGATCATAATCTAATAGACATACAAGCAAATAGAAAAAGAGGTAGAGAAAACATACCAGGTGTAACATCTACAATGTTTGCCTCAGATTCAGTATTGAGAGAAAGAAGCAGATCAAGTGGAAGCAGACCTGTGTAATACCTTTCCCTCCAAGATAGATAGTTAGAGGTGCAACCAGGACTAAAAGGTGGTAGCAGCTGAAACACAAATCTCTTCAAGTAATTATTATTTGCAATCACCTAATTCTCAACCCTTTCTCTAGAATGAACGCTGGTTCTTTCCTCTTCAAAAGGGTTATAATGATAAAGGCGGTTAAGAGGTACATTTTGGGTATAGCCTAACTGCCTAGCATAGAGTTGAGGATTATAAGCTTCAAAGCCACAAGTTGGATTCATGGGATTATCAATATTGACTCCTTCATGGAGATACCTGGGTGTATCAAGACTGGCCTAGAAATCACGAAGGGTATGGTCCATCACCATAGATATGGAAACCTTGAAAGATAACAATGGCATCAAAGGACCACCAGGCAAAGTATCAGTGAACAAGAAATACTCAGAATCACGTCGATTTGAAGGCAAGGACAAGAAGAAATTGAAGATTTCTACAAAAGACCTATCACTGGTGCAAGATAAAACAGACTGCTTATAAGAAGTGAATTTGGCAGGTAGTTGATAGCCAGGAGCAAGTAAAGCAGGGAAATAAGTAAACAACCAAGGTTGAAGAATCCAAAGGCTACCAGAAAAACGATGGTAGTAAGGTTTCTCAAAAGTGTACAAAGAGAGACAGTGATAAATACGGCCCAGGCAAATACTCCCTAAAGCTACATTCTAACCCTCAGCTAGGGCACATGCAAGGGGAAGATAATCTTTGGCAGGTTGATTTGCAAAGGTGCAGGTTGATTTGCAAAGGTGCCAAATACATACCTATAGAGTAGACACCACAAAAACAAAGCATGCTCTTTAAAGGTAGGTTCCCCAAGATGCTTTGTGGAGCTCAAGCCCTTATAGGAGAAAGTTTTCCTTTCCTCCATTACTCCTACCTCGGTGATTTTCACAGAAGTGAAAAGGCTAGGAGCATCTGGACCTATGATGGGCAGCCCAGTTAGGGCATGCACGTCCCTCAGTAAGATGGTCTTGTGGCCACTGGGGAATAAAAGAATTTGTTGAACGGGACCAGTAACATAAGTCGCTGAAATCAAAGTTGGTTTGAAGAGAATCAGCTCAAGAGTCATGTCAATAAATCGATCAAGTCCCTGCTTTATCCATTGTACACCAAAGGCAGTACGAAGCCGATTGACCCAATCTCTCCACCCTAGAGGCGGTTTGGGCCAAGAGCGATATCGTTCTAACATGGGTAGTTCATCGGTATGGTTTGCAAGAAGCTCTTCACGAGGAAGTGATGAAAAGCTTGCAAGTTTCTTGACGGAGAGGTGAGAGTCGATGGAAGCAGTATTGTGAAGGAAGGAAGCTATTGATTAGAGTTTTGGAGAAAAAGGTGAGAGCTTTTTCAAACAAATGAGGAAGTAAAGAGGCGTGTAGGAGTGAGAAGTCCTAAAAGCAACAGCTGATCAAATTAAATCAGGTAAACAAAGAGTTTGAATTTTAATTGGGTTTTGATTCGATGGTAACTGACATTTGAGAATGAGGCGTGACAAATCAACTTTAAATCCAACTTTGAACAGTTGAATTCAAGCTGGGGGGGCAATTGTTGGCACCAAATATATGTTGGTTGGGCCTAATGGGCTTAGACCATGTACAAAGCTTATAGAGCAGCCTAACCACATGGGCCAAGGTGTAGCATATACGGGCCATACGGCCTATTAGGGTCCAATCACTTACAGCCCATATTATTGAAGAAGGAAGCCCAATTGATGAGTATAACTGCCCAAACAGAGTTGTGTTGAAAGTGGCCCACATAAAGTGAAAGAGGTTGTGGCAATTAGAGGCTCCAGATGACAGCACATGAGAGAAGTGAGGGAAGTTATGAAAAGGTGGTATTAACTTCCAACTGACAGAACATGGAGCAAATCAAGGTTGACTGTTGTAAGTCATGGTTTCATGGAGATTTTCGTGCAAAGGAGAGAAAGTATAAAAGTTGGTAGACAAACAAAGGAAACACACAAACAGTCAGCCAGACAGACAAAAAACTCAAGGCCAAAGGCACTTTCAAGCTTCCGAGCATTCTAGCATTATAATTACTTTCCTAATCCTTATCAATTAAGAGCAAATATCATGTTGTTCATTCCAAATTCCTTTATATTTATTCCTTGTCAAGTTTCAATGCCAACCATTGCTGTGTAAATTGTTCTTGGTGTTTATTTATTCTTCTTCAATCCAATCTCAACAAAGCGCACTTCAGTGGAGTTGGGGAACCTAGAACTATTGAGGTCCTAAGATTGTTCATTCAATTGTCTAGATAGAAGTCTTATTTACATTCGATGCATTTCATTCAAATTAGTGTAGGAAACTATAAGCTTTGGCACACCTGCAACTTATTACCACCTTGGGCCACTTTTTGACGACAACAACCTAATATGTCATTTTTTTCTAGGAGACATATTAGTGCCCACTTAATGAAAGTTTGACACTTAGGTCAAAGAAAGAAAACACTTTGCCACATAAATACCTTTTTTCCTTGTAAGTGTCTGTCTTACAAAATTAATAATTACATATTCTGAGATTACCCTTCCCCTTCCCTATGCATAGATCAGAGTCATTACAACTTTTTTATATACATATCAGCATCATAACACGATCCTCCTTGTTTCTCGTCATCTTATTGTTGGAAACATGCAATTAGCAGAAGCGTATAAGGACCTCATAGACATAAACGATAGCTAGACAAGTTTCAAAATTTTCTTATCAAATACTAGTCACCATAGCATAAACCATATATCAATTAATTGCAAGTAGATTATATACCTTGAGATCTCTCTGATTTGATCTCTAATAATCAGGAACGAATGATGGAGTCAGCGAGTTTGATACTAAGCTCAAACCTGTGGATCTTCCACCGTATGCACCAATTCCCAAACTTGGAATGAGAGGATGGTCTCTTTTCTCCAAGAACCTGAAGAACACAAACCAAAACTAATGGAAACGATTAGAGAGTAGAGAGACCAACTGGTGACTCAAAACTTATGTTAACAAAACACACACTATGTGTGTATTTATAGGGTTGGCCACACCTAGGGTTTTCTCCCTAAGTGGGCCGTCCCCTAAGCCTCTCCTTCTCCTAATTCCAGTCCGTTTTGGTTTTCCTATATCTTCTAGTATTGGGCTTCTGGGCTACAGTGGGGACCAACTAGGAAAAATAAAGCATGGGCTTCCTATGAATTTAATTATCAGCCCAAACCCATGGACATAGTTATAATTCATAAATTATAATATATTCCACTAAAATATTATAATTGCACTCCCCGTTTATCTCAAATTAAATCTGAGCCTTTCGTTATACTTGTTCATATAATTCCTCACGTTAAGTTACAGATACCCGTCAACTAAATATGCCACTTACATATAATATTTAATTGACATCTTTAAATATTTCCTTGATCTTACCGCTTAACTTATTTGAATGTGTCGGATTAATTAAATCCACATGCAGGGTTTTGACACAATCTCAAATCCTATAAGCATTCTCAAGAGGGTATCATCAATCCATAATTGGACGTGAATTTTATTAACAGATTATTTTTCATCGTACAATTAATGCGGTGACCCAACTCACTTGGTGTTTGTTGGCCTGTACAAAAAGACCTCACCCTTTAGTAAATCAAAGTCTCTTACATTAAATGCACATGTACTAATAATCTTTAATAAATAAAGAATATGAACAATTCTATAACGTCTGTGTGAGTGTACAATTTTCCATATAGTTAGACTAGGAAAATTGACTCACACGTAGTCCTGATCAATACACTTCAAGTGTATCGGTATAGTAAGTTCAAGCTTTGCCGCTCTCGGTAACCAAGATAGGTATGCTGAAATACTATACCACAGCCAAGCCGACGGTTTGTCCAATTCCGTCTTAGCTGTGATCGCTTACTTGTATTCGATAGGAACTTATGAATTGATCTTCCATGTTCAAGCTTAGACTCTACACACCAATTCATGTACCATATAGAATAAAAGACACTGATGTCAATATGTATTTTCTCATTTTGAATGTTAAATATATTTTACTCAAATAAATAAATCGAGTTTGAATATTACATAAAATAATGGTTTTTAGCATACTATTCCTATCACTTTTCGTATCAGTTAATTTGATCTTGCTGTTCTATTCTTTCTACGATTTTTCAATTGCTCATGGTTGCGCAGATACACGTTTATGGAGAAAGATACACATACTGCAGGTTTCTTTATTAGGTTTTTATGGGGATTTTTTGTGATTTTTATGGGGGTTTTTATGGGTATCTTAATATCTCTTTGATTTGGCTTGGTTTCTTCGTTCGTTATCATTTTTTTTAGTTGGTCTTGCGCTTTGTGGTGGTCGACTCCTTCAATGCGTCATTGATCACTAATTGATGAGGTGAATTTTGGCTGTATTACATAGAATTTTATGCCTAATTTGTGGGTACATATTATCATTTGAAGGACCGAAGGAATAATGGTATTTATTATTGTCATTGATATCCTTTTGTTTCATGTTAATGTTCTCTTTAAGTTGAGGTTAACAGAGAATAAAATTGTGCAGTAGGACTCAACTGGTTGAGTGCTACCATTGCCCTTGTTTTAATATTAAAATCTTCTTAGGGTACTCCCCATTTTTTTCACAACAGACCAGCAACCCTATCATGTAAGGAGCCGGCCACCCTAACCTCCCTACATATATCCCAAGAACCAGAAGGTAGAAGGCCAAAGAAAAAGGCATTCCAAAAGCAAACCTTCCAAAAATTAGGAGCAGCCATCCAAAATGGCAAGGGTATTGTTAACAATATTACTATTTTGAAACAATAACATTATACTAATATTTATATATAATATAATATTATTGTTTTGAAAAAATAACATTAGACAAATATTTACCTACATTATAATGTTATTATTTAAAAAAATAAAAAATATGAGCATTATACAACATGGAACAACATAGTTATAATGTTACTGTTTTGAAACGGTAATATTAGTCTAATGTTCACGTATTGAAAAAGTAACGTTAGACTAATATTTACCTATATTATAATGTTATTGTTTTGAAAAAATAACATTAGACTAATTTTTATCTACATTATAATGTTACTGTTTTGAAAAATAAAAAATATTAGCATTACACCTACAAACAATGACATAGTTACAATGTTACTGTTTTGATGTTACTATTTGGAAAAGTAACGTTAGACTAATATTTAACTACATTATAATGTTATTGTTTTGAGAAAGTAACATTAAAATAATATTACAAACATTATAATGTTACGTCTTGAATTAGAAATATTAGCATTATACCAACATGCAATGACATAGTTATAATGTTATTGTCTAATGTTATTGTTTTGATGTTATTGTCTAATGCTACTATTTGGAAAAGTAACTTTAGACTCATATTTACCTACATTAAAATGTTAAATGTTTTGAAATAATAACAATTGACTAATATTTACTTGTGTTGCACAATGACATTGTGTTTTTTTAATGTCATTTGCTCTAGTATGAAATATGACAATGATATTGTTACTAATAGTAACATTACATAATCAAATATTTTGTCTTACTTTATTCCTTTGAATTTTATTATTCTTAATTCCCCTTTGTTTACATGTGTCATACAATGTTAATAAAAATAATTTTTTTAAAAAACAATGTAATTTAATTTTAAATAATAATAATAATATTCAAATTTTCACTTAATTATCCCTAGCCAGCTAGAGTGCTAGACAACCTCTTATTCCTTACTCCATTTAAATTTCAGTATACCCTTTTTAATGTTAATTCTTATAATGGCCGTAAATTATCTATAACTTAAAACTCTAAAAGTAATACTCAGAACAATTTTACCATTTCAATTGACATACTGCCACTCAATTTATTGGTGTGTCAGCTCATCACCTAATGTATTTTCTTCAACTCCTCACCTGTCTTGTAGAGATTTAGACAGGTAGTCTTCCATTTATTTCTTTATTATTATTCAAAATAACCAAAAATATAGAATTAAATTAAAAACATCACAATCAAGACCTATTTGGACTTTGGAGCTCAAAGTCATTACCCTGCTCATCTACAATGCGGTGATCGATCAATAAATCTGTTTGGACTCGAATTCTTTCCATTTCAATAGGCGATGAGAAATCAACGATTGTGATAGAAAATTTAGAGAGAGAGAGAGAGATCGGGAGCTTCTCCTGTTGCTGACTCCGTTAACGATGGGCCACCTCTAAATCTTCCTCGTCTTCTCGGAAAGTAACTAAAAAGAAGCAGGCTGTGGGAAAAAGAAAGGTGTAAAGGGTAAACATGTAATTGACTGTTTGATGGGTACTTAAGTGTCCATAAGTTTTTGAGAAATTTTATTTAAACCACATAAACTATTAAATTTATACAACTTTTTGTTTTTTTATATTTACATATATATCCTTATTTAAAATTACAAATATACCCTTTACTAAAAATAAATATTAAATATGTATTTACATATTATACTAGAAACTTATAAGTTTACACACAAATTTTCTCAAAAAAAAAAGAAGATATAATTCTACAGTTTCCAATTTCTATTTGCCAGCCTAAAATGGATTAAATGGTGAATGAATTTGTAAGGCTTCGTTCATTTTTAGCTTCTTGTATATGTTTAAATAATCTGTAAGTTTACATTCATTCTACTTTTTAACTTGTATAATGACTTCTCAATAAAATTTTATGATTAATTATTGATATCTTTCTTGGAATAATATCATATTGGATATGGGTATAGTAGCAACTTGTTCCAGTAAGTTTTATGATAAAAAATTCTAAACAACAATCATGTGAATGAGAGCTTTGCGTAGTGATTTGGCTTAACTAAATTCAACATTTTGAATTTTCATGATTCTTCTTGTTGCATAGCAATTCAATTTTAATGAAATAATCATTGCCAAATACTTGACTGAAATACAGAATATAATTTTAGTTCAATTGATGAGGTGTGTAAACTTAACACTTTTGATGAGGTGTGTAAACTTAACACTTTATTAATCATAATTTTATAAATTAAGGGTAGTTTAGGATATCTATTTAATATTTGGTGTAAACTTATCAAATATGGATGTAAACTTATAAGGTAAAAAAAATGATGTAAACTTAGTACTTTATGTAATGTAAATAAAATTTCCCTAAGTTTTTTTGGTTAACTTAGACGTTTAGAAGTTATCAAGTGAGTACCAGCTTGTCATTTTCCCTTCTTTTTTCCATATTGGGCCAACTATGGCACGGCCCACATGCATTTAGCCCATTTACAAATGGTTTAGAACTTTTAAATGGCCAACTAGGACTACTCTTCACGGATCAGCCCACATGACCATATGCCTGGCCCAAGCCCATTACATAAATAATTTAATTAAATAATAATATATGAATAACCAAAATCAAGGGAGTACCAGGTTCATAGGTCGGGTCTTGGAGAAACCGGGTCTCCAACCAAAAGGGATCGTTTCGGTCGGCAGATGGCTTAGGGTTCTGGCCGGTCAACACAGTGGTGACATCGTTTCCATCAAACAAAGCTCCGATTGGTCATATCGACATCTTTTTCACATGATTTTCCACAACTTCCAGGCCAAATACCGGCAGACATGGAGGTTGTAGTGTTACACACCCAATTGTAATAGGAACCAATCAACAGGGTAACTTCACTAACAAGGATTAGAACTGATATATATACACATTGCTGCAAGGAATTACAGAAAGGATTACAAGCAAACTCCAAAGGAAACCAAGATAATGCCTGTTCAAGAGGGCAACTCTCCAGAAAGCCAGTACAAGAAAATATCGAAGACAAGCCAACCCTAGAAACGTAAACAATATAAATACCAAGATAACAACTAATCCAAACCATTCATTAACTTCCCATCTAACGGCTACTAGGCTAAGAGGGAACAAAAGAAACGGTGTCGTTTTAGGAAGTCTGTAACAATACTCTCCTTCTCAGAATACCTTGCCCACAAGGCCACAAGGTCAGGAAACTACTACACCAAATTCTGATAAAGGACCTAGGTTGCCTCAGAGGCATATTGGCCTTGACATTTGATAAACAATTCTACCACAGGGGAGTTCCCCTTCCTTACCAAATGCCTATCCGACACAAGTTCAGGTGCCCACATAGTTTGGCCATCAACAGTCATTGGTGGAAGGAGCAAAGACACAGCTGGCGTGGCACCAAGGTCCTTCTTCAGCTGAGAAACATGGAAGACTGGATGGATGAGAGAGGTGGAAGAAAGATCCAGTTTATAAGCCACCGTGCCTACTCGTTGAAGAATTGCAAAGGGACCATAGTAGTGTGGAGCCAACTTAAGATTATGCCTTTTTGCTATTGAAATCTGACGATACGACTGCAACTTTAAATAGACCAAATCACCAACTTTAAAGGAAATATGAGTCCATTTCTTACCAGCGAATTTTTTCATAGTATTTTGACTCTTGAGCAAGTTATGCCATAGGATACGTAGCACCTCTTCCTTAGATTTAAGATAATCATCCACAAAAGCCACGACAGTTGTGCCTGGAATATAATCACAGAGGCGAGGGGGTGGTCACCCATAAACTGCTTCAAACGGAGTCATTTTGGTGCTGACATGAGGTGTAGTGTTGTAACAATACTTCGCGAGGGAGTGCTCACCCAAAACACCAAAGGTATTGTTCTACCGCCTTGGTTCACTGCCTCAGTTTGTCCATCGCTCTGTGGGTGGTAGGTGTTGGAGATTCTATTGGGTGCCTAACAAGGCAAATAACTTGGTCCAAAAAGTGTTGGTGAACACCGAGTCACGATCAGTCACCATGGACTTAGGAATGCCATGCAACCGAAAGATATTGTCCAAAAAGGATTGAGCCACAGAGGATGCCATGTAAGGGTGAGATAATGATAAAAAATGAGCATACTTAGAGAGACGATCAACGACCACCAAAAGGACTTATTTCCTAAAAGAGGGTGGAAGTCCATTAATGAGATCCAAACTATATCCGCCCAAATTTTAGTGGGAACTTGCAACAGCTAGAGGAGGCCATATGGCTGAGTATTGATGTACTTAGTGGCTTGACAACTATTGCAATGCTTGACAAAGGACTTGATAGAGCTCTTCATTCCAGGCCAATAGAACTCCCTCTGAGTTTGTTGGATTGTTTTATCATAACCAGGATGTCTAGCTAGTGTGGAATTATGCATTTGTTCAAGGACCTTTTCTCGGACCCCCGCCTGACTACCAACTACCAATAAATTTTTATAAAACAATACATCATTTCGCACACTGAAGTGAGCACAAGAAGTAGCATCAGCTCCTAATTTAGTGAAAAGTTGCTGAACTAGAGTGTCTCCCACATATGATTGTTTGATGTCAAATAGCAAATCCAAGGTAGGAATAGTTATAGCACAAATTGAGGGCTTTCCCCTGCCTAGACAAGGCATCCGCAACCAAATAATCCTTCCCCTGTTTGTATTCCACCAAAAAATTATAGCCAAAAAGCTTACTGATCCATTTCTGTTGACCTGGAGTGTCGATTTGCTGTTCAAGAAGAAATTTAAGGCTACAATGATCCATTTTGACAATGAAAGTGTGCCCTAACAAATACGCCTGCCATTTCTTAATGGCAACCATCAACGCAAACAATTCTTTCTCACAAATAGAGAAATTCAAGGCCCTGGTTTTGAGAGATGCGTTGAAATACGAAATAGGTATACCTTTTTGCATCAAGACTGCCCCCACTCCATGACTTGAGGCATCACATTCAATCACAAAGGATTGATTAAAATGTGGTAGAGCCAACATGGGTGGGTTTGCTACCGCCTTTCTAAGTGTTTGAAAGGCAACTTCAACAGCTTCATTCCATGCAAAAGAATCCTTGGCAAGAAGCTTATAAAGTGGGGCGGCAATACAACCATACCCTTTGATGAATTTTCGATAATAACCGGTTAGCCCCAAAAACCCACGGAGAGCCTTCATTGACTTAGGCATAGGCCATTCTCTCATTGCTCGAGTCTTGGATGGATCAGTTTGAACCCCGTGTCTATCAATAATATGCCTAAGGTAGCCTACCTCACTAACTCCAAAACTGCACTTGGAGGCTTTGGCAAATAATTGATATTGGGACAAAAGCTCCAGAACTATTGTGAGATGCTGCAAATGATCCTGTCTGGATCGGCTGTAGACAAGAATGTCATCGAAAAAACCAAGACAAATTTATGAAGGTAGGGTTTGAATACCGTATTCATGAGACTATGGAAGGTTTAAGGAGTATTGGTAAGGCCAAATGGCATTACAAGGAATTCGTAATGTCCTTCATGTGTATGAAAAGCTGTCTTTTGAATGTCCTCATCTACCACCCAAATTTGGTGATAACCAGAACGAAGATCCAATTTAGAAAAGATCACAGCTCCACTTAATTCATCAAGGAGCTCTTCAATAAGAGGGATAGGAAACCAGTCCTTGATAGTCGCCTTGTTAAATGCGTGATAATCCACGCACATGTGCTAAGTACCATCCGCCTTCCGAACCAAAAGAACAGGTGAGGAAAATGGACTAACACTGTTGTGGATCACCCCAGTTTTAAGCAACTCCTAAATAATTTTCTCAATCTCTGCTTTTTGATAGTGAGGATAGCGGTATGGCTGAACATTTATCGGCATGGTACCATCCTGCAGAAGAATTCAATGGTCATCACAAGAACCATTGTTTCATTCACCTTGCAAAAATCTCTCAACCATTGTTTCCCAAGAACCATATCACACCCACCCAAGGGTAAAACCAGAAAGTCATCACAAAATGGTAATTTTTGCAAGGTGAATGAAACTCCATAATGTTTTCCTTGGCACTACAACACATCCCCATTAGCTAGAGTGATTGGAATTGTAACTTATTGACGACTTATCAAATTAGCTCGCTGTGAAATATTTGGATCAAGGAAATTGTGGGTAGAATCAGTGTCAATTAACACAAAAAACTACAATTGCCAATCTGTCCCACCACTCACATAGTTCGATGAGCTGGTGAACTCGAGATAGCTTGTAGAGATATTCCCAGAGTTGTGGTAGAAGACCCAATTACATCGCCAGAGTTACTCGACTCATCCCCCTGATAATCTCTGGATTTGCGTCCTGCACTAGAGCCAACATTATTAAATACTAGAACAACCTCTTGAGCTTCAATGTAAAACAATTTTGGATTGGGGCACTGGTGAGATGGCGACCACTTGGCATCACAACTACAACATAAACCTTTTTTCTTCCTTTCCCGCATTTATTGCTCAGTAATATGTTGAAATGGGACTCCTTTTGAGGAATTGGTTGATCAATTCATCTCTACAAAGGAGCAAGTAGCTGTCGATGACGGTGCAGATGAAGTAGTCACACCCATACCGAAACCAGGGTAAGGAAATGGTAAACTACGGGGGTGCAGGCAGGGCAAGCAGAGAATGGAACTAATTCTGAATAATATTAGGCTAAAAGTGATGACGAGGAAAGGTGCCCAACTGAGGACTCCTAAACTGTTGTCGTATGCCAATAAGGTTTCCTCCTGCTTTTTTAGCAAGAGCCTGAGCCGCCAATGGAGACTGCGACATGAGCATTTTAACAGGAAGCCGGATCTCCTCCTTGAGGCCTCCCAAATAATAGCTCAATTTGTGTGTAGCTATCCAACCTAGAATACGGACAACCAAGGCCTCAAGCCGAGCTATTTACTCATTAACAGTGCCCGTTTGCCTAACTTCATCAGCTCTTCCAATGGATCTTCAAAGAGCCCTGGGCCAAAACAGATTTGCAAGGCATCGACAAAATCTATCCAAGAAGGTGTTGAGTGAATTGTATCCTGATTGGTCTTTTGTTTTATGGTTGATGTCTATTTTAGTCTTTTGCTTTAAGGGCTCTTTAGTCTTTTCCTTGTGTTAGGGTTTATTATGTATGCTCTTGGTTAGCCGCATTAGTGATGTGTACTGTAAGAGAACTATCTCTATGTTGAGACTTGCAGTAAAGAAAATTTAGAAAATTTGGTAAAGTTGTGTTTGAATCATTGTGTATTTGCATCTATTTGTGATTTTTGGTTCATACAGACTTAACAGAAGGAGCATGATCTAAAGTTTGAAATTCACTGGACCAGACCGCTGCCCACCTTTCTATATGGTAAGAGGCAATCAACACCTTTTGAGTCACCAGAGTGTAATAATAGGTGAAATACTGGTTGGCATGTTGAAGCCACACTATTGGATAGTCACCAGTATACTTAGGGAAATCCAATCGAGGATTCTGATTCTGCCAAGGTCCATTATCCACATTAGCCTGATTCTCCCTTCCCCGTTCAAGTACAAGACCTTCTATAGGGGGCCTGCAGCGATGGTGGGTCGGGGGTTGGAGTAGGAACAAGATGGTCTTTGAGAACTTGAATCGCCAAATTCTATGCATCCAAATGGGCCGTGAGGGCTGCAAGAGCTTCAAGGATATGGGACTGAGCTTCGTTTTTAGGCATCGTGCAAGTCTTCGTCATGAGAAGGATCGATGTCTTCGATACCAATTTGTCACACATCCAAGTATAATAGGAACCAATCAATAGGGTAACTTCACTAATAGGGACCAAAACTGATGTGTATATATATATATATTGCTATAGGGAATTATAGAAAGGATTACAAGCAAACTGTAAAGGAAACCAAGGTAATGCCTGTTCAAGAAGGCAACTCTCTAGAAAGCCAACACAAGACAATATCCAAGACAAGCCAACCCTAGAAACGTAAACAATATAAATACCAAGATAACAACTAATCCAAACCATTCATTAACATCCCATCTAATGGCTACTAGGCTAAGAGGGAACAAAAGAAACAGTGTCGCTTTATGAAGTTTGTGAAATGTGGACAGTCAAGAACAATCCAGTTGTTAGGAGGGTCGGTTGGGCTACCTTTCATAGTGGGTGCCGGTAATGTGGCCAGACAGTGTAAACGGGTTGTTGCCGGTGTGGGGAGGTATGTAAGACAGACGAAATTAGGTTAATGTTTTTTTTTTGTTGTGCATCATGAGAAAGAGAGAAATGATATATATTTAGGTTGAATTTAAGATTTTCTTTATTTCAACTTTTAAGCCTCTAGTTTTATGTTTTCCAAATTTAACCTCTCTTGTTTTATAGAAATTTCAATTATCCCCTTAACAAAACTTGGGATTTTACAGAATATCTCTTTGGTTTCTTTAGTGGTAAGTATTAATGTGGGGATCATTTTGTAATTGTTTTTCATCTCTTAGGAACAATAATTTTAAAATTTTTATTAATTTAGTTGCCATACAAAGTACCAACTATTTTTATTAATTTTGTGGATATGGATGTTGGATTTGTAGGTGTGTCAGGGCTTGCTGTCAGCTTAAAGGATTTGATAGGATTGTTGTAAGATTATTCATCAAATTTGACCTCTGCACCAAATAGATTATGCGTAGTTAGAGAACACAAGGCTGTTGGTTCGAGGTTTGACTTCTGCGAAAAGGACTTAAAATGTCAGGAGTGTCAATCTGGAAAAAAGGAGGAAACAAAATATTATCACGGGAATGAAACGAGCTTATATTCAAAGGAAATGAAAAATAACATATTGCTGGAATGCATCAGGATCTTCATTGAAAAGGGATGCATCCTGGGATCTAGGTGTACTTTACAAGCTTACACTAAAGACGTAGCTGCGGAGGTTGAAAAGATAAATCTAAGATCTAATTGGCGCAGAGCCATGCTAAATAAAAAGATATGTGGTCGGAGTCATGCCTAAGAAAACAAATAAGGATTGAAGACGTTGTGTTTGTATTTGACACGGGGTGATTTGCTATTTATTATTCTTCTTCTTTTATAGTGCCAAGTGATGGACACTTCTTATGTTCTTCCTCAAATATTTGTCGTGGTACATAATGGGGATAGTGGTAAGACCACTTTCTTGTTACTGGATGGAGTGACTGGATTAGTGGGCTTCATAACTGTAATCTTATTTTGAACATAGGAACAATGGTAGCATCTCTCTGGTCATACTTCTTCTTTGAGGAGGGAATGAACTCTCTTTGAAAGTCGTGGTATTCTCTGCTTCATGAGTTTTCAAGCATCATGATCGAAAATATGGGAACATGGCTCATGACAATCATTCTATTATAGCTTTTGCACGAAAGATCGAGTAAAAATGTGACCTTCTGTGCTGTCTAGGACGAACATGGTTTGAGATTCGTAGGGTCGTGCTTCAGCTGAAAGCAAGTTTGAGAGAAAACTGGGACGTTCAACTAACAAAATCTCGTTTCTCCAGGACACTCTTTGATATAATCCTGCTTAAATCTCGATAGTTACTCGACAAACCACATTTGAAAAGGATTTATCCATTAAGATCAAAATTCCCTTAATTGTAGCCTTTTGGATAGTAAATCTTGGACAGTCCTGATTTATGGGAACTAATCCTTGGATTATAGGTCAACAACCAATTAGAATGTAAAATGAACAATGGTTAGTAAAACATTCTCGTTGCCTCTGTCGCGTGTCCCCAAGAGATTGAACATTTTTTGTGTATTATGGGACCTACCTTGCCATGTGTTAACTGACGTGTAGAGTTTGATTTTGGTACAAACAATGCCCCCTTCAAACCATCCACTTGGAACAATAAAATGATTTAATTTTTGATACCTTCCATTAAATGCGCAGCTTCTGCAATTTTGAACCTATTTTCACCCAATCAGCTAAACTGCCACAACTTTCACTGTAGGTGTTTCACTTCCACACAAAGTCTAACAGGAGTAAAAATTTTTACCGCTTCTCCGAGCTTCCCTTCAACCATGTCCATGCATGGGCTACTTACTTCAAAACCTCTCCAATCCGCCTTTGGCCCACTGAGGACCCACGTTGTGGAGCCTAGTTGGGTTATCTATATCCCCATCTTGAACATCTATGGAAGAGACTGGGTATCCATGATTTCCTTCTAATTAGTGAGCAAAAAGTTCATGTTGAAACCCAATTCTAAGATGCGGGAACCAATTGTTTCCATTTTAGGGCTGGATTCATGAGCCCTACTCTCCAAGACCTTGCTTTTATTCTGGGAATAAAATTTTATTGTCCTGAAGCCAACAATGCTATTGAGCCTCTTGAGAAGGCTTCTTTTTCTTACCCAAAGGTGAAGGACATATCTTAATCCTATTGGCTGAAGACTTTTGTAAAAGATAAAGACAGTTTCAATTGAGGAGCATACCTGTTTCTTGATCTTTTGCTTCAACTATTCCAAAATTACTCAAGACTTTGCCAAGCTTGCTCTTTGTTGGGCTCACGGTGTAGTGTACTCCTTTGCTCCAATGGTTATGGCGCTAGTTTATCGTGCTAAACGATCCTTCATACACTTTGGCTTTGAAAGCTGCCCTGATCCCATTGGATTATGCAACTCTGGCTATGGGCATACTTCAAGCCATTATGCCCTGAGCAGAACCCTACCTCTTTAGACCTGGACTGTTTTGGTTTGTAATTCAAAGGAATGGAGCCTCTGGGTCATAGCTTTAAGGATTGTTTCTCCTATTTTTTACCAAGATTTCTCCTAAATAGCTATTTTTTCTTGGTTTCCCTTTGATCAAAGGCAAGCTCTAGATTGACTGAATACTGATCCTAGTGATATGGACCATAAATTCCCCCATAATTTGGAAGAACTCCTAGCCACAATGGCTCCTGATCCAGGGTTGAATGGCTCTGGTGACTCTGGTAAATTTCAAAAGTTTATTGTTACGACATTCTTTCTACTGTAGGTAGTAAATGTTGATGTTGTTTGTTGGTTTTGTTTAGGCCTCATCTATGGACAATGATAGTCATGAAGTCCATTCTGCCATGTGAACAAGAATTCCAGCAACTATTCAAAAATTTGGAAAAACCGTGGTTGTTTGGTCTTTGGCCAAAAGGTCTGGGGTTGGACAACGACTGAGAACCTCGAAAAGGGCTCTTCCTTCTATTAGTCCTCCAAAGGTTTACACCATTTTTGATTCTTCTGAAAAGGTAGCTCATCTGTTGTATGTGAACTATTCTACAAATTACTAACCTCGAGAGTAATCCCTTTAGTGACTTTTGCATGTTGATTATGATTCTCCTCCTTCTTAAGCTCCTCCAACTCTTAAACAAAAGAAAAGTACCCCATTTGTTACTCCTCCAAGGGTTGTTGATGTCCAAGGCTTTTTGGCCAAGTTGGCCAATCGGACTCTAGCCTATATTCCTCGAATTCCAATTGCTGGGACTTGAAGCTCTTGTTGCCTTGAGCCACTCTATAAGGATAAGATAATTGCAGCGAAGAAGCTTCTGAAGATTCTTGATGCCACTGAGCTTGAGGCTTGCCTGCACCATTCAATTTTCAACAATCTAAAGATTGCAAGAGAAGAGACTCTTCAAGCTTCAATTTTGTCTAACCCTATTCGTGGAAGGCTCCTGAAAATTTCAAAGGATCTTCCCATTCTCATCACTGACTTTAGCAGCAATAGTGCTCGTCTTTCTAAATTAAAAGCTGAAGAAGAAAAGAAGAACTTGATGTTAAGCTTCTGAGTTTGGGCAGTGAGTTGTAATCTTCTTTGCTTGCCGAGGAAGAGGAGTAGTGGACCATTAAGGAGTTGAAGCAAAGAATTGTCATCCTCCAAATTGAAGTGAGGCTGCAAGAAAAGACTCTGGCTAGGATTTCTCAAAAGAATGCTGTCACCTTCAAGGATTCTGAGGCTACGCATGCTCAGCTAGATGATCATGCAGCTACTATTGCCAGTGAAAAGTCTTTCATTGAGGTGAATATTATAGCTTCTATTGCTAAATGGGACCAGCTGAAGGATATATGTGATGAATATTCCTTATAAACAAGTTTCTCCTTCTACTACTATTGTGCCACTGGCTAGTGATGAAGCTGTTAAAGATATCTTTGGAGGTGCTGCCTGATAACCTTTCATCCTATTGAATTAATAAACTTTGATGACTGACCGACACCTAAGTATGTGTGTACTTACCCCAAGTGTAGGGTATTGGCAAGTAATAAAACCAGTGAGTCCAGTATCATATCCACTAAGAAGCAATGCAAATTTGGTGGTGAATGAAATGCAAACAACTCACTAACATTAAAAACTCAATGAATATCAAAATAAACACAAGTAAGAAATATGGTCGAATGACTCAGTAGCATAGGCAATTTGTAACCAAAATTAAACAAGATTTGATTTAAAACAACTAATTAAAAACCCTAATCTGTCCCAGTGGCTACACGGTTCTCATACTCAAGGTATCATTACAAACATGCACAACAATTTACAATTCATTGTGCTATACTATCAATCAAGCATATGCAAAAGGAATTGGGATGTCAGACTTCGATTCCTACATGGAGGCCATCGAGCCTCTTGGTCTACGATGAACTCAAAGGGATAATCATATAATTTTATGGATTAATGTCTCCCTTTGGGGCTCAGCTTATCTAACACCCTAGTTTCACACTCAAAGACCAATAAACCATAACTCTCCCATGCACATTCTGTAATTAACCCAAAACCCCATCATCAATACACATAATTAGTAGGTATGCAATGGAAAACTCAATTAATTAAGGAAATCATGCATTGAGATTTCACAATTCTCAACCAAACTCGTTAGATTAAATCCTTAGACTAGACAATCCAAGAATACAATTAAACATTTCATTCTCATAAACTCAATCACACAACTATCACGAAATTAAAAGAGAGAGATCGAAGCTATGACTCTTAAAGGATACCTTGAGCAATAGAAACCTTGTACCCACCGTTCTGAACTAGAAACTAGAAAGAGAACTTAGTCAATCATCATAATAAAGATAAATATCTATTTTATAGAAGAAATCCAATGTTTACAACCAAAATCACAAGAAACAAGGTTAAACCCTATACAAAACTACAATAAGGCACAATGTTGTAGAATGGAAACAATGATGCAAAACCCCAAACTTAGGGGTTTTTCCCTTTATTTACAATGGAAAATGCCTACATACCCTTATAAAATCATCCCCCTTTGGTTACAAATAAGATTTGCCCCAAACACTTAGTGGATGTGTCTTGAAACTTGCTCTTTGCCAGAATTTGGAGAAGACTCTACCATCGACTTTGCCTAAAGGTGTTCAAATGGAATATGGGGTGTCTGGACAGATGGATATGGTGTCTGAACACTTGAGCTGGATCAAAGATTGGAACGACTTTGTCTTGATTTCTTCATGAAGTGTCCATACGACTTGTTGTGGTGTCCAGACGGTTGGCATCCGGACAAATCTTTTTGGTGTCGAGACACTTGCTGCTTTAAATTCTATTGAAGCTACTGACTTTTTTTAGCCTGTAGCTCTGTAGGTGTCCAGACATCACTATTAAGTGTTCGGACACTTGATGAATTTCTAATTCCTTTCTTTAGCTCCAAAAGTCTCTAATTCAGTCGTTTTAGCTTGATTTTATTCAAAACAAAAGAGAAAAAACTAGAACATCCTAATTAAAGGATATTAGGATCTTAAAATAGAGGTCTGACCAATGACTTCTTCCCCTTATTTCTATTTTCCCCAGGTTTCCAATGAGGTTCATTTGAATGCTCTTGGTAACTTATTAGATTTTTATGTTTTTTGTTTTATAGGCTTCTTGGTGGTGTATTTTTGGATTTTTTTGAACTCTTCTGAATGGTTAATGGTAGAACAATTTGGATACTGGTTTGGCTTCCTGAATGACGGGATTTGATTGTGGATTGGGTGGAATGGATGGGGCTTTATTCTTGGTAAAGGTATTTTTTGGCTTTTTCTGCAAGGTAGAAGATTAGCACAAAACATACTTATTCATAACTTCCCATAGAATAGGATAATACCTTTTGAGATACTTCAAGTTTATACAATGCTTGTGTCGAGTTTCGTTTAGATCTTGTAACCAATAAACACCTCTTTTCTTCACTTCTGTCACCTGATAGGGTCCTTCCCAGGATGGTGACCATTTTTCATATGTTGAATCTCTTTGACTAATAGGGAAAATAGCTTTCCAGACCAAATCAGTTACAACAAATGTCTTTTCTCATACTATCTTATTGTAAGACTTTATAACTTTATGCTTCTGAACTTGAAAAGATGATCATAAGTAGTAAGTCTGACTTCATCAAGTCCTTCCAACTCTGTGATCATGCCTACCCTTGTTGATTTGGCTGCCCTTCTGAACTTGTAGGAGGTAATTGATTCTGCAAGGCTACCCATTTTGATTTGATCGCCATTTCTATAGGAAGAACTGCATCATGCCTATAAGTCATCATAAAAGGTCTAGCTCCTATTGTTGTCTTTTTTGATGTCCCGTAGGCCCAAAGAGCTTTTGAAAGAGCCTCATGCCAAGCCCTTGGCCTATTTTCCACCATTCTCTGAATAATATTTTTCAGCACTTTGGTTACTAGACTTTGCTTGGCCATTACCTTGAGCATAATATGGTGTAGAATGTAAAATTTCAAAATCAAATTGAAGTCCGTATTTTTGCATTCTAGCCAATGCTCACTTGAGATCTACAAGGTGTTCTCTATGAGAAGGGTACTTCAGCACCACATCATTAGTGTAGATTTCTATGAACTGGCCTAGCATGTCATGTAAAATAAAATTCATTGCTCTTTGATATGTAGCTCCTGCATTCTTCAGGCTGAATGGCATCACCACCCATTCAAATGCCCCCTAGACACCTGGGCACCTGAATGCTATTTTATGTGTATCTTGTGCTGTAATAAAAATTTGGTTGTAACCTGAATATCCATC
Organism: Tripterygium wilfordii; assembly: GCF_013401445.1. NCBI lineage: Eukaryota > Viridiplantae > Streptophyta > Magnoliopsida > Celastrales > Celastraceae > Tripterygium > Tripterygium wilfordii. Next base: position 7,850,150 of record NC_052241.1, read on the forward strand.
CACGAAGGATAGGACTTGGTATTTTGCTGCTCAGTCCACCAGCATGTCTACCTTAGGCATAGGGTACTTGTACTTTGGTGTAACAAGATTTAGATTCCAAAAGTCACTATAGACTCTAATCTTTCCATTCTTCTTCATTACAGGGACTGTTAGATAACCATTCCACGTACTTTATAGTTCTAATGAACCCAACCTTGAGAAGCTTTCCAACTCATTTTTTCCACCAATGTCACCTTATTGACATTCTTTTGGGAGGTTGTTTGTGCCGTCTGTAACATTCCTTGATTGGTAACAGATGTTCAACAAGCTCCCTTGAGAGGCATGGTATCTCCCTGTATTCCCATGCAAAATAGTCTTAAAATTCTTCAAGTAATTAAATCATATCTTTTCTGATGTCTGGAAGCAAGAGTTGGCTGATGAACAACGGTGGTGAAGATTCTTTTATTCCAAAATTAATTTCTTCTACAGGATCTTGAATGTCAGTTTTCAGGTCATCTAGCTTAGTTGGAGCTGCTTCAAGTTCCTTTATCCAGATAGTATGATCTTCTAGTTGGTCCTCTTCAAAGACCATTTTAGTTGCACTTACTGGGGAGTCAGCCTGAAACAAACTCTCCTAACATTTTTCTCCTAAATAAGAGGTAATCTTTCGCATGGTGACCTTCAAGGCCTGAGCCTATTCAACTTATGTCAGTGTCTGGACATCATTAACTTCTTAGATGATAGGGGAAATCGACCTGCAAATTCTAGTCATTAAAGGTCTAAAAACCTAAGTATATATAGATTTTACCTCTTCCATGGATGAATCCTTCTTGAAGGTAAGTGATTTGGGTCTGCCTTGCTTGTCCAGGCTTGTAACTCTGAGATTGTCAATATCTTCATCATAAAGCTTGGCTTCTGCATAGTTTGCTAACGCTAAAAATGGATTATTGTTTGCCTTATCACTTATATGTCATTCTCATTCCAAAACACTACACATTGGTGTAAAGAGGATGGAACTGCCATGCAGGAGTGTATCCAGTCTCTTCCCAATAGGAGGTTGTATGAAGAACGTGAATTATCAAAAAGAATGTTACGATCATGGTCCTGTTACCAATAGTGAGGTTTACAACCAAAATACCCTGAGCTATAGATATACCTTGTACAATGATAGAATGTCACTAGCAACGAATAGAACTCCCTCTTCATTAGACTGCCTAGATGGGAACTGGGCAAGAATGTCACCAGCAACGTATAGAACTCCCTTTTCAATAGACTGCCTAGATGGGAACTAGGCAAGCTCTTCAAATTGCTATTGAGGATGGTTGGCAACATTCCTCTCTTTTTGCCATTTCTTTTTCAACCTTCTCTTCTGAGTCTTGGTAAGTGTGGGTTTGTCCTTTGGATATTGAACCTTTACCTAAACATTGACAGGAGAAGCTAGAGGTTTGACCATACTGGACCTTGGTCAAAATGAACGATGATGGACTGGCCTTCCACAGAACCTTCTAGCTCACTTGATCCCTTTTCCACTATTACCCTGTTGAAATCAGTTAGAACCTTCTAAGTTTACCTTTCCTGCATTGAACTTGCCCCCATATCTTGAACCCGAGCTTGAAGTTTCTAACTTCTGGAAATAAGTCTTCAGTCCCTTCTCTAGGTTGGGATGAATATTCCTTCTCTCTATAAAGTGTGTCTCTGATTGAATATCCTATCTCTGCATTCTCAGTAAATTCTCAGTCTTCCAGAAGGTCTCATTGGTTTCTACCTTTGTGAAAATTATTGATTGTACCGTAACTCCTTAGGATTTGGTGTCTGAACATGAGGTATCTGGTGTCTACTTGGAGGTTTCACCTTCTAAACATCTTCCAAATTCATCTTCGGTCTTGAGGTTGATATAGGCATGTGGCATATGTTGACTGAAACCATATGAGCTCCTATCTCCATAGGAAATGGATCAGAGTCACTCCATTTGATGGTTCGGGAATAATAAAGTATCTTCTCTCTATCCTTGCTTGAATTTTATTCCTGAAAGCCACACAATCATTGGTAAAGTGACTCCAATAATTGTGGTACTTACATTAAGTTTTCTTCTAAATTTCTTTATGGGGAGGAATTCTATGCCCAGGATGTAGTTTGATCATCTTGTCTACCAAGAGGCAGTCAAAGATCTTCTTCGTTTTGGATACATCATAAGCATAGAATTTGGTTGACTTGGATGATCTTACATCTAGTTGCTTAGGAGGTTATGACTTGACAATATCATTGCAAATGTAGTACTTATTGCTTAGAATCTCGGCTACAGCCACCTCCTAGTTAAGATCATCATTGACATTGGCAACCATATAGTTTGAGTCCCTATAGTCGGTTTCTTTAGATGAATTGGCCATGTCATGTTCTTCCTTAAGGACTTTTTTTTAGCGAACAGATCTGGCAGTCAAGTGAGAAAAGTCTTGGAAGTCAAAGTCGTCGAACTTCTTTTTGAATTGAACAAGCATCCCTTCGACTGCTTCTCCCTCTGAAATCTTAGTGTTGCATCGAAGTCTGGCTTCTTTGAATCTGGTAAGAAACGAATGAATTGGCTCTTTTAGAAACTGAGTATCCTTGACAAATCTGCCACTGTGACTTCTGGTTCTTTTTTATAGAATGCTTATGGAAAGAATCTTCCATTTCTATCCATGTATCAATAGAGTTAGCGGGTAACTTGATATACCAAGAGAAGACTACCCGTGAGATAGTTCTTAAACAATTTGAGCTTGTGATCGTCCTCCAGGCCAACTTTATCACACTGAATAGTAAAATGACTATGTGTTTCACGGTTGATTGTGCATCTTTTTCTGAGAACAAATAGAAATTAGGAAACCAAAATCCTCTTGGAAGTTGAATATTGTCTAATCTCTCAATTAAAAGCCTACGGTATATGGGTCTCCTTAAACACATAGGGTCTAGCATGTCCTCAACTATGTTCATGACCAGATCTCTATTCACCGCCTACTGAGGTTGTCGCTGCATCATCTGTGCCTGGTGATAATGTTGCACAAAGCCAAACGAACTCTGCCCCTTGAGCTCTGTATAGAGTTAAGGTTGGTGTTGCTTATGTTGTTGTTGAAAATAACGCTCTCTCTAAGAATCTCTAAGAGGTGTCACTTGAGGGGGCCTCTAGTTTGCCTCATTCATATCTCTTTGCTCGTTCACTGTTATTCCTAAGGGAACATTCGTGCTGCCAATAATAGGAACAACAGTAAGTGGAGTTAAGAAAGTAGGGCATAAAGGATCACCTGAAAACTCCTTTCTTGCGTTCCAAGGTCTAGAATATTCCACATTGGAGCTAGAGAAATAGCTATAAAAACTAAAGTTAGGTTGGTCACAACAGGGTGGTCATTGCTGCTACTGGGATTCGACGATGATTGGCTGACCTTCAGCTTGTTGGTTAGCACTGTTAGGAATTATTATGACTGCTAAGGTAGAGTTGGCTGTTGAATAGCCTACATTGACTACTGAGGAACATGTGCTAAAAATGCAACTTGAAGCGAGCTTTGCTGCATTGATTGAAGAACTTGTCGAAACTTTTGGGAATTCTGTTGAAGAGCCTCATGATTCTGTAAAAGAGTCTACTAACAAGCTTGCTGCATGTTCCTGGCTATCTTCTCCAAAGTCTACATCAAACTGTGGTTTGTCGAGAAGATTTCTCTGCTTAGAAGTTTGACGAGTACAGGGCCCATATTACCTACGCCTTTGTCGAAACGAGTGGGTTAGAAGTTGTTGTGTGATTCTCTTGGTAAAGGTAGTGAAAACGGGTCTTCGACTGGTTTACCTATTGTTGCCTTTCCAGTTCTCTTTGTTATGACTACAAGTAACTGAAACTTCAGGTCCCACCGGGTGTGACAAAAATATGTTGGTTATCTTCTGCTATGGACAAGAGATCTCACAATTTCAGCTATTGCGAACAAAAGTTTTGTGGATATTGATATTGGATTGCAAGTGTGCCAGGGCATGCTATCAACCCAAAGGATTTGATAGGATTGTTGCAGGATTCGTCTCATAATCTAACCTCTGCACCAAATGAACTGTGTGCAGTTAGTGAACACAAGGTTGATGGCTCATGGTTTGCCTTTAGGGAAAATGACTTAAAATTCTTGGAGTGTCAATCAGGAAAATATAAAGAAACGGAAGACTATCACCTGAATGAAAATATCTTCAATTGAAAGGAAATGAAAAACAACACATTGTTGAATTCATCAGGATCTTCATTGAAAAGGGATACATCCTGAGATGTAGGCGTGTTTTACAAGCTTAAACTAAAGACATAGCCGCAGAGGTTGAAAAGATAAATTTAAGAACTAGTTGATGCGGAGCCATGTTAAATAAAAAGATAAGTGGCCGAGCCATGCCTAAGAAAGCAAATAAGGATTGACTACGATAGGTTTGTGTTTGACGCGGGGTGGTTTACTGTTTATTCTTCTTCTTCTTTTACAGTGCCATGTGATGGACACTTCTTCTATTCTTCTTCAAGTATATGTTATGGGACATCATGGGGATTATGGTAAGACCATTTTCTTGTTGCTAGATGTTGTGATTGGGTTAGCGGGCTTTATAATTGCAATCTCATTCTGAACATGGGAACGATTGGCAGCATCTCTCTGGTCGTACTTCTTCTTTAAAGAGGGAATGGACTCTCTTGAAAGTTGTCATAGTCTTTGCTTTGTGAGTCTCATGCTTCATGGTCAAAAATATGGGAACATGGCTCATGACAATCATTTCGTTGTTGTTACTACACAAAAGATCGTGCAAAAATATGACCTTCTATGTTGTATAGGACAAACGTGATTTGAGCTTCATGGTGTCATACTGCAAATGGAAACCAGTTTGAGAGACAACTGAGAAGTTTAGCAAACAAAATTTTATTTCTCCAGGACACTATTTTTGATATCTTGTTGTAGCCTTTTGGATAGTAGATCTTGGACAGCTTTGATTTTTGGGAACTAATCCCTGGATTTCAGGTCAGCAACCAATTAGAATCTTGAAAAATTAATAATGGTTAGTAAAACATTCTCCTTGCCTCCGTCATGTGTCACCAGAAGATTGGCCGCTTTTTGTGCATTGTTCGACTCACCTTGCCACATGTTAGCTGACGTATAAAGTTTGATTTTTGTCCAAACAACTTTATAAACATTTAATAAAACTTAATTTCATGCTTTGAGAATTTGTCTAATCTCAATGGTTGGCATAGAGTTTTTTGTCAATAAACATCTAGTTTGGTCTAATCTCAATGTCAGGCATAGAGTTTTTGTCAATAAAAACATCTAGTTTTTGTCTAATCTCAATGTCTGGCATAGAGTTGTTGTCGATAAAATCTCTAGTTTTTGTCTAATCTCAATGTCTAGCATGGAGTTTTTGTCAATAAAACATCTAGTTTGGTCTAATCTCAATGGCTGGCATAGAGTCTTTGTCAATAAAAACATCTAGTTTTTGTCTAATCTCAATGCCTGGCATAGAGTTGTTGTCGATGAAATCTCTAGTTTTTGTCTAATCTCAATGTCTGGCATGGAGTTTTTGTCAATAAAACATCTAGTTTGGTCTAATCTCAATGGCTGGCATAGAGTTTTTGTTAATAAAACCTCTAGTTTTGTCTAATCTCAATACCTGACATAGAATTTTTGTGTGAGCTGTGAAGTTGAGTTAATGAGTTGTATATCACATTTTGGTTTATCATGTCCTAAAAACAACATATTGTCCTATGTATCCATTTTTAACGGTAACATTGAAAATAAGAACCTTAACATAGTTATTTGCTCCCGAATTCCTTTTTTAAAAATTCAAAAAAAAAAAAAAAAACTCCCTATCTCCCAATTTTAAGAGTTCATATTTGATTTTTTTACACACCCATCCCGATTAATAACCCAATAAATACCCAAGTTCTCAACTTCTTCCCATTCTTCTTCACTACAGGGACTGTTAGATAACCATTCCACGTACTTTACAACTCTAATGAACCCAACCTTAAGAAGCCTCTCCAACTCGTTTTTGACCACCAATGTCACCGCATTTGACATTCTTCTGGGAGGTTGTTTGTGCCGTCTATAGCATTCTTTGATTGGTAACTGATGCTCATCAAGCTCCTTGGAGAGGCCTGGCATCTCCTTGTATTCACATGCAAGACAGTCTTAAAATTCTTAAAGTAATTAAATAATCTCTTTTCTAATGTTTGGAGGCAAGAGTTGGCTGATGAACAACGGTGGTGAAGATTCTTTGGTTCCAAAATTAATTTCGTCTAGGAGATCTTGAATATCAGCTTTGAGGTCGTCTAGCTTTGCTAGAGCTGCTTCAAGTTCTTCTAGTATGATCTTTTGGTTGGTCTTCTTCAAAGACCAATTATGTTGCATTTGCTGGGGAGTCAACTTGAAACAAACTCTCCAAAGCTTCAAGGCCTGAGCTTGTTCAACTTCTGTCAGTGTATCGACATCATTCACTTCTTGGATGATAAGGGTAATCAGCCTACAAATTCTAGTCATTAAAGGGGCAAAAACCTGAGCATAGATAGATTTTACCTCTCCCAAGGATAAATCCTTCTTGAAGGTAAGTGATTTGGGTCTGCCTTACTTGTCCAGACCTAAAACTATAAGATTGTCAATGTTTTTATCATAAAGCTTGGTTTCTACACAGTTTACGAACACCAAAAATGGATTATTGTCTACCTTATCACTTATATGTCATTCTCATTCCAAAACACTACACATTGGTGTAAAGATGATGAAATTGCCATGCAGGAGTGTATCTAGTGTCTTCCTAATAGGAGGTTGTACGAAGAACGTGAATTAATCAAGAAGAATGTAGCGGTGATGGTCCTGTTGCCAATAGTGAGGTTTACAGCCAGAATACCCTGAGCTATAGCTATACCTCGTACAAGGATAGAAAGTCACCGGCAACGAACTAAACTCACTCTTCAATAGACTACCTAGACGGGAATTGGCCAAGCTTTTCAAATGGCTGTTGAGGATGCTTGGCAACATTCCTCTCCTTCTGTCGTCTCTTTTTCAACCTTTTCTTTTGAGTCTTGGTGAGTGTGGGTTTATCCTTTGGATGCTGAACCTTTACCTAAACATTGACAGGAGAAGCTAGAGGTTTGACCATCCAGACCTTGGTTGAGATGAACTATGATAGATTGGCCTTCCACCAAACCTTTTGCTTCCCTTGACCCATTTTCCACTATTGTCTTGCTAAAATCAGTATGAACCTTTTAAGTTTACATTTCTTGTATAGCTTGCCCCCCATGCGTGAACCTGAGCTTGAAGCTTCTAACTTATGGAAATAAGCCTTCAGTCTCTTCCCTGGGTTGGGACAAATCTTCCTTCTCTCTGCAAAGCTTGTCTCTAATTGAATATCCTATGTCTGCATTCTCATCAAATCCTCATTCTTCCAGAAGTTCTCATTGGTTGTCGCCTTTGTGAAAATTATTGATTGTACTAGAACTCCTTAGGATTTGGTGTTTGAACAGGAGGTCTCTAGTGTCTACTTGGAGGTTTTGCCTTCTGAACATCTTCCAGATTCACCTTTGGTTTTGAGGTTGATCTAGGCATGTGGCATATGTTGACTAAAACCATGTGAGCTCCTATCTCTAGTTGAAATAGATCATAATCCACTCCCTTTGATGGTTCGTGAACAATAAAGTCTCCTCTCTCTATCGTTGCATGAATTTCATTCTTGAAAACCACAAAATCATTGGTAACGTGACTCCAAGAATTGTCGCACTTACATTAAGTTTTCTTCTGAATTTCTTAAAGAGGAAGAATTCTATGCCCAGGAGGTAGCTTAATCATCTTGTCTGCCAAGAGGTAGTCAAAGATCTTCTCTGTTTTGGGTACGTCATAAGCATAGAATTTGGCTGACTTGGATGATCTTGCAGCTAGCTGCTTATGAGGTTATGACTTGACCATATCTTTGCAAATGCAACACTTCTTGCTTAGAATCTCAACTATAGCCACCTCCTGGTTAAGATCATTATCGACATTGGCAACCATTGCTTCTCCTTCTGGAATCTTAGTATTGCATCGAAGTCTAGCTTTATTGTATCTGGTAAGAAACGACTAAATTGGCTATTCTTAAAACTGAGTGATCCCTGAAAAATCTGCCACCATAACTTCTGGTTCTTCTTTGTAGAATTGCTTATGGAAAGCCTCTTCCATTTCTATCCATATATCAATAGAGTTAGCAGGTAACTTGATATACCAATATAAGACTATACCAAGAGATAGTTCCCAAACAATTTGAGCTTATAATCGTCCTCCGAGTCAACTTCACCATAGTGAATAGTAAAATGAGCTATATGCTTCATGGTTGGCCGGGCGTCTTTTTCGGAGAACAAAGAGAAATTAGAAGGTTGAAATCCTCTGGGAAGTTAAATGCGGTCTACTCTCTCAGTACAAGGCCTACAATACATAGGTCTCCCTAAGCACCTAGTCCTGAACTATGTTCACGACCTGATCCCTATTCACCGCTTGCTGAGGTTGTCGCTGAATCATCTGTCGCTGGCGGTAATGCTGTTGAATGCCAAACCTGTCTAGAGGTAAGGTTGGTGTTGCTTCTGTTGTGGTTGAAAATAATTGTCTCTCCAAGGATCTGCTGGAGATGTCACTTGAGAGGGCTTCCGATTTTTTGCTTCGTTCATTTCCCTCTACTCTTTCACTGTTGTTCCCAAGGGAACATTCGTGATGCCAATGATAGGAATAACAGTAAGTGGAGTTAAGGAAGTAGGGCCTAAAGGCATCACCTGAAAACTCCTTTCTTACGTTCCAAGGTTCAGAATATTCTACATTGGAGCTGGAGGAATAGCAACAAAAACTGAAAAATGGGTTGGTCACAATAAGGTGGTCATTACTGCTACTGGGATTTGACGATGTTTGGCTAACCTTCAGCATGTTGGTTACCTCTGTTAGGAATCATTTCGACGACTAAGGTAGAACTGGCTGCTGAATAGTCACATCGACTGCTGAGGAACATATGCTGAAAAGGCAACTTGCTACGAGCTTTACTGCATTGATTGAAGAACTTGTAGAAACTTATGGGAATTCTGTTGAAAAGCTTCATGATTCTGCAGGAGAGTCTACTAACAAGGTTGCTGCATATTTCTGTCTATCAACTCAAAATTCTGTATCGAACTGTGGTTTGCTGAGGAGATTTCTCTGCACAAGAGTTTGACTAGTACAAGGCTCATATTACCTTCTTCATTGTCGGAACGACTGCCTGGAAGTTGTTGTGTGATTCCCTTGGTAAAGGTGGCAAAGACGGGTCTCCGACTGGTTCACCTATTGCTGCTTTTCCAATTCTCTTTGTTATGACTATAAGTAACTGACACTTCAGGTCCCACCAAGTGTGCTAAAAATATGTTGGTTATCTTTTGCTATAGACAAGAGATCTCACAATTTCGGTTGGTGCAAACAAAAGTTTTGTGGATATTGATATTGGATTGCAGGCGTGCCAGGGTTTGCTGTCAGCCCAAAGGATTTGATAGGATTGTTGTACGATTCAGCACATAATCTAACCTTTGCACCAAACGAACTGTGCACAGTGTGAACACAAGGTTGATGGCTCGAGGTTTTCCTTTTGAGAAAAGGACTTAAAATGCTTGGAGTGTCAATCTAGAAAAAAGAAGGAAACAAAAGACTATCACAGGAATGAAAATAGCTTCAATTGAAAGGAAATGAAAAACAACACATTGCGGGAATGCATCAGGATTTTCATTGAAAATGGATACATCCTGGGAGGATGTAGGCTTGCTTTACAAGCTTAAACTAAAGACGTAGTCGCAGAGGCTGAAAAGATAAATTTAAGAATTAGTTGGCGCGGAGCCATGTTAAATAAAAGGATAAGTGGTCGTAGCCATGCCTAATAAAGCAAATAAGGATTGAAGATCATGGGTCTGTGTTTAATGCGGGGTGGTTTACTATTTATTCTTGTTATTCTTTTATAGTGCCATGTGATGGAAACTTCTTCTGCTCTTCTTCAAGTATCTGCCATGGGACATCATGGGGATAATGGTAAGACCATTTTCTTGTTGCTGGATGTAGTGACTGGGTTAGTGGGTTTCATAACTACAATCTTCTTTTGAACATAGGAACGATGGGCAGCATCTCTGTGGTCGTGCTTCCTCTTTAAGAGGGAATGGACTCTTTTGAAAGTTGTGCTAGTCTCTGCGTTGTGAGTCTCAGGCGTCATGGTCAAAAATATGGAACATGGCTCATGACAATCATTTCGTTGCTGCTTCAGCACGAAAGATCGTTTAAAAATATGACCTTCTATGTTGTGTAAGACGAACGTGGTTTGAGCTTCGTGGAGTCATGCTACTGCTGGAAACCAGCTTGAGTGAAAACTGGGACGTTCAGCTAACAAAATTCTATTTCTCCACTACACTATTTGATATAATCCTGTTGAAATCTCAGTAGTTACTTAACAGACCAAAATTCCCTGAATTGTAGCCTTTTGGATAGTTGATCTTAGGCAACCCTGATTTCTGGGAACTAATCCCTAGATTTCAGGTCAACAACCAATTAGAATCTTACAAAATGAACAATGGTTAGTAAAATATTCTCCTTGCCTCCGCCATGTGTCACCAGGAGATTGGTCGTTTTTTGTGCACTGTTGATCCGCCTTGCTACATGTCAATTGACGTATAGAGTTTGATTTTGGTACAAATAACTTTATAAACAATTAATAAAATGCTAAACCATCTTTTATGTCCTTGAAGTTTCACCAATTTCTCGATTATGTCCTTGAAGTTTAAAATTGATCTATTATATCCTCAATGTTACAAAAACCAACCCAATTCTATCCATGCCCATTTTCCGGCGATGTAGTTGATGGAAATTATATGCGTGGCAATTGCAGCCCGCATATTCACAGCGTGACATTACACATGTTCATGGCCAATTTTTTTAATAAAAGAAGCCACGTAAAATTATACTAATTTTTTAAACTTCCCTAATTAGATATCATCTCTGTTTTTCTTCTTCATTGCCAAATCATAGTATCGAACTTCTGTTACCGCCATCGCGACCGTTGTTGTGGTCTCTGAACAACCTTTATCTTCATCGCTCTCCTCCTCCTAATCGCTATCAGTGGGAGGCCGTCCTCTATGTAATATACTACCGATTTGTTTTAATGTAAATCTTTCATCGATTCTCCGATTTTATTGGGTTTACCCTGACCCAAAGGCATAATTTTTACAAGAAAAAAAAGGGGCAAAATCCTTAAAAAAAATGGTTAAGAGCACGCACCTGGGTTGTCAAGAACAAGATGGTGGGTCTTTTGAATTGATTGAGAATCTATACTGTTAACCTTTAGTTTAGTTTGTTTGTATTTATTGGTCTTTTAATCAATTTGGGCCTGACATAGAGTTTTTGTCTAATCTCAATGCTTGGCATAGAGTTTTTATCGATAAAAACTCTAGTTTTGTCTTATCTCAATGCCTGACATAGATTTTTGTGTGAGCTGTGAGGTTGAGTTGATTAGTTGTATATCACGTTTTGGTTTATCGTGTTCTGAAAACAACATATAGTCCTATGTATCCATTTTTAACGGTAACATTGAAGATAAGAACCCTAACATAGTTATTTGCTCCCAAATTTTTTTTTTTAAAAATTCAAAATAAAAGAAACTCCCTATCACCCTATTAAGGGTTAATATTTGATTTTTTGATACACACCTATCCCGATTAAGAACTCAATAAATACCCAAGTTCCCAACTTCTGTACATATAACAATGTCCCCAACTTCTGTAACCATCTTTCTCTCTTTGCTAGTTTTTTATCTCTTCTCCCCTTCATCGTTCACGTATGCCCGATATGATCCTACACCAAATGCCGAAAGAGTTATAAACTCGCTTAATTTATTTTCTGATCATGATGTCAATATCGTCAATGATGATTCCTCAAGTCTTTTGGAGAAGAGATTCAAGTTCCCTTCTCTTCCTTACTCCAAACCCAATATTGAAGATCTTGGACATCATGCTGGTTATTATCGCCTTCCAGGTACTATAGGTGCAAGGTAATTAAGAAAGTCTTATTTATTGTATGATAAATGAATGTTTTAGTTTCTTCAATTTATTTTATATATAAAAGATTAATCTAAATATTTCAAAATTTTCTCTATTTTTGAAGGATGTTCTACTTTTTCTTTGAATCAAGAAACAATGAGACTGACCCAGTAGTGTTATGGTTGAGTGGTGGACCTGGAGGCAGTACTAGTATTGCATTATTTTATGAAAATGGTCCATTTCATATCGCAGAAGACTCATCTCTCATATGGAATGATTATAGTTGGAATAAGGTACTGTGTTATGATATTATATCATTGATTTATGGATTAGAGTAACAACTATAATGATCATTGTCCTACCAAAATAAAACGATAAATTTTATATGATGACCACTGAATGTCTTAATGTAAATGTCAACCTCATGTTGTCACCAAAAAGTGGCCCAAGGTGGTGATGAGTTGCAAGTGTGCCAAGGCTTATAGTTTTCTACACTAATTTGAATAAAATGCACCGAATGTAAATAAGACTTCTATCTAGACGATTGAACGAACTAACTTGGAACCTCAATAGTTCTAGGTTCCCCAACTCCACTGTAGTGCGCTTTGTTGAGATTGGAATGAAAATGAATAGATAGACACCAAGAACAATTTCCACAACGATGGTTGGCATTGAAATTTGACAATGAATAAATACAAAGGAATTTGGAATAAACAACATGATATTTGCGCAAAATTGACAAGGATTTGGAAAGCAATTAGAATGCTAGAATGCTCGGAAGCTTGAAATTGTCTTTGGGCTTGAGTTTTTTGTCTGTCTGTCTGTCTGACTATTTGTGTGTGTGTCCCCTTTTTCTCTATCTGTCTATTAGCTTTTATACTTTCTCTCCTTTGCACGAAAATCTCCATGAAACCATGATCTTACTGCAGTTAACCTTGATTTGCTCCATGCTCTGTCAGTTTGAAATTAATACCACCTTCTCACAACAACTTTCCTCACTTCTCTCATATGCTGCCACCTGGACCACCTCCCTCTAACTGCCACAACCTTTTTCACTTTACACGGGCCACTTTCAACACACATCTTCTTGGACAGTTATACTCATCAATTGGGCCTCTTTTTATCAACAAAATGGGCTTATAGGCCGCAAGTATTTTGGACTCTAACAACTATAATAGGTTGTACATGCTACCTCTTGGACTTTATTATTGGACTGCACCGTGGGCTTTACATATGAACTAAACCCATTAGGCCCAACATATTTTTGGTGCCAACACCTCTACATGAGTTCAATAGAACGTTGATTTGTTTCCATCCATTTAGTGCTTAGTTGATGTTACATAGGTTGAACTTTGAGATTGGAACATAGTACTTGAACACCAAAAGGAGAATTAAGAGTGTCGATGAGGGTTTTTTTTGTTGGACCAAGACTTAGTGTCTAGTCAACATTGTGTTTTTGATGATTGTGTATGATTGTATACTAAAATGTGTGTGAGCATGCTTGACTTGAACATATCCTAAAATGCTAGAAAACATGCTTAAATGGTTATTTGGTTAATTGTTTAGTATCTTAATTGTGCATATACAAATGAAGGCTTATGCATATCTCTATGTGAATTTGGTATCTATATATTTTTTAGATAGTGCTGGAAATTAAGTTTTGAAAATAAATATACATGGACTAAGTTAGGGTATTAATCTTCTAATGATCATAATTTATCTTACTTAGGTCCAAATTACTTGAAACTTGAACCACATGCACATGAAGGTTTAATATATGTTCTAGGACTATAATCATGAGAAATTAAGTGCATCACATATATATTTGGTCATATGCTTAAATTCCGCCAAAACTAGGTTTTACCTAATTTTGTGCATATGTGTTCTTTGTGAACGTAGTGAACCAAATGAACTCCGATTTAAATGAAATTTCGTTTGCATCTTAGTTTCATCACTATGAACATATTTGACTTAGTAAAGTTCAAGAGAAAATGTCATTTACACTGAGTTTGCAAAATAACATTGAATTTACACTTAGAATTTATCGGTTTCACTATTAGTGACTTATTTGCTTGGTTGAGTGACCAAACGATTTCCAATTGTTATGAAATTTTATGTGGACATTCTAATATATATAAAATGATTTATCATGCAGTAATACGAATTTTCTGGGTTGTTTTTCTAATGTAATTAACCTATGCGCTCTATATGAAGCTCTTTGAGCTTACATGCAATTGGGGAGTTCTACCTCCTATTTCTTTGTAGGTTAATCATCATGAGGATGTTATATCACTCAGAATTCAGTTTGCTCAAGGGAATTGAAGTCCGGTTTTCAAGTATGAGCTTGGATCTCTAGAAAACCAAGAAAAACCTATGTTCATCAACCTTCCACTAAGGCATTTTGATTGATGATTGGAACTAGCCTTAGGGCTGTATAATATGGATATATTGGTGCTGCCAAATTCAGAGTTTGAAGTCAAGATTGGAGGGACATGTTTGGTCATGTGAAGGATCTCTTATCTTCATCAAACAAGATCTTGCACATGCTTCCTTTATTGAGGTCAATGATAAGATTTTTGTGAGAAGAAAATTGATGAAGCTAAAGGACAAATGCAATGGTTGAAATTTGTAAGAGATGAGAAAGTATATTTTGCAACTAGACAAGACTTAGATTATGAAGATATTCTTGAAGACTACAAGCTCCAACGGTACACTAATCTATGGCCGAGATTGAATTGTTTTGAATTATGAATGGATCAGATTACAACAAGACTTGAAGGGTTAAGATGACCATTTAAAAGGTGAATCCAATGGTTGTGCATAAGACCATATTCTTGCTTGCAATTTTTGACTTAAAAGAAGATCTTACTTGATTTTTGGAGTCAAAGATGGTTGCAAGTTGCTACACATTTTGTAGGAAATCATTGGAGATACCAAGGCCAAGATTTAGTGTAAGTTTGATCAAATGGTCAAAGATGACAAAATTGTTGGAGATACCAAGGTCAAGATTTGGTGCAAGTTTGATCAAATTGTCAAAGATGGCTGCAAGTGCACATGACAACTCAAATCTTGGAAAGCTAGACTTGGAAAATAATGCAAGTGCAACGGCTACATATTGTAAGGTCAAGATTTAATGATCTATTCATTCAATGGCCAAGATTTGCACATGTAATTGAAGGTCGAGATTTGAAGATAGAAAAAGATCCAATGGTGGAAATCACAAGAGCTTGGTAAATTATAAAGAGGGGTTCTTCCTCATTCCAACTTGGAGAAGCCAAAATTATATTGAAGAAATTCTTGCTCTCAAAGCTTTCAAGCTAGTTTGTGCCATTGAATCCAAGCTTCTACCCAAAGCCACTCTAAAGGCTTCCTCACTATTTTGCTTTTGCAAAGAGGGAGTGCTTCTCATTTGGCTTCTTATTTTCAGATTCGAAAATCCTCATTATTCTTCATTTTCTATCCAACCCGTGAGGTTATATTGTGATTCTTGAGTGTTCCTCAACCCTATTTGCTTAGTGCAAACCTTGAGTGAACTATTTATACCGAACACTTGTAAAAGTCCCTTCATTGGGCAAAAACCTTGTTGAGGTTGAGTTTAAGGGAGTGCTTGAAACCCTTGGTTGTAAAGTTTGAAGATTATCTTGAAATCTTCAGTTTTAAGGGTGACCTAAAAACCCTTGTGAGTTTTGTGGAGCTCTTGAGAAAACCACATCCTTAGTGGAGGTTGAAAAATCCTAGGTTGGTGAACCTAGGTAGTAGATGTAGGAGAAGAGTCTCCGAACTACTATAAATTGCTGTGTGGACTTTCTTGATTGCATTGCTTGCTTGTTGATTGATTAAGTGTTTTGATTGCAGAATTTTCTGAACCACTAGTCTGTCCGTGCACTGTTCACATAGCTAAACTTTGAATTTTAATCTGAATTTTTGATATAGTATTCATTAGGGTGTTGTGATACTGCATACCAAATTTCATTGAATTCTGACTTGATTTGCTAGGTGAAATTTGAGTTGTTAAATCTATGCGCAGTGTGTTGTTTAAAAAATCTGTTTTTGCAATTCCTTGATTATTTGATAATTGATCATTCACCATATTGTATCACATCTTGCATTGAAATGAATATTGATTAAGATAATCATTAGAGTCCAAATTTGTGTGCTAATTGTTAATTGACATTGATTTCCTTTTAAATTTTAAAAAGAGATTCCTATCGGAATTTGGGGACACAATTCACCCCCCCTCTTGTGTTAAGTACGATCCATCAATTGGTATCGGAGCCGGTTTGCTAAAACATAGGATTAACACCCTTATTAGCATTTTTATGACTTACACAAATTTGCATGTTGAGGCCGAAAGCCTTTCTATGGATATTCCACCTATCTTTGATGGTGACTATCCATTTTGGAAGAATAGAATGCGAATATTTATTAAATCTAGAGGCATAGACGTATGGAGGGTAGTAAAGGATGGTCCTCATTGTCCTAGTAGGAGTAGAGGAGATGAATGGACAAATAAGGACATTGAATTAATGTGCTTAAATGTTTATGCTATTAATCTCTTTCATATCTCTCTTAGTAGGTGGGGACTTGACCATATTTCCGGATATACAAATGCAAAGCAAGTTTGGGAAATGATGGAAAGAAAGTATGAAAGGTCAAATGGCGATGTGTGCCTAGTGACCAAAGTGGAGGAGATCTCTAGTGATAAAGAGGAAGAAATCAAGGCCAACCTTTGCTTGGTGGCAAAGGAAGAAGAGTTATCATCCATTCCGGATGATATGGTAAATGATTCTACACTACCCACTTATGATGAATTGAGTAATGTGTATGATGAATTATGTGATGCTCATAGTGACTTAATTTCTAAATACAAGCATGCTACAAAAGAAATATCTAGGCTTGTGAAAATTGAGAAATCACATGTGGATGAGATTAATGACTTGAATGATAAGTATGTTGATCTAAATGCAAAGCATGATAATATATATTTATCTCTTGATGCTTTGATGAAAGAAAATGAAAATCTTAGAAAGCAATTATCTATGCATGCTTCTAGTAGTAACATGGCAAATTGTAATACTTCAAAGATTCATGATTTGGATGCCTTGCGTGCTAGAGTGAATGAGTTAGAACAAGAGTTGAGAACATGGAATGAACATGAATGTATAATTTTGAACAACTCTACTTCTTTGCAACTTGAGCTTGATGATGTGAAAGAAAAGTATAGGATGTTAGAAATTCAATTTTCTAAATTCTCTATGAGTTCATCAAAGCTTGATGAGTTGCTTGCCTCTCAAAGACACTACCTTGATAAGAGTGGACTTGGATTTGATCCTACGAAACTCAAAGAAACCTTGAGTAGTGTTAGTACCATAGCCAAGCCTTCAAAAGGCAAGGCCAAGCTAGCTCATCCCATGGGTGAGACTAGTACCTCTAGGGAAACTCATCCTAGACTAAGGAGAGTTCACCTAAGGAGGTTGTGGGTGCCAAAGGGTTTGTGTGATATTGATGTGAAAGCATATGTGAAGAATTCTTTTAATATTAATGTATATGCAATTGTGGCCACTAACCCTAAAGGATCCAAGGTTTGGATACCTAAAACGTCTTGATCACACTTTATTTAGATGTGCTATCCATTGATACTAGACTTTATTGATTTGTTTCTCTTTAAAAAAAATAAAAAAAAAAAAAAAAAAAATTGAATGCTAGAATCTAAATGAAGGGGCTGCCCAAATATGATTTTTAATGATTGTCATTGAAAACGATTTTATTAGGTTATATGATGCTTGGTTGTTGTATGAGAGTTATGCATTTATACTATTTTTAATCTTTATTGAAAAAGATTGCAAATTAAGCATGAAATGCATGATATGTATGACAAAGGTTGAATATGAGAAAATCATTGAACAAATTATTTTTGTAATTTTTGTATGAAGAGAAAACCTAAAGTTATCCACTTTAGGAGTTTTAATTTAAAGATGCTACTTCTTGAATACAAAAGAAAATCTGGAGAATTTTGATGATAAAAGTGATATTTGTATGCTTCTTGATTACTTATCTCTTTCTAGTGCACACAATGCTTTTGATGCTAAGCCTAGAATGGTTAAGGAAAGTGTTTGTGTTAATTTTTATGATATATCCACACTTGAGGTCAATGTGCTTGTAGAGAAATAATTTTCAGATTTGAAGGACCTTGGACATCCCAAGGAGTTAATCTCAAATGGTACCCGTGGGGTACTTATCTTGGATGAGGATGCACCATTGGTAAAGAGCTCAAAAGAAGATGAAGATCTCAAATGATGAAGCAACACCAATTGGTGAGGAAAGTGTGCAACCCTTGGGGGAGCAACTCTAAATCAAGGAAAATATATTCAAAACATGGACAAGCACAAACACTCTAAGGAAGGAACAAATATTAAAGGAATATCATCAAGATGCTCAAACAAAAAGCTAGGAGGGTTTCGACGGTCATTTCTTAAACCTTTAAACTCCTTTGCATTATTTTTGTTAGATGCTTAACTTTAACTCAATTGCATTTGGAATGTTTGATTTTGGATGATATATGCTTTAGACATGATTAAATGATGATGATACGTGCATTAAGTTTGAATGAAGCATCATGGGTGCATATTTGCTTAATTGGTATCTCTTGTTGTTTTTCAATTCATTGGTATGCATGATTGAAGGGGGAGCATGCCCTAAGTCTAGAAATTCATGTTTTATCATTAATTGAAAAAGATAGAACGTATGTTAAGTTTTTTAAGTGAACTTGTTACATCTCTATAATTTGGAAGCAATATGTGGAATACATGACTTCTAGTGTGCTTTTATTACTATTCATGAACGCATGTATTTGGTTGGTGTCAACTCCTCTCCCTATTCCCTCTTGATTGACTACATTATAGGGAAGAGATAATGATTAGAAAAGATGCATTAAAATGACATATTCTAAATTGGTATACTTTCATGCGATATTTAGTATTTGAACTTTTATTGACGAAACATACTTATCTTGTATCAACCATGATGCATCCTTAAACTAGTACTTGAACTGATATATGAAATGGTTTATAGACCAAAGTTTAAGGGGGAGTGCATTTGGCATGTTTTGGTGAGAAGTATGTATGCTACTATACTTGAAGTGAGGGGGAGCTAATATGAACATTACTTTGTACTCGATCTATAGCTCACTTCATTTGCATGATTGAAAACAATTAAGAATTTGAGTATAAAATGAGAATTTCAATTAAACCTTAAGATCTTTTTGATAATTACAAAAAGGGGGGAGAAAGAATATAGTTTTTGGATAAAGATTGTAGTTCTTAAAAAAAAAAAAATGATACATCTTTAGAAAACTACATTGCACATTTTGGAATCATCAAAAAGGGGGAGATTGTTGGACCAAGACTTAGTGTCTAGTCAACATTGTGTTTTTGATGATTGTGTATGATTGTATACTAAAATGTGTGTGAGCATGCTTGACTTGAACATATCCTAAAATGCTAGAAAACATGCTTAAATGGTTATTTGGTTAATTGTTTAGTATCTTAATTGTGCATATACAAATGAAGGTTTATGCATATCTCTATGTGAATTTGGTATCTATATATTTTTGAGATAGTGCTGGAAATTAAGTTTTGAAAATAAATATACATGGACTAAGTTAGGGTATTAATCTTCTAATGATCATAATTTATCTTACTTAGGTCCAAATTACTTGAAACTTGAACCACATGCACATGAAGGTTTAATATATGTTCTAGGACTATAATCATGAGAAATTAAGTGCATCACATATATATTTGGTCATATGCTTAAATTCCGCCAAAACTAGGTTTTACCTAATTTTGTGCATATGTGTTCTTTGTGAACGTAGTGAACCAAATGAACTCCGATTTAAATGAAATTTCGTGTGCATCTTAGTTTCATCACTATGAACATATTTGACTTAGTAAAGTTCAAGAGAAAATGTCATTTACACTGAGTTTGCAAAATAACATTGAATTTACACTTAGAATTTATCGGTTTCACTATTAGTGACTTATTTGCTTGGTTGAGTGACCAAACGATTTCCAATTGTTATGAAATTTTATGTGGACATTCTAATATATATAAAATGATTTATCATGCAGTAATACGAATTTTCTGGGTTGTTTTTCTAATGTAATTAACCTATGCGCTCTATATGAAGCTCTTTGAGCTTACATGCAATTGGGGAGTTCTACCTCCTATTTCTTTGTAGGTTAATCATCATGAGGATGTTATATCACTCAGAATTCAGTTTGCTCAAGGGAATTGAAGTCCGGTTTTCAAGTATGAGCTTGGATCTCTAGAAAACCAAGAAAAACCTATGTTCATCAACCTTCCACTAAGGCATTTTGATTGATGATTGGAACTAGCCTTAGGGCTGTATAATATGGATATATTGGTGCTGCCAAATTCAGAGTTTGAAGTCAAGATTGGAGGGACATGTTTGGTCATGTGAAGGATCTCTTATCTTCATCAAACAAGATCTTGCACATGCTTCCTTTATTGAGGTCAATGATAAGATTTTTGTGAGAAGAAAATTGATGAAGCTAAAGGACAAATGCAATGGTTGAAATTTGTAAGAGATGAGAAAGTATATTTTGCAACTAGACAAGACTTAGATTATGAAGATATTCTTGAAGACTACAAGCTCCAACGGTACACTAATCTATGGCCGAGATTGAATTGTTTTGAATTATGAATGGATCAGATTACAACAAGACTTGAAGGGTTAAGATGACCATTTAAAAGGTGAATCCAATGGTTGTGCATAAGACCATATTCTTGCTTGCAATTTTTGACTTAAAAGAAGATCTTACTTGATTTTTGGAGTCAAAGATGGTTGCAAGTTGCTACACATTTTGTAGGAAATCATTGGAGATACCAAGGCCAAGATTTAGTGTAAGTTTGATCAAATGGTCAAAGATGACAAAATTGTTGGAGATACCAAGGTCAAGATTTGGTGCAAGTTTGATCAAATTGTCAAAGATGGCTGCAAGTGCACATGACAACTCAAATCTTGGAAAGCTAGACTTGGAAAATAATGCAAGTGCAACGGCTACATATTGTAAGGTCAAGATTTAATGATCTATTCATTCAATGGCCAAGATTTGCACATGTAATTGAAGGTCGAGATTTGAAGATAGAAAAAGATCCAATGGTGGAAATCACAAGAGCTTGGTAAATTATAAAGAGGGGTTCTTCCTCATTCCAACTTGGAGAAGCCAAAATTATATTGAAGAAATTCTTGCTCTCAAAGCTTTCAAGCTAGTTTGTGCCATTGAATCCAAGCTTCTACCCAAAGCCACTCTAAAGGCTTCCTCACTATTTTGCTTTTGCAAAGAGGGAGTGCTTCTCATTTGGCTTCTTATTTTCAGATTCGAAAATCCTCATTATTCTTCATTTTCTATCCAACCCGTGAGGTTATATTGTGATTCTTGAGTGTTCCTCAACCCTATTTGCTTAGTGCAAACCTTGAGTGAACTATTTATACCGAACACTTGTAAAAGTCCCTTCATTGGGCAAAAACCTTGTTGAGGTTGAGTTTAAGGGAGTGCTTGAAACCCTTGGTTGTAAAGTTTGAAGATTATCTTGAAATCTTCAGTTTTAAGGGTGACCTAAAAACCCTTGTGAGTTTTGTGGAGCTCTTGAGAAAACCACATCCTTAGTGGAGGTTGAAAAATCCTAGGTTGGTGAACCTAGGTAGTAGATGTAGGAGAAGAGTCTCCGAACTACTATAAATTGCTGTGTGGACTTTCTTGATTGCATTGCTTGCTTGTTGATTGATTAAGTGTTTTGATTGCAGAATTTTCTGAACCACTAGTCTGTCCGTGCACTGTTCACATAGCTAAACTTTGAATTTTAATCTGAATTTTTGATATAGTATTCATTAGGGTGTTGTGATACTGCATACCAAATTTCATTGAATTCTGACTTGATTTGCTAGGTGAAATTTGAGTTGTTAAATCTATGCGCAGTGTGTTGTTTAAAAAATCTGTTTTTGCAATTCCTTGATTATTTGATAATTGATCATTCACCATATTGTATCACATCTTGCATTGAAATGAATATTGATTAAGATAATCATTAGAGTCCAAATTTGTGTGCTAATTGTTAATTGACATTGATTTCCTTTTAAATTTTAAAAAGAGATTCCTATCGGAATTTGGGGACACAATTCACCCCCCCTCTTGTGTTAAGTACGATCCATCAATTGGTATCGGAGCCGGTTTGCTAAAACATAGGATTAACACCCTTATTAGCATTTTTATGACTTACACAAATTTGCATGTTGAGGCCGAAAGCCTTTCTATGGATATTCCACCTATCTTTGATGGTGACTATCCATTTTGGAAGAATAGAATGCGAATATTTATTAAATCTAGAGGCATAGACGTATGGAGAGTAGTAAAGGATGGTCCTCATTGTCCTAGTAGGAGTAGAGGAGATGAATGGACAAATAAGGACATTGAATTAATGTGCTTAAATGTTTATGCTATTAATCTCTTTCATATCTCTCTTAGTAGGTGGGGACTTGACCATATTTCCGGATATACAAATGCAAAGCAAGTTTGGGAAATGATGGAAAGAAAGTATGAAAGGTCAAATGGCGATGTGTGCCTAGTGACCAAAGTGGAGGAGATCTCTAGTGATAAAGAGGAAGAAATCAAGGCCAACCTTTGTTTGGTGGCAAAGGAAGAAGAGTTATCATCCATTCCGGATGATATGGTAAATGATTCTACACTACCCACTTATGATGAATTGAGTAATGTGTATGATGAATTATGTGATGCTCATAGTGACTTAATTTCTAAATACAAGCATGCTACAAAAGAAATATCTAGGCTTGTGAAAATTGAGAAATCACATGTGGATGAGATTAATGACTTGAATGATAAGTATGTTGATCTAAATGCAAAGCATGATAATATATATTTATCTCTTGATGCTTTGATGAAAGAAAATGAAAATCTTAGAAAGCAATTATCTATGCATGCTTCTAGTAGTAACATGGCAAATTGTAATACTTCAAAGATTCATGATTTGGATGCCTTGCGTGCTAGAGTGAATGAGTTAGAACAAGAGTTGAGAACATGGAATGAACATGAATGTATAATTTTGAACAACTCTACTTCTTTGCAACTTGAGCTTGATGATGTGAAAGAAAAGTATAGGATGTTAGAAATTCAATTTTCTAAATTCTCTATGAGTTCATCAAAGCTTGATGAGTTGCTTGCCTCTCAAAGACACTACCTTGATAAGAGTGGACTTGGATTTGATCCTACGAAACTCAAAGAAACCTTGAGTAGTGTTAGTACCATAGCCAAGCCTTCAAAAGGCAAGGCCAAGCTAGCTCATCCCATGGGTGAGACTAGTACCTCTAGGGAAACTCATCCTAGACTAAGGAGAGTTCACCTAAGGAGGTTGTGGGTGCCAAAGGGTTTGTGTGATATTGATGTGAAAGCATATGTGAAGAATTCTTTTAATATTAATGTATATGCAATTGTGGCCACTAACCCTAAAGGATCCAAGGTTTGGATACCTAAAACGTCTTGATCACACTTTATTTAGATGTGCTATCCATTGATACTAGACTTTATTGATTTGTTTCTCTTTAAAAAAAATAAAAAAAAAAAAAAAAAATTGAATGCTAGAATCTAAATGAAGGGGCTGCCCAAATATGATTTTTAATGATTGTCATTGAAAACGATTTTATTAGGTTATATGATGCTTGGTTGTTGTATGAGAGTTATGCATTTATACTATTTTTAATCTTTATTGAAAAAGATTGCAAATTAAGCATGAAATGCATGATATGTATGACAAAGGTTGAATATGAGAAAATCATTGAACAAATTATTTTTGTAATTTTTGTATGAAGAGAAAACCTAAAGTTATCCACTTTAGGAGTTTTAATTTAAAGATGCTACTTCTTGAATACAAAAGAAAATCTGGAGAATTTTGATGATAAAAGTGATATTTGTATGCTTCTTGATTACTTATCTCTTTCTAGTGCACACAATGCTTTTGATGCTAAGCCTAGAATGGTTAAGGAAAGTGTTTGTGTTAATTTTTATGATATATCCACACTTGAGGTCAATGTGCTTGTAGAGAAATAATTTTCAGATTTGAAGGACCTTGGACATCCCAAGGAGTTAATCTCAAATGGTACCCGTGGGGTACTTATCTTGGATGAGGATGCACCATTGGTAAAGAGCTCAAAAGAAGATGAAGATCTCAAATGATGAAGCAACACCAATTGGTGAGGAAAGTGTGCAACCCTTGGGGGAGCAACTCTAAATCAAGGAAAATATATTCAAAACATGGACAAGCACAAACACTCTAAGGAAGGAACAAATATTAAAGGAATATCATCAAGATGCTCAAACAAAAAGCTAGGAGGGTTTCGACGGTCATTTCTTAAACCTTTAAACTCCTTTGCATTATTTTTGTTAGATGCTTAACTTTAACTCAATTGCATTTGGAATGTTTGATTTTGGATGATATATGCTTTAGACATGATTAAATGATGATGATACGTGCATTAAGTTTGAATGAAGCATCATGGGTGCATATTTGCTTAATTGGTATCTCTTGTTGTTTTTCAATTCATTGGTATGCATGATTGAAGGGGGAGCATGCCCTAAGTCTAGAAATTCATGTTTTATCATTAATTGAAAAAGATAGAACGTATGTTAAGTTTTTTAAGTGAACTTGTTACATCTCTATAATTTGGAAGCAATATGTGGAATACATGACTTCTAGTGTGCTTTTATTACTATTCATGAACGCATGTATTTGGTTGGTGTCAACTCCTCTCCCTATTCCCTCTTGATTGACTACATTATAGGGAAGAGATAATGATTAGAAAAGATGCATTAAAATGACATATTCTAAATTGGTATACTTTCATGCGATATTTAGTATTTGAACTTTTATTGACGAAACATACTTATCTTGTATCAACCATGATGCATCCTTAAACTAGTACTTGAACTGATATATGAAATGGTTTATAGACCAAAGTTTAAGGGGGAGTGCATTTGGCATGTTTTGGTGAGAAGTATGTATGCTACTATACTTGAAGTGAGGGGGAGCTAATATGAACATTACTTTGTACTCGATCTATAGCTCACTTCATTTGCATGATTGAAAACAATTAAGAATTTGAGTATAAAATGAGAATTTCAATTAAACCTTAAGATCTTTTTGATAATTACAAAAAGGGGGGAGAAAGAATATAGTTTTTGGATAAAGATTGTAGTTCTTAAAAAAAAAAAATGATACATCTTTAGAAAACTACATTGCACATTTTGGAATCATCAAAAAGGGGGAGATTGTTGGACCAAGACTTAGTGTCTAGTCAACATTGTGTTTTTGATGATTGTGTATGATTGTATACTAAAATGTGTGTGAGCATGCTTGACTTGAACATATCCTAAAATGCTAGAAAACATGCTTAAATGGTTATTTGGTTAATTGTTTAGTATCTTAATTGTGCATATACAAATGAAGGCTTATGCATATCTCTATGTGAATTTGGTATCTATATATTTTTGAGATAGTGCTGGAAATTAAGTTTTGAAAATAAATATACATGGACTAAGTTAGGGTATTAATCTTCTAATGATCATAATTTATCTTACTTAGGTCCAAATTACTTGAAACTTGAACCACATGCACATGAAGGTTTAATATATGTTCTAGGACTATAATCATGAGAAATTAAGTGCATCACATATATATTTGGTCATATGCTTAAATTCCGCCAAAACTAGGTTTTACCTAATTTTGTGCATATGTGTTCTTTGTGAACGTAGTGAACCAAATGAACTCCGATTTAAATGAAATTTCGTGTGCATCTTAGTTTCATCACTATGAACATATTTGACTTAGTAAAGTTCAAGAGAAAATGTCATTTACACTGAGTTTGCAAAATAACATTGAATTTACACTTAGAATTTATCGGTTTCACTATTAGTGACTTATTTGCTTGGTTGAGTGACCAAACGATTTCCAATTGTTATGAAATTTTATGTGGACATTCTAATATATATAAAATGATTTATCATGCAGTAATACGAATTTTCTGGGTTGTTTTTCTAATGTAATTAACCTATGCGCTCTATATGAAGCTCTTTGAGCTTACATGCAATTGGGGAGTTCTACCTCCTATTTCTTTGTAGGTTAATCATCATGAGGATGTTATATCACTCAGAATTCAGTTTGCTCAAGGGAATTGAAGTCCGGTTTTCAAGTATGAGCTTGGATCTCTAGAAAACCAAGAAAAACCTATGTTCATCAACCTTCCACTAAGGCATTTTGATTGATGATTGGAACTAGCCTTAGGGCTGTATAATATGGATATATTGGTGCTGCCAAATTCAGAGTTTGAAGTCAAGATTGGAGGGACATGTTTGGTCATGTGAAGGATCTCTTATCTTCATCAAACAAGATCTTGCACATGCTTCCTTTATTGAGGTCAATGATAAGATTTTTGTGAGAAGAAAATTGATGAAGCTAAAGGACAAATGCAATGGTTGAAATTTGTAAGAGATGAGAAAGTATATTTTGCAACTAGACAAGACTTAGATTATGAAGATATTCTTGAAGACTACAAGCTCCAACGGTACACTAATCTATGGCCGAGATTGAATTGTTTTGAATTATGAATGGATCAGATTACAACAAGACTTGAAGGGTTAAGATGACCATTTAAAAGGTGAATCCAATGGTTGTGCATAAGACCATATTCTTGCTTGCAATTTTTGACTTAAAAGAAGATCTTACTTGATTTTTGGAGTCAAAGATGGTTGCAAGTTGCTACACATTTTGTAGGAAATCATTGGAGATACCAAGGCCAAGATTTAGTGTAAGTTTGATCAAATGGTCAAAGATGACAAAATTGTTGGAGATACCAAGGTCAAGATTTGGTGCAAGTTTGATCAAATTGTCAAAGATGGCTGCAAGTGCACATGACAACTCAAATCTTGGAAAGCTAGACTTGGAAAATAATGCAAGTGCAACGGCTACATATTGTAAGGTCAAGATTTAATGATCTATTCATTCAATGGCCAAGATTTGCACATGTAATTGAAGGTCGAGATTTGAAGATAGAAAAAGATCCAATGGTGGAAATCACAAGAGCTTGGTAAATTATAAAGAGGGGTTCTTCCTCATTCCAACTTGGAGAAGCCAAAATTATATTGAAGAAATTCTTGCTCTCAAAGCTTTCAAGCTAGTTTGTGCCATTGAATCCAAGCTTCTACCCAAAGCCACTCTAAAGGCTTCCTCACTATTTTGCTTTTGCAAAGAGGGAGTGCTTCTCATTTGGCTTCTTATTTTCAGATTCGAAAATCCTCATTATTCTTCATTTTCTATCCAACCCGTGAGGTTATATTGTGATTCTTGAGTGTTCCTCAACCCTATTTGCTTAGTGCAAACCTTGAGTGAACTATTTATACCGAACACTTGTAAAAGTCCCTTCATTGGGCAAAAACCTTGTTGAGGTTGAGTTTAAGGGAGTGCTTGAAACCCTTGGTTGTAAAGTTTGAAGATTATCTTGAAATCTTCAGTTTTAAGGGTGACCTAAAAACCCTTGTGAGTTTTGTGGAGCTCTTGAGAAAACCACATCCTTAGTGGAGGTTGAAAAATCCTAGGTTGGTGAACCTAGGTAGTAGATGTAGGAGAAGAGTCTCCGAACTACTATAAATTGCTGTGTGGACTTTCTTGATTGCATTGCTTGCTTGTTGATTGATTAAGTGTTTTGATTGCAGAATTTTCTGAACCACTAGTCTGTCCGTGCACTGTTCACATAGCTAAACTTTGAATTTTAATCTGAATTTTTGATATAGTATTCATTAGGGTGTTGTGATACTGCATACCAAATTTCATTGAATTCTGACTTGATTTGCTAGGTGAAATTTGAGTTGTTAAATCTATGCGCAGTGTGTTGTTTAAAAAATCTGTTTTTGCAATTCCTTGATTATTTGATAATTGATCATTCACCATATTGTATCACATCTTGCATTGAAATGAATATTGATTAAGATAATCATTAGAGTCCAAATTTGTGTGCTAATTGTTAATTGACATTGATTTCCTTTTAAATTTTAAAAAGAGATTCCTATCGGAATTTGGGGACACAATTCACCCCCCCTCTTGTGTTAAGTACGATCCATCAATTGGTATCGGAGCCGGTTTGCTAAAACATAGGATTAACACCCTTATTAGCATTTTTATGACTTACACAAATTTGCATGTTGAGGCCGAAAGCCTTTCTATGGATATTCCACCTATCTTTGATGGTGACTATCCATTTTGGAAGAATAGAATGCGAATATTTATTAAATCTAGAGGCATAGACGTATGGAGGGTAGTAAAGGATGGTCCTCATTGTCCTAGTAGGAGTAGAGGAGATGAATGGACAAATAAGGACATTGAATTAATGTGCTTAAATGTTTATGCTATTAATCTCTTTCATATCTCTCTTAGTAGGTGGGGACTTGACCATATTTCCGGATATACAAATGCAAAGCAAGTTTGGGAAATGATGGAAAGAAAGTATGAAAGGTCAAATGGCGATGTGTGCCTAGTGACCAAAGTGGAGGAGATCTCTAGTGATAAAGAGGAAGAAATCAAGGCCAACCTTTGCTTGGTGGCAAAGGAAGAAGAGTTATCATCCATTCCGGATGATATGGTAAATGATTCTACACTACCCACTTATGATGAATTGAGTAATGTGTATGATGAATTATGTGATGCTCATAGTGACTTAATTTCTAAATACAAGCATGCTACAAAAGAAATATCTAGGCTTGTGAAAATTGAGAAATCACATGTGGATGAGATTAATGACTTGAATGATAAGTATGTTGATCTAAATGCAAAGCATGATAATATATATTTATCTCTTGATGCTTTGATGAAAGAAAATGAAAATCTTAGAAAGCAATTATCTATGCATGCTTCTAGTAGTAACATGGCAAATTGTAATACTTCAAAGATTCATGATTTGGATGCCTTGCGTGCTAGAGTGAATGAGTTAGAACAAGAGTTGAGAACATGGAATGAACATGAATGTATAATTTTGAACAACTCTACTTCTTTGCAACTTGAGCTTGATGATGTGAAAGAAAAGTATAGGATGTTAGAAATTCAATTTTCTAAATTCTCTATGAGTTCATCAAAGCTTGATGAGTTGCTTGCCTCTCAAAGACACTACCTTGATAAGAGTGGACTTGGATTTGATCCTACGAAACTCAAAGAAACCTTGAGTAGTGTTAGTACCATAGCCAAGCCTTCAAAAGGCAAGGCCAAGCTAGCTCATCCCATGGGTGAGACTAGTACCTCTAGGGAAACTCATCCTAGACTAAGGAGAGTTCACCTAAGGAGGTTGTGGGTGCCAAAGGGTTTGTGTGATATTGATGTGAAAGCATATGTGAAGAATTCTTTTAATATTAATGTATATGCAATTGTGGCCACTAACCCTAAAGGATCCAAGGTTTGGATACCTAAAACGTCTTGATCACACTTTATTTAGATGTGCTATCCATTGATACTAGACTTTATTGATTTGTTTCTCTTTAAAAAAAATAAAAAAAAAAAAAAAAAAATTGAATGCTAGAATCTAAATGAAGGGGCTGCCCAAATATGATTTTTAATGATTGTCATTGAAAACGATTTTATTAGGTTATATGATGCTTGGTTGTTGTATGAGAGTTATGCATTTATACTATTTTTAATCTTTATTGAAAAAGATTGCAAATTAAGCATGAAATGCATGATATGTATGACAAAGGTTGAATATGAGAAAATCATTGAACAAATTATTTTTGTAATTTTTGTATGAAGAGAAAACCTAAAGTTATCCACTTTAGGAGTTTTAATTTAAAGATGCTACTTCTTGAATACAAAAGAAAATCTGGAGAATTTTGATGATAAAAGTGATATTTGTATGCTTCTTGATTACTTATCTCTTTCTAGTGCACACAATGCTTTTGATGCTAAGCCTAGAATGGTTAAGGAAAGTGTTTGTGTTAATTTTTATGATATATCCACACTTGAGGTCAATGTGCTTGTAGAGAAATAATTTTCAGATTTGAAGGACCTTGGACATCCCAAGGAGTTAATCTCAAATGGTACCCGTGGGGTACTTATCTTGGATGAGGATGCACCATTGGTAAAGAGCTCAAAAGAAGATGAAGATCTCAAATGATGAAGCAACACCAATTGGTGAGGAAAGTGTGCAACCCTTGGGGGAGCAACTCTAAATCAAGGAAAATATATTCAAAACATGGACAAGCACAAACACTCTAAGGAAGGAACAAATATTAAAGGAATATCATCAAGATGCTCAAACAAAAAGCTAGGAGGGTTTCGACGGTCATTTCTTAAACCTTTAAACTCCTTTGCATTATTTTTGTTAGATGCTTAACTTTAACTCAATTGCATTTGGAATGTTTGATTTTGGATGATATATGCTTTAGACATGATTAAATGATGATGATACGTGCATTAAGTTTGAATGAAGCATCATGGGTGCATATTTGCTTAATTGGTATCTCTTGTTGTTTTTCAATTCATTGGTATGCATGATTGAAGGGGGAGCATGCCCTAAGTCTAGAAATTCATGTTTTATCATTAATTGAAAAAGATAGAACGTATGTTAAGTTTTTTAAGTGAACTTGTTACATCTCTATAATTTGGAAGCAATATGTGGAATACATGACTTCTAGTGTGCTTTTATTACTATTCATGAACGCATGTATTTGGTTGGTGTCAACTCCTCTCCCTATTCCCTCTTGATTGACTACATTATAGGGAAGAGATAATGATTAGAAAAGATGCATTAAAATGACATATTCTAAATTGGTATACTTTCATGCGATATTTAGTATTTGAACTTTTATTGACGAAACATACTTATCTTGTATCAACCATGATGCATCCTTAAACTAGTACTTGAACTGATATATGAAATGGTTTATAGACCAAAGTTTAAGGGGGAGTGCATTTGGCATGTTTTGGTGAGAAGTATGTATGCTACTATACTTGAAGTGAGGGGGAGCTAATATGAACATTACTTTGTACTCGATCTATAGCTCACTTCATTTGCATGATTGAAAACAATTAAGAATTTGAGTATAAAATGAGAATTTCAATTAAACCTTAAGATCTTTTTGATAATTACAAAAAGGGGGGAGAAAGAATATAGTTTTTGGATAAAGATTGTAGTTCTTAAAAAAAAAAAAATGATACATCTTTAGAAAACTACATTGCACATTTTGGAATCATCAAAAAGGGGGAGATTGTTGGACCAAGACTTAGTGTCTAGTCAACATTGTGTTTTTGATGATTGTGTATGATTGTATACTAAAATGTGTGTGAGCATGCTTGACTTGAACATATCCTAAAATGCTAGAAAACATGCTTAAATGGTTATTTGGTTAATTGTTTAGTATCTTAATTGTGCATATACAAATGAAGGTTTATGCATATCTCTATGTGAATTTGGTATCTATATATTTTTGAGATAGTGCTGGAAATTAAGTTTTGAAAATAAATATACATGGACTAAGTTAGGGTATTAATCTTCTAATGATCATAATTTATCTTACTTAGGTCCAAATTACTTGAAACTTGAACCACATGCACATGAAGGTTTAATATATGTTCTAGGACTATAATCATGAGAAATTAAGTGCATCACATATATATTTGGTCATATGCTTAAATTCCGCCAAAACTAGGTTTTACCTAATTTTGTGCATATGTGTTCTTTGTGAACGTAGTGAACCAAATGAACTCCGATTTAAATGAAATTTCGTGTGCATCTTAGTTTCATCACTATGAACATATTTGACTTAGTAAAGTTCAAGAGAAAATGTCATTTACACTGAGTTTGCAAAATAACATTGAATTTACACTTAGAATTTATCGGTTTCACTATTAGTGACTTATTTGCTTGGTTGAGTGACCAAACGATTTCCAATTGTTATGAAATTTTATGTGGACATTCTAATATATATAAAATGATTTATCATGCAGTAATACGAATTTTCTGGGTTGTTTTTCTAATGTAATTAACCTATGCGCTCTATATGAAGCTCTTTGAGCTTACATGCAATTGGGGAGTTCTACCTCCTATTTCTTTGTAGGTTAATCATCATGAGGATGTTATATCACTCAGAATTCAGTTTGCTCAAGGGAATTGAAGTCCGGTTTTCAAGTATGAGCTTGGATCTCTAGAAAACCAAGAAAAACCTATGTTCATCAACCTTCCACTAAGGCATTTTGATTGATGATTGGAACTAGCCTTAGGGCTGTATAATATGGATATATTGGTGCTGCCAAATTCAGAGTTTGAAGTCAAGATTGGAGGGACATGTTTGGTCATGTGAAGGATCTCTTATCTTCATCAAACAAGATCTTGCACATGCTTCCTTTATTGAGGTCAATGATAAGATTTTTGTGAGAAGAAAATTGATGAAGCTAAAGGACAAATGCAATGGTTGAAATTTGTAAGAGATGAGAAAGTATATTTTGCAACTAGACAAGACTTAGATTATGAAGATATTCTTGAAGACTACAAGCTCCAACGGTACACTAATCTATGGCCGAGATTGAATTGTTTTGAATTATGAATGGATCAGATTACAACAAGACTTGAAGGGTTAAGATGACCATTTAAAAGGTGAATCCAATGGTTGTGCATAAGACCATATTCTTGCTTGCAATTTTTGACTTAAAAGAAGATCTTACTTGATTTTTGGAGTCAAAGATGGTTGCAAGTTGCTACACATTTTGTAGGAAATCATTGGAGATACCAAGGCCAAGATTTAGTGTAAGTTTGATCAAATGGTCAAAGATGACAAAATTGTTGGAGATACCAAGGTCAAGATTTGGTGCAAGTTTGATCAAATTGTCAAAGATGGCTGCAAGTGCACATGACAACTCAAATCTTGGAAAGCTAGACTTGGAAAATAATGCAAGTGCAACGGCTACATATTGTAAGGTCAAGATTTAATGATCTATTCATTCAATGGCCAAGATTTGCACATGTAATTGAAGGTCGAGATTTGAAGATAGAAAAAGATCCAATGGTGGAAATCACAAGAGCTTGGTAAATTATAAAGAGGGGTTCTTCCTCATTCCAACTTGGAGAAGCCAAAATTATATTGAAGAAATTCTTGCTCTCAAAGCTTTCAAGCTAGTTTGTGCCATTGAATCCAAGCTTCTACCCAAAGCCACTCTAAAGGCTTCCTCACTATTTTGCTTTTGCAAAGAGGGAGTGCTTCTCATTTGGCTTCTTATTTTCAGATTCGAAAATCCTCATTATTCTTCATTTTCTATCCAACCCGTGAGGTTATATTGTGATTCTTGAGTGTTCCTCAACCCTATTTGCCTAGTGCAAACCTTGAGTGAACTATTTATACCGAACACTTGTAAAAGTCCCTTCATTGGGCAAAAACCTTGTTGAGGTTGAGTTTAAGGGAGTGCTTGAAACCCTTGGTTGTAAAGTTTGAAGATTATCTTGAAATCTTCAGTTTTAAGGGTGACCTAAAAACCCTTGTGAGTTTTGTGGAGCTCTTGAGAAAACCACATCCTTAGTGGAGGTTGAAAAATCCTAGGTTGGTGAACCTAGGTAGTAGATGTAGGAGAAGAGTCTCCGAACTACTATAAATTGCTGTGTGGACTTTCTTGATTGCATTGCTTGCTTGTTGATTGATTAAGTGTTTTGATTGCAGAATTTTCTGAACCACTAGTCTGTCCGTGCACTGTTCACATAGCTAAACTTTGAATTTTAATCTGAATTTTTGATATAGTATTCATTAGGGTGTTGTGATACTGCATACCAAATTTCATTGAATTCTGACTTGATTTGCTAGGTGAAATTTGAGTTGTTAAATCTATGCGCAGTGTGTTGTTTAAAAAATCTGTTTTTGCAATTCCTTGATTATTTGATAATTGATCATTCACCATATTGTATCACATCTTGCATTGAAATGAATATTGATTAAGATAATCATTAGAGTCCAAATTTGTGTGCTAATTGTTAATTGACATTGATTTCCTTTTAAATTTTAAAAAGAGATTCCTATCGGAATTTGGGGACACAATTCACCCCCCCTCTTGTGTTAAGTACGATCCATCATTTTTTACAAGAGATAACATATAAATGAAAACGTACTGATTTGGTGTATTCTCTAAAAATATTTCATGAAATAACTTTATCATAAATTTTTATAGGTTTTAATTTTTACTAGTGTAATACCCAACACGAGTGGCAGGGCCACAAGTCTCTGTAATGCAAGTTTGGTGGTATTTGCCGAGTCACTGAGTGGCAAAGGGGTTGTCTCTTGTCCCACATCGCCCAGACAAAGATGTGAAATATATTATATAATAGGTCAAACTTCCTAACTAGTAACAAACACTTTTCCTAGGCTCAAACTAGTATATATGGATTGGTGTTGGACATGGGAAGACAAAGTCGTGTGGACGAATATGGACTTGCCTAAAGCGAACAAAATATTACTAGTGCAGAGGGGGAGGTGTTACAGATGGTATCGGAGCTGAGGCCACAGGGTTTAACGTGTGGGCACTCACAGACATCTATTAGCATGTGGACCAGACAGGGACGTGAGCCCTTAAGGGGGAGTCTGTAACACTGAGCTTGAGTGGGCAGGGACATAAGCCTCTACAGTGCAAACTTAGTGGTGCTTGGCGAGCTACTAAATGGTGAAATAGGTTAATTCTCTTGTCCCACATCGTCTTGGAGAAGATGTGAAATACAATATATAATGGGCCAAACTTCCTATCTACTAACAAGTAATTTTCCTGGGCTCAAACTAGTTTGAACTGGTGTTGGGATTGGGAGACAAAATCGTGTGGGCCAGTATGGACTGAGATCAAAGTGAACAAAGTGTTACTAGTGCAGAGGGGTGGGCTCACAACTAGATATGAGTTTTTCCAACCTAGCCATCAACCAAACCTCCTATGCAATAAAAAATAAACATCATCAAAGCAGTCTCTTTAAAGAATAATTTAATATAATTTTCTCTTTCAAATACAGGTCTCAAACATTATATTTGTTGACCAACCTATCGGAACTGGTTTTAGTTATTCAATTGATGATACGGATATAAGACGCAATCTAGTTGATGTCACCAAGGATTTGTATAACTTCTTGCAGGTTCATATATTCTCTCATTTTATCTATATACGAATATTGAATTACATTTTTTCTTATTGTTTTATTTTTATTCCTAAATATTGACAGGCCTTTTTTAACGAACATCCTAAACTTGTTCAAAATGATTTTTTCATAACTGGACAATCTTTTGCTGGACACTATGCTCCAGTTTTGGCATCTCATATCCATCAAGAAAATAAAGCCAACCCAAAAATTCATATAAAACTTAAGGTATCTTTTTGCCTCAATCCATAATCTTCAATATTAAACTTGATTTGAGTTTGACTTATATCACTTTACAGGGAGTTGCCATTGGTAATGGACTTACAAATCCTAGACTCCAATATGAAATATTACCATATTACGCTCGACGTTGTAAGTTAATAGAAGAAGAAGATTATTTGCATATAAAGAACACGATGCTTCCAAAATGTATGAAAGCTACTGAAGATTGTGGTGAATACTACCCTCTAACTTCTATTTACGTTTCTTATTTATTTGTATATGCATTTTATCATATTATATTGTATGAATCAGGATGTTTATTTTCTTTTCGATAAACAATATAGTTTTTGACAGAAAACTCATTATTCGATGAACTAATTATCTTCTATAAAAAGTAAATTCTCATACTGAACTTGAGTAGAAGTTTTTCTTCTTTTGGTTTTTTCATCAGACATGGGTAATGAAACTGATTGCCTCATTGCATTTGATAGTTGTGATGGTATGTTTGGCGAAATCCACAGAAGAACCCAAAATATAAATGTAAGTAATCATTAGACTTTTGTGTCTACCTATACATATATTTTTCTAAGGATAAATTGCAAGATGTTAACATTAATGTCCCTTGTGATACAGTATTATGATTATAGAAAGCCACGTATTGGCCACTTGAACTATGACTTCTCTCGCTTGGAGAATTTTATGAATAATCAAGAAGTAAAGGAAGCTCTAGGTGTACCAGACATACCATTTGTTACATTAAGCTCTAAGGTATATGAGGCAATGGAGGGAGAATATATGAAAAATTCTGATACAGGAATTCCAGCTCTACTTGCAGATGGAATTAAAGTCCTTATCTATGTGGGAGAATTTGATCTCGTATGCAACTATGTTGGTAAGCCTCACCTTGGTCTATTTTGTAAATTTTCATGTGTTTATGATTTTTATATTTTTATATTCCTGGCAACGTCTTAAAACCCGAGCTCGGTTGGCCGGTAAAATCAGTTAAACCGGGTTACCAAATGTAGTTCGGTTACAATTCCAATCCAATCCCTTTGATCCTCCTTAACCCGGATTAACCCACTAAACTAGACGATCCAGAAGGGTCTCGATTATAAATTTCTCAAATTACCAATTTTATTCATTAATTAATGCAATATTAATTCTTAGTTAATAAAATATTTTCATAATAAATACACTATCAATATAAACATGACTTATACTTAGTATATTTAATTAAATTGATAAGTAAATGTATCTAAATTTGAAATTATCAAATACGGTATACATGGTAAAATGCCTATTATCATATTAATTACCAAATGGCATTAAAATTTTAACTTCCATAAGCCAGTCAAATAGGAATTAACTTCGCAAAACAAAAGTTTTGTATATAAATGAATTTTAGAATAATTATAAATCGAAATATTAATTAGCAAATTAACTTAAATAAATCACGCAAATTAATGCATCCAACCGGGTCAGAACATGTCCCAAGTTTTCAAACACTAATTCTTAGTATTTATATTTGAAAAGGAAATTTTAAACGGGTCACTGAAATGGCATGGCATGGTAAGGAAGAATTTCTTAAACCTCAAAGTCTTGTGTCATTTTATGTTGATGGTATCGAAATGGGAGCGTTGAGAAGCCATGGACCTTTATCGTTTCTCCAGGTTTGTAAAATTTTTTTGTATATATAATTTAATATATATGTGTTTAATATATAATTTAATATGTCTGGTTACTCTCAATATACATTTGGTTTATGATGCTGGTCATATGGTTCCAATGGATCAACCAAAAACTGCCTTACACATGATTCAAAGATGGATGCAAGAAGCATAGAGTATTTTCTACGATATGGTGTGTTGTATATTGGCTTCCATACATTTTAGTTTAGACGATAAGCGTATGTGACATGATTGAAGCCTTCGAAACCGCCATGTAGAATTAGTGTGAGGATCCAATAACTTGAATCGAGCCATAAGTGTTATGGAAATTTGAAATTTTACTATTGAAACTATCTTGTCTTTCTAAGTCAAGAATGATATATATTCTACAAGCATTTCCTAATTATTATAATTTTGGAAAGACTTTGGTTTCTAATTGCTTTAAGGTAAGAAACCTTCTTCAAGAGACATTCTTAGTGATCGTCATTACCATTAAAAAAATGGCAAAAGGCAAATGTCATTGAACTCCCAATTTCAATTATGGAAGAGACTAAAGAATTCTCTACTTTGTTGAACCATTCTGGTATGACAAACTTGACGAATCTTCTAGACACCAAGATATTATCGTGATTTGCTATCACAATAATATTTGATTCTGCACATAAAGATCTCTCCTCCATGATTTCTTCTTTGATCTCTTCTTGCAGCAATAGATCTTTTTCATCTGGATACTCATCGAAAATTGGCAGCAATAATTCCTCATCTTGTTCATCCACGAACTTCACGAAAGGCTTGGTTAAACTTGCCACTTCTTGTTCCTCTTCATTAAAGATTGATGTTGATGGTGCATCAAACCTTTCCTCGATCTCAAAATAATTGTCATAGATTTGTAATCCTACCTCCCACAACATTAGATTAGGATTCCTGACGTGGCCCCTTCCCTTAACACCTTCGACGCCAAAAGAATTATCAAAGTCATCAAGAACTAAACGAAAGTACGTTTAGAGAAGAATCTATGTTTTTCTTATCATTCAACAAAAACTAATCTCTAATGAGAGTTTACAATTTTTAAATAATAGAAGGAAAATAAAACCCTAAGGAAACCCTAATTAGATAAAAGAAAACTCTAATTAAATAAAAAAATAAACCAAATTTTAAAAAAACACACTGGCCTTCCTCGAGGAAGGGCTGTGACCTTTCTCAAGGAAGAACAATCTGCCCTTGACGAGTTCGCACTGCTTCACCTTGACTTTTCTAGCCCAATACTCGGCAAGTTTCTAGCTGATACAAGATTATGAATGATGTCAACTTCAGCCATTACAAATACAAGAAATCCTAATTATTGTGATGACTTGCAGAAAATTATTTAACCAATATTGTTTGTGGTACAACAAGATTGTTTTGTAAAAAAAAAATAGTGCATTCTTCAATTGGTTTCTCCCTCCTTTTCTCCCTCCCACTCTCACAACATAACACTGCCACTCACCGGAGCTCCTCCGTCCGACCACCAATCGGAGCTGTCGACTCATCGAACGGAAGTGCCCGACCACCATGGTCATTTCCCGACCCTCCACACCACCCATTGTCATTACTTTTCTCCACCAAACCTAGCAAATCAAGTAAAAAGAAGACAAACCATATTGGCATATTCAAAATAAAACTCAATTGGAAAACAAACGTCTCAAATCTCAACCACCAGCCACAAAAAAAGTTCAAAAACACGCACACACATAAACACAAACACCTTACAGACAGAAAGCAAAAAAATAATGAATTTATTAAATTTCAAAGCATTGCTTTGGCTTTATATTTAATCATTTAGTGTTCAGAAGGCTGGCAGTCTAACCAGACCAACAACCAGTAAATAACAAGCAATGCATTCAAACGCTGTTGTCTTTTTCTGAACATTATTAGGTAAACTTTCTCTTTCAGACACTTCACCTTTTTGTCATTTTGTGCAACTACTAATGTCTCTAGTCATCAATTCAATAATTTATATTAACCCTCGTGTTTTTTTGGGTTATATCTGTTGAATCAAGCTTTAATCTTGCTCTCCTTTGTTAGATCACATGCTCCATTTTGCCAAAATAAGGTCTACAGATTGCTAACAGAAGCATTTATAGTTTTAGGAGCAAATAATAAATAATTAAAATAAAAGCCTTTAGAACTGTGGGACCCCCCACAATGCCACCACTAGAATACCTATATTCCAATCTAAACAATAGGTTCACTGCATACATATACAAATAGTATGTACACATTTTGAATGGTACTGTATATTTAATGATATCAAATGTGTATGTTTTCTAAATAAAGGTTCTGAAAACTAATCTACATGGTTTTTTAAGCAGTATGTACAAGTTTTCAAACACTATACATTGGCATGCCATGTACATGTAAAAAGCTCACACATTTATTGATATTATGCTATAAACGTGCAGTTTTGACAGCCTACAAGGAAACAGTTGATTTTCATGACACAATTAGCAATGGAATTGCAATTCCGTCATTAATATGATTTATACTACAGACAAACTTTCTTCTTACCTTCATTCTCATTTGCTCCCTTCTCTATCATTTATCATCCTCTCATTTCTCTGCTTCATCTTCCTTACTACCTCTTTCTCTTTCTTCTATTCACATTTGGTTTTTTTTTATCATAGAAGTGCTTGAGTCTCATACGTGGATGTAGAACAGAGTTGGACCCCAATCGAGTTGGAATTACTGAAGAGTTCTTGAAAGGGGTTTGAGGAGTTCATTGATTATGCTTGTAAAAATAATTCAACTTTCAAAATATAGAAACAATAAAGTGTCCATGTGTTAGGTGCAAGTGCACAAGATTTCGAGGGTTAGAGGATGTATGGATGTACTTATATATAAAATGTTTTGAACCTGGATATCACTACTGAACAAGTCATGGTGAAGAAATGTCGAATATTGCTCCTGTGGCGGTTGTCGATGTGTAAGCAGATGCTGCAAATTACTATTGGCAAAGCAATTATTGGGCTAACTTCAACCCATACGAGCATATTGTAATGGACGCTATTGGATTGTTGGTTGGGGAGGAGCTTTTACAATGAGATAATTACAACAAATAGTTCATGCCGGAACCACCAAATCCTGAGGTGCAAAGTTTCTTAGACATGTTGTCTACTACCCAAGCTCCACCGTGGGATGGATGCGACTCATACTCGGAGTTTTCAGCTGCGATGACACTTTTAAGCATTAAGCTAACTATAATATGCCACAGAGTTATTTCGCAAACGTCATTCACCTTATTAAAGAGACGATGCCTGCAGATAATAGGATGCTTGTAGATTTCTATCAAGCCAATAAGTTGGTGTCTAAACTCGGACTTAAGTATCAATTAATCGATTGTTGTACAGATGGTTGTATGATACTTCCTCTATCCCAATTTGTTTGTCATCCTTTGAAAATCTAACTTTTTAAGGAGATATGATTTAATACAATTCAACTACACAAAATAGCCATGTTATTCTAGATTTACCCTTACTTATGGTGGTATTTTTTTCCTTGAAACAATGGTCATTAAAGTTACAAGGGTAATTTTGAAATACAACGACAAAATTGTTAATTAATGAAGAAAAGTGACACCAGTTTTGGGACAACCCAAAATAGAAAGGAGGACTAAGAAAATTGAACGGAAGGAGTATACTATAAGGATGACACTAATTTGGCACATTGAAAATTTTGCGAGGCAAACTATTGTAAGCCTCGGAGAACTAGATGTGGAAATTTGAAGGAGATTTCAATTAAACGCATGTGGTACCTGCTATTGATTCCCAGGTTTTCGAGGCTATTTAATTCAACAGTTACAACAAAGAAGATGAGGTGGCATTATGAGCATCAATGTGAGTCCAACATCCTGTGTCATCCATTTGATGGAGAAGCATGGAAATACTCTGACAGAACATATCGAGATTTCACTTCAGATATGTAGAATACAAGACTAGGTTTGTGTGCAGATGATTTCACTCATATCACACAATCTGGCAAGAACTATTCATGTTGGCTTGTGATTTTGGCTCCTTATAATTTATTGGTTGGGATGTGCACAAAAAGAGAGTTTATGTTCCTGACAATAATCATTTCGGGTCCTCATAATTGGAAGAGAAGAATCGATATTTATCTCCAACCCTTAATAGACGAGCTCAATCAGTTGTCATAACATACGATATGTCAATGAAAATTTTTTTTGTTATAAGAGCTACGTTGACGTGGACTATCAATGACTTTCCTACCTATGATATGCTGTATGAATGAATGACACAGGAGAAGTTAGCATGTCCTTGCTGCATGAAGCGTTCAAGGGTGTTTACCTTGAAAAATGGTTGGAAAAATTTCTGATTTGATTGTCATAGACAATTTTTGCCTACGAGACATCAATTTATGCGGAACAAGGATGTATTTTCCAAGAATCAAATGGAGATATCAAAATCTCCTCCACATTTGAATGGAGAAAAAGTATTGTGTCAGTTTTGAACTTTCCAAAGATTATTGAGACATGCCCATTATCATCGTCGGGATATGGCCAAAAACATAATTGCACCAAAAAGAGCATCTTCTTGGATCTACCTTATTGGCTCAATAATATCATACAACATAACCTCAATGTCAAGCATATTGAGAAGAACATGTTCGATAACATTTTCAATATGTGTATGGATGTTAAAGGAAAAATAAAGGATAATGCTAAGTTTGGATTGAATATTTTGCATTATTATAACACAGAGCTTTAGAGTTAGTTGAGTATGGCAACAGTAAATCTTTCAAACCAAAAACACAATTTTGTCTCAACATGGAGTAAAAAAGGGTTGTTTGTGCTTGGGTCTCTAGTTTGAAGTTGTCAAACGGTTATGCATCTAAGCGAGGCAGGTGTGTAGATATGAGGGAAAGAAAGCTACTTGGGATGAAAATTCCTTGTCATATTTCTTACTGGAGCAAATGACCTTAAAAATACTCAATATATAGTACATGGATCTGCATTACAACGGCAATACATTAACATGATAATGTAGGTCAATATTAGTCTAATATTAATTTTTGCAACAGTAACATGATGATGTTACTGTTTGAAACAGTAACTTGAAAGAAAAAGTCTCAAATCCAGACGATTTCGGCAAGGTTCGCTACATCACCACCGCCATTAGAGTCCCCTCACTGAGATGCACAATACCCAACCATATTTTGTCTAAAATGGCCACTAAAAAGGGAGACTCAGAGCTGATACATTTTGCTCACGTAATGTTACTATTTCAAATAGTAACATACGATCTCAAATCTATATTAATATTGAAACAGTAACATACGATCTCAGATATAACAAGATAAAGACGAAAACTAATAAAAATAAGAAGGATAGTAAAAAAAATGAAAAAGATGATTGTGGAGGTGCGATGATGGTGGAAGAGCGACGGTGGTGGTGGTGGCAGTAGTGATGGTGGAGATGGAGGCGGATAGTGGCAGTGGTGGAGATGGAGGCAAACATGGCAATGGTGAAGATGGAGAGCAGGTGTCTTAGATATGAGTTTCTTTTTAAAAAT
Organism: Tripterygium wilfordii; assembly: GCF_013401445.1. Lineage (NCBI taxonomy): Eukaryota > Viridiplantae > Streptophyta > Magnoliopsida > Celastrales > Celastraceae > Tripterygium > Tripterygium wilfordii. The sequence goes on from NC_052241.1 coordinate 7,892,828, forward strand.
TCATATCTATTGGAGAAGAATGGTAAATGTGAGATTATGTAATTATCAATTTTTAAATGAGGTATTTATGTGGAAAAAGGTACTTATATGGAGAAGAGAATTTTTGTTTGACTTATGTGTCCAACATTTGTCAAGGTGGGTATTAAAATGACATTTTTCCAAATAAATTTATCAAAGTCCAAAGCCCAATTGATTTTTGAAGAAACCCAATTAATTCAACCCAACCCAAAACCCAAAATCTGACAAAAACTCAAGTCCATACTATCCAAAGCCGAACTAATTCAACCCATAAAGACAAGCCCAAAGTCCAATTAATTTTGAAGCAAGCCCAATTCTTAACTTCTCACAAATCCAACCCAAGCCCATAAATTCGCAGCCCAAATGCCCAATTAATTTCATGACCCACAAACCCAAGCCTATGAGTCTAAGACCCAATTAGTTTCAAGACAAGCCCAAACCCCACACCCAAAAGAAGAAACTCTAAAAATGTTGGGATCAAATAAAGGGTGTGTTTGGTACCGCGTTGGTTGGGGCGGGCCCAATTTCCCTGCTCACCCCACCAAATGGGCTATTAAGTTAGTAGTTACCGCCGGGGCAGTAACCCTCCAAATGGAGCTTGTTGTGCAGCATTTTTCATAATACTGTAGCTTTTTGACATGGGTCCCACGCCAAAATCTATAGCCCTTTATTTTTTAAAATTTTTGTGTAGGTTCCACACATTTGGTATAAAGTACTTATATTTTAAGCATGGGACCCACCCAAAAATTAAAGTTTTAGCATTATTTAGTATTATACTACTTAATAACTTTTTAATAAAAATTGTGTTTAAACTTAATAACTGTATAAAAATTATAATTATATTTTAATAATAATTATAAATTCATTTATAATTATAATAATTAATATTAATATTGAAATAAAAATTTAAAATTTAAAACATACAAATAAAACGTCACGCCCTGACCCTCGGAGCGTGAGGAGAAGGAAACAGGAAGATAAATGACATCATGCACCACTAACTCCACACAACTCCAATAGAGTTGAGAGAAAATCGAGTAGAAAATCGGGCAGTATCTCCCCATAAATTGAAGAATGTCATCCTGCTCATATACAAAAAAATCAACCAGTTCATAATAATCGAATAACATCCAGAAACAATCAGAATCAATCTAGTCAAGACCCTCAGGGTCCACTACCACAACCATACTACCAGACACAGGAGTCTCAATATTCCGGAGTACCCTCCTAGTCATCCAACACAAATTCTGAAAACAATCTCATAATGTGTGTGTATATATATATATATAATCCCAAACTAACAGAGGACATCCAAAGTCCAACACATAAGCTAATCACTCGTTCAAGCCACCACGGTCACGCCCCCTCCTGTTGATCTGTAGTACCGACCTCAAAAACAAACTCACCTCAAATGATAGAAAAGAGGGAATGAGCCGAATGCCCAGTAGGGATATAAATAGAGTGTAATGAGAAGCTGAATTTAAAGATAGTAAATACAACAACATGTCAATACAAAAATATGCACACCTGGTCACCCATCCGAACCTCCAAACTCACCTCCAATGACTCCTCAATCATTATCACAATGCTACCATGCCAATCTCATAATGCCACACTAGAGCCGCCACGCAATTCTCTAGTACCGAGTCGATCACATAAAGCCACACTAGAGCCGCCATGCAGTTCTCTAGTACCTGGCTATCTCATATATCCACACAAGAGTCTCAATCTCAAGGAGCACCCTCTTGGCCCTAAAACCATAATAACCTCCAATCCACTAACACCTAAGTGAACCACCCAAGTCCATACTCAGTGATCCACCATGCCACTAATAATGTACAAAAGAGTGCAATGTCCACATACACACACGTTTCATGAAGAGCATTTTAAACATGTCAATCAAACTTGACATTTCCAAGGTTTAATATACAAAAAATAATCGATTGTAGGATTGACAAATAACATGGATAAAATAGGGATTTGACCCTCTTTGGAACAAACAAAGAGTAGCCCAAATGAATTTATCAACCAAACAATGGTAAGATATCAAACAAGAGGAAATTCAAGATATTTTTATGAAACTTGAAGAATTCAACAAAAATGGGGAAAATTCCCTACCTCAAAGCGAATTGCAAGTTCTTATCACAACCACAATGTATACTACACGTAAATTCATTAACTCATTCAATAAAATAAGCTTCATTAAATTTTCATATTCCTCAACCCATTCAACTCTCACATTCCATATTCTACAATCCAACCCATTTCTAAATATTCACATTATACCTTAATTTTTCAAGGTTTAACCATTAAAATTCTATGACAATATTATTTTCATCCTAACCCAATTTTAATTAGAACAATTTGAGTTATGAAATCTTACCTTGAAACTTGTTAGTTTCACCAATCAAGAAAGCAAAGTCTCCTCTTGAATTGGTTCAAGAACCACACTTGAACCTAATAATATAGGAAGATTAGAGCCTAATTTCAAGTTATTGAACAAAGAAAACTCCCTTTGAATCAAAATCCCCAAAACCCATTTAACTCCTAACCCTAGAACCAAGAATTTACCTAAATCCTTCTCTTTTCTTTAACCAAATAGAGGGTGCGTGTAGGTTTCAAGCTTGGAGCGCCCTTACCAGCCGGAGATTCGCCGGGAAGTCATCGGAAGTGGAGCGCCATTACTTTTTGTTCTTTTACTTATTTGACCCTAACTTTAGTTCAACTATTCTTTAAACCCTTATAACATTCTAATTTCATCCCACAAGTTTTATTATTTTCCACAACTAAGTCCCATTTATTCATTTTATTTTTATTATTCTATATTTTTCTTTTATTTTTATTAGGACGGGGTATTACATAAAATATACTTTTAAATTTATAATTATACTTAAAATTAATAATTATACTTCTAAATTATTTTGTTTATTCATTCGTAATAATTACAATACAAATAAGTTTTTTACACAGCTTAATCGCAAATAACATTAAAGTTTCACCAAACACTTCACAGCTTTAAACTCAACTTTTTTCTCACAGCTTAACAACTAATGTTGAAAATCAACACAACCGCTCTATCAAACACACACAAAAGGGGGTGGGGGCTGCACGGAAAAAGGGGAGGAAAAAAAGAGTGGGGTGTCTGGGGTTTAGAGAGGGAGGCGGTAGAGGTGAAAAAGGGGGAAAGGTAAAAGAGGGAAATAAAGAAGAAGGGAAAGAGAGAGGAAAGGAGAAAGGGAGAAAAAGAAGAAAGAAAGGGGAGGGAAAGAGTTGAAGAATCCTATTGTTTTTCTTTCCTTTTCATTATGTTTTTGTTCCCATAAAACTCATCTTGAGGGGATTCATTTTTGGAAACCCAAAGTTTCTTCTCATCTACCAGAAATCTCAATTTCTTCCACTATTTTTTCTTAACATTGTTTCTCTGTTTGGGTGTTCTTGGCAGAAAGAAAAATGGTTTCCTCTTTCGTGAGATTCTATCTCCGAATAGGAGGAAGCCCCATCCCCTCTTTGTCGAACAGTGACCGAATGAGTTTTAACCTTTTGAGCTTTCTTCATTCAAATGGAGATAGTTGCTTCAGTGCCCTAGTACACTACTTGGGTTGGAGTCTTTGGGCCCGTTTGGGCAACAATTTTAACTAGCATTTATACAAATGCTGGTTGTTTGCCAAACAACAATTTGTGGGCACATAATCTGAGAGTTTTTTCTGGAGCATTTTATACTACTTTGTAAATGCTACCCCTAACAAGCATTTGTGTAGCATTTGACTTTCATTCTCTTTTTTATCCTCATTAATGGCGGTTATTCCAATTTTACCCCTCATATTAAGGAATAGTTTTATTAAAATATTTTTCATTTAATAAATAAATAAATTAATTGTTATTAAAAATTTAATTAATTAATTTATTTGTATTTTTGGATACAGCGTATACAACTAAAATGTATAATACCCCTGTACGTAATTTATCACAATATGCTACACAGCACAAATGTTAACAACAAAAGTTCAACCAAACACCTACTCAGCATTTAAGCAGCATATCTGCTACAAAAATTGTCCAGCATTTCTGCTACCACCATTTCTGCTGGCTTATCTGCTGCTTTGCAAATGATCTACCAAACTAACCCTCTGTTTATATGTGTTCTTTCATTCTATTCATTCATCTCACTACCTGCTTTGTTTTTCTTCCTTTGATTTTGTTCAATTTTTTTTCTTTTTCCTTTGCTGGATGTTGGCCTCAAATTGACGTCTCATCTTCATGGAATTATGTCCCCGCACAGAATAGACTTCCCCGCCATTTACTAGTAAGGGATACCCTGCTATCCTAGTGCAAAGATGTTTGGTTTTATTCTTCAGTACCTACTATGTGTGTCACGATTTGCAGGTATGGGAAGAGTAAGGATTTAGTGGGCTGGGCTTAGTCTAAAGTGATTCTAGATTGAAATATCTTCGTGGGCCAAAAACGTTTTGGGTTTTAAGTAAATTTGTGGGCCAAGGTTGTTTTGGTTAAATTTTCTTTTGTGGGCCAAAGATGTCTTGGGTTCTTGAATTTCTTGATGGGCCTATTTCATTTTGGGCTCAAATTTCCTTGTGGGCTGCGCCTACTTTGGATTTAAAGTTTCTTTGTCTTTTGTGAATCAACGTGTTTTTCAAGATTTTGTTCATTTTTGGGCCAACACTTGATTTAGCATTTATTTTAAGTTCTTTTTACAATCAGGATAGTTGTTGCCCCGAACAAAAAAAAAAATTTATCATCCACTCGAGAAAAATGATTTTAATCGAAATGATTATTGTCAAATTTGAAAGTGGGGCATAAAAAATAAAATTTCAAAAAATACCTTTCAACGAAAGTTTTGTGAGCTTCTTCTTTCGTGATATTTTATTACAGTTTTGTAAGTTTTTACTTCGTGGTATTCTATACCCTTGTAGGAGGAGTTTCCAAAATGTTTTCAAAAAATCAAAATTACATTAGCCCTTATTTTACATGTTGGTAACAGCGTGAGCGGGTATTGTAGGGTGTTAATACCTTCCCTACACTCAATTAACCCCCGAACCCAATTTTCAAAACCTTAGACCAATATTTTTAAAGGTGGTCAATTACGCCTCCAAAACAATTGGTGGTGACTTTCTATTTTTTAGTAAGTTCGCCTACGTCGTGATTCCGGTTGCCACAATCATGCTAGGTAAACAGATGAAATATGCTTAACTGAGAAACATGACGAGATAATTATGGGTTCTTCAACTCAAACTTGTTGGTACCACAATATGGTTAATTATATGCACAAATACTCGAGAAAGAATGAGACATGTGATAACTTGTTTGATTTCTCTTTTTTTTAATGGTAAAGTCATACCCCACTCTCCACACTTAAAATCAACATTGTCCTCAATGATAGAAGAAAATCATCATCATCAAAACCTTTATCTCAAAAGTTTGGGGTCAGCTACATAAGTTTATGAGAACATCAACGGGAATCCACCATGTGTATTCGTTTTCTCCATTCATTTCTATTATAGATCATACATTCATCCACTCCTATTAACTTCATATCGTTTCTTATTACCTTCAGCCATGTCTTTGTAAGTCTTCCTTGTCGTCTCCTACTTTCTCCTATACAAATTCTCTCATTCCTCCTTACCACCTCACCGCTATGTCTACCTTGAACATGTCCATACCATCTTAAATGATTTTCTTGTAACTTATCTTCAATAGGTGCTACTCGTACCTTAGATATAATAATCTCATTTCTTATCCTATCTTTCCTAGTGTGATCACACATCCAAATAAAACATTCACATTTTTGCTATATGCATTTTTTGGATATGTCGTCTCTTGATTGCCCAACACTTGAAATCATACATCATTTAAGATTGTAAAAGCTCCAAAATGCCCACCAATATGTCCCTCGCTTTGTGCTGTCTAGACTTTAGTCTTTTGCGTAACTCCATAAGATTGGTCTCATGTCTCTCGAACTTAGTTAAAGCTCGACCAAAGGAAAAACACAGGAAGAGGTTTCCAGTGGTGGTCACTGGAATAGAGTTGTCGGAGGTGTTGAGAAGAAAGATTGTAGATGAGAGAAATGATAGAACAAAGTGGAAAAAAATAAAAGAAATGAGAAAAATGGTTAAAGGGCTGTTAATGTAGTCCCTGAATTTATTGTTTTATTTTATTTATTTTTCACTTTTTATTGTAAATCACCCTATAGGGACCATTCCCTAGGAAATCTCTCAGACCTATTAGTAAGTTGAAGTGTAACACTAGTGGGTCTAAGATTTTTCAATCCTTCTTGATAAATAGAATAGCGGATGAGGTTGACATTAGAATCCAGATCTAGAAGTGTTTATTTGATCTTATGTTCACTAATGACACAAGGCAGTGTAAAAGCTCTGGGGTCCTTAAATTTAGGCGGCATGCCTGAGATGATTATGCTACTCACTTTTTCGGTGAGTTGAACCTTTTTTTAGAATTTATGCTTGAGCATGACGTTTTTATGCACACAAGTCTTTTAAGAACTTAGCATAGGTAGAAAATTGTTGAATAACATCCAAAAGAGGGAGATTTATTTTCACTTCTCTGAGAGTGTCTATTATAAAGCTGCTCTTCCTAGGGTCACTCTTCTCCATAGGCTTAGTCAAAGTCAAAGAAAATGGGACAACATGTTCATAAGGTGAACTTTTAGGTAGTCCTAATGTTTCTTCCACCATAGGAGCGATTAGATTACTCTTTGCTTTGTCACTATCAAAAATTTCCTCATTAGATGTATCATTCTTCTCAAATCAACTCTCTCCCTACTTTATGCTCTTGATTTTAAGCTTTGAGTATCCAACACCCAAATATTGCTAACATCTCAAATCCATGACTTCCACCAATCGTAGATCAGAACGTGATATCACAAGGGTTATTCCCTCTATTTCCAATTTTGCGAGAAGGAAGAACGAAGGTTTGCGAAGAAGAAAATGACTTCGCATTACTCTATATTCGTTTATTTATTTATTTATTTCAATGGATTTGGTCAATTTGCCTTCATGTCCCCACTTAAAATATTTATCCCTAATAGGTCCTCTCACTTGTTTAATTTTACAAAACCACGCTTATGTCTAATTAAAACAAGTTTAGGAACCAGGTGTTACAATTCTCCCCACCATAAGGAATTTCGTCCTCGAAATTCAAACTCCATAAATAGATAAGAATGTAATTAGATACACCATAGTATTAATACCCTTTCGGCAACATTTATACCCTTTCGACAATTCAATATGGAATTCAACTATTGCTTAATCATATCACCCATATCTAATTACAATTGCTTGATATGGTTCTAAAGTTCCCTTAAAGTAACCTGATAAACTTATCTCTGTAAACAAACCAATAAAAACTCAATTCAGAGTTTAAGGATCAACTTCAAAGTTGAAGAGAACTTAATACACTTTTAATATCCTTCATCTCTGTATTCAAAACTAAAAATTAAGTACGTACCCTACTTTCAAGGTCGTTAAACATCCTCACAATCTAAAAGAAACCATCAACAAGGTATTGCACAACTCGCCATCATTTTGTAATAATATAACACCTATTCACATCTACAACCATCCCTAAAGAGATCCAGTACTCAACCTAGGTATGTTGTTCTTCAATTCTCTATATTTTTTTGCATTTGCTCAAGTTGTTGCGTTAATTGTTTAGTTTTTCACGATAGCAACGACTTATATCTTCCTTAATTTACATTTTTTCTTTGCCAGTTTCGATTTTGGCGATAAGCCTCTTCCAACTGTAAGGTAGGATATGCTTAAGCTTAACCCATCATTATAGTACAAATAGCTATCACCATTGTAATCATGAATTTCACAATTGTACGCTGTCTGTAATTTATAAATCATCTTATGCATAGCTCGTTCTTACAATAACTTGGTGTCTTATTCATTTGGTCGACACAACCAAGAATTGTATGCATAATTCTTTGATGTGAATCGTAATGTCAATTTGATAGAATCTTCATAATTAAAAATCCATTCAAATCCAACAGTACACACACAAATTACAAAAACAAAAGGAGCATAACATACCAATATATCATACAAGTTCAAAGCTTTAAGTATCATTCATTAATCATCTCTCTTATATTCTTAGTGCTCCTTCTAGGTTGAAGCATTTCATTAGCTCCTACCGCTTGATCAAGTACCTCCCATGTTGCTCCGATATGGGATCAACATCACTCTCGTCGTCAACACCATCAACCAACCAATGTTGAGCTTTTGTACAATTATCCGCTTGAAAGACATATTTATCATTACTCACTCTTCGCTTCTTATAGAGAAATTTTGCATTGAATTGAACATACACCAAGTTGTTCAATCTTTCCGAGTCAATTCTATTTCTCTTTTTAGTGTGCACCTATAAGATAATGTGGTTGAAAATTAGATGAAAAAAATACAAAAAAAAATCATATAAAAAACGTCAAAGTTGCTTACCCCGTCGAATGTACTCCAATTCCTCTCATAACCTGATGAAATTGTGGTCAATGAGAGAATTCTAGTTGCCATCTTCTTCAAGTTTGGTGCACTACCACCATAGTTACTCCACCACCCAGCTAACATTCATTATGATAAAAAATACTAATCAATTCCCATTTATGAAAAAAAAATTGATCTAGGAGTTTAGGAGTTAGGACTTGCCGGGATTGAACTCATTGACACCTTTACTTTCATAAGCATAAATGGCTTGTTTTCTTCCAAATATTCCCTCCAATTTCTTATAATTGATCAATTCATCATCAGACACTATCCCTTGAGTGGTCCGATCATCGAGGAAGAACTTGTCCACACAATCGAGATATGCTTCCATTATAGTTGCATCATCTCCTATTTCCACCTTATTCTTTGCAAAGTAGTATGGATTAAGCAAGTAACCCACCAAGTGCAAAGAGGAATCAAGTCTTCCTCTGGATTTACTCTCCATTATGTCAATTATCGGTTTATAATTCTTTTCAAGTCCACTACATATGTCTTTCTTGATCTCTCTTATCGCCGCTTGAACTTCTCGATACAACCATGACATAGATGGTCTGTCACTATCAACAAACCAAAGTACTTTCACCAATGAACGAAAAACAACCAAGCAAGAGTTCACGGACTTCCAAAGGATATGCTAACAACTGTTGCATATGCCACTTTTCCCTTCGCACTCTTAGAATGTGAATTCTGAGCCCATTCTTCGGAAGCAAACATAAGTCTTAGTTGCTCTTTTTTCTCCACCAAGCTTTGCAAACAAAGGTAATTAATAGCAAAGCGTGTCACACCAGACCGTACTATGTCACGCTTCTTTATCATCTTTCTCATCGTGCTTAGGGTTGAGTGATGAGTATATATAAATATGGTTAAGGCTCTTACCTTATCAATTGCACTCTTGAACCTTAGAAGTTTATCAATTGCCTCAAACATAAGATTCACCGTATGTGCGGCACAAGAAGTTCAAAATAAATTGGGTCACTTGGTTTCCATCAAACTTGCAGCTGTCATGTTATTAGAAGCATTATCCATCACAACTTGCACCACCTTTTTCGGCCCTACGTCTTCAATGCATTTGTCGATATAGTCAAATATGTAGGTTCCCGTATGGGATACATCGGAATCCTCCCTTGAGGAAATGAAAGAGATTCCTTCCCTATAATGAACACACAAGTTCATAATACTCCTTCTTTTATGGTCAGTCCAAGCATTAGTCATAATGGAACAACCAGATATGACCCACTCATCTTCATGCTTCTTTAGCGAGTTCTTAACTCTCACAACCTCCACTTTCAAACATCGACTACCCAAGCAATACTGACTCGACGTAGGTAGTCCTGGACCAAATTGCCCAATAGCCTCTGTCATTAGCTTGAAACTGTCACTTTGAATGGCATTCAAAGAAATACCATTCTCATTGGCCCACCATGCTATGTATCATTGCGTATCGATCACCTTCTTCTTGTCCATCAAGGCAACCAAACTAGCTTGCTTTGTAAACTTTGTAGAATCAGTGTTTGCTTGTGGATTAGTCTCCACAAATCCACCCATAGGCCCGTGAACAATTCTTCTCCTCCTTGATCCCATGACTTCCATATCCTTATCCATCTCTGTAGCACCACCAGATATCGAAACTTCATTTCTAAGTTCAGACTCTTCAATTTGCCTCTCTGTCTTTTTCTTCTTCTTATCATCTAGTGCCTCAACACATGCCTTTTCGCCTCTTTACTGGCCTTATGAGACAAGCCCTCACATTGCCTGACCTACTGACTACATGACATTTGAGCCAGTAGATGCCTCCGAACATAACTTGCATTTGATTCTATCTAATGCACTAGCATCAACAAGTTCGCCAAACTCCCAACCAGTATCATCGGATGCACGTTTCAATGCATTTTGAATGTTCACATCACTTGTGGCTTCACCAGCATTGGAATTAGAAGCGGCAGATGAACTAGCCATATCCCTAAAAATATACAACCAGAATAGCAGAATTTCAACTACCCGCAGGTCTCAACAAAAAAATGCACTATAACAGTCTAACATGAATTTCATAGTACAATTAAATGAATTAATAAGTAAAAACTCGTTTTGTTTTGCTAATCTCATAACACACACTATTACCAATACCATTTACCAATACAGTAATAGTAATATGTAGACAGACAGCAGCGAAGGGGTTAAGAAACAGCAGTTGTTAAGCCAAGAGGCTATAGTGAATGATCAAAATTTGAATGGAACAATGGTTGAAAATTGTGATTCTCACTCGGAGGATCTGCTTTTTCTGACCTCAGTGGAAATTGTAGAGGAAGGCCACAATATAGAAGCTAGAATGAGTAATTTGGATAAACCTTTTAATTTGTCATTAAAGAGGGATCTTGACTTACCTATGGTGGAAGGATGCAGTAAGGGTATTCAGTCGAGCATTCCTGTTTAGGCTAGATGTGGTCTTGTTGAAAGACTCAGAATTGATGATCAATCTGAGCCTTTCAAGTAATAGTTGGGGCTGGCCTCTTAAAGAATGTCAGGTTGTAGATTTTTTTAAAAAAAATCCATCCAAAATGATGTCTTTTTGGATGGAACTCTATAAAAAAACGACTAGGCCGACTAGTTGAGATTTAATCGGGTCATCGATTAAGTGACCCAATTACCCTCTAGTCGAAGCAGCAAGCCTCGACTAGCGACTAGTCGGCCAACTAGTCACTGGCTAGAGGGATTTTTTGCAACATTGACCCAACCTGTAAACAGATCACACAACAAAGAAACAACATATAACACTATCAAAAGTCAACCAACTCTCAATGTAACACCTACCCCTGGATTTCCATACTTTGCTAATTGAATCATAATTTATAAATGTAAAAGTACATTACAAATACCTTATAAATATCCTATTGGCTTCATGTGGACGGCTTGGCAAGTGGTGCTCCTTGAATTCCAGAAGTGTGGAATACTCTCAATCTACTAACCTATCTGGAAATATATTTTAAAACATAAAAGCGTGAGCTTGCTAGCCCGGTGAGAGACAATTTAAAAACAGATCTGAAATCTGAGATAAATATAAGTATAGCATATGAAATTTGTTATAGTGCTGCCACGTTGATTTTCAAACATAGAAACCTTTCATAGGCAACACGAAGTGAAAACTAATGAAACTGCATATTCCAATAAAAACCATGATATTGAATGTTCCATGAAAATCCATGAGATCAAATATCTCATATTTACCATATAAAGAATTGTCTGCAATCTCAAGTATTCCAACATACACTATACTTCAAAATACCATCTCTTGGCCATGGACAACTCATATTAATCTCTCGCATCTGGGTTAACGGATCAGAAACCAGAGCGATAACATTTCCATAAATCTCGTCATACACGCGTAGACAACATGAACGCTCACTAAACGCCCCAAAAGCTATATGTACAGTAAATGTGGTCCCAAAGACCTCTGTAACCCACTCTCCATCATAAAATGTCATACTTGAATACAAGTATCACATAGGCCAAAACATTTCATATTAAACCATTTCATAAAATGCTCAAATACCAAGTATAAACCAGCACGTAAAATATCAGTGTTTAAACTCTTCCAAACCATGTATTCAAGCAAATTTTTCCCATATAAGAAAGTATTCTTTAAATACTAGTAATAGCAATAAACTTCCATTGGAAACATTCATTCAGTGAAAAATAATAGTTTAGGTATCACTCACATTAAGCCAAATTGTGTCCAGCACCCCTAAATCTTGTCCGAGCTTGCTCACTATTCGTGCTCTTCATCTGAAATCCAAGTTCAGGAATACCTCAATGAAACCCCTCATGATCTATAAATCACGTACAGAGCATATACTTGAAAACTATTAAACTAACTTCCATAATTGTTAACCCAAATAAGGTTGTGTATACTTCACAATTTTATAACCGAATAAACCAAGAATACTCTTCAACTAAGATTCAATTTTTGAGACCAAAGATTTAAGAAAAACCTTGAAGGCACAAGCCATACTAGGCCTCCAAACTAGAGAGTAAAATCAAGTGAATACCTGTTGAGATAAGCTTAGACTTCCAACTATGCCGAATTCCCAAACCCTACCACTTTGTCGCACTTCTTCACCTCCCTTTTCCGTTTTCGTTTAACACCAAAAGCAAGAAGATTAAATCTTCTTCCTGCTTCTAATAAACTACCAAAGAGGCGGTGCTATTAAAATTATATACTTACCCTTACTTACTTTCTTCAATTACACATGTTATGTCTTAATAAAACATAAACTAAAATATGGGTGTTACATTCAGGGTCCACAGTCAAGCATAAATCCCATCACTGTCATCAAACACATAATAGTCATGGGACATCACTCTCAACCAACCAAACAAAACCATACATCAATCATAGTCATAACCCTAGTACATCAATGTACTCAAACAACTAAAATATGCAACCATCATGCCATACATAAATAACCATACACATGTGCCAAATAAACCCAAAAGAATAAACAAAAGTCCAATTCGCCACCGTCACGTGCCCTCCTGCTGATCTGCAGCTTGTGCACTAGATCCTGTCTCACCTATGGGGAGAAAAATAAATAGGGTGAGCAGAAGGCTCAGTAGGGACAAAACAGAATAGCACAAGTAAAGAATAATAAGGCTGAAGGAGAAACAATGTGTAATCGATGCAACAAAATGCAATACAATATAACAAATGTACCCGATCAACCCAACCGAACCTTCATATTCGCCTCCAATGACACCCAAGCAGGCGGATCAGATTCCCGCCCTACGACGATAAACCAACGAGAATCCACCCACGCTACCTCTCTCTCTAACATCCAACCAATACCAAGAAACAAACACTAGTCATCCATCAACATCAATCTCAAACCGCTAGAGAGAATGTTGGCACGTATGTGGTCGCAACCACTCACTGCTGGCCCCACAGTGACATTTCAACCTGCCACGCCTGGCCTAGCGTCGGATAACTAGCTAGTGTGCAATAATAAATACCGCTATGGGAATCCTATGAACTAGGACCATCACAAGACTCCTATCCATCATCCACGCACGTGCCCATATAACATCCAACACCTAATATAAGCCCCAAATCCATACTTGGAACCTACCATGCATCTATTATGCAATCTTTAAAAGAAACATGCCATAAGTGCAATAAATAAATAAATAAATATATATATATATATATATATACACACACACACACATACACAATCATCAAGATGCATGAAGAGTCATACAAGGCTCAGTTTTGACCAAGATTTTCAAGGATATTTGTACAATAGAATCACAACATGAACAATAATAGAAGAAGAGATAATGGTAAACTATCAAGGTTTGTTTCCCCTCAGAATAAATCAAGGCGGAAACCAAAGTTTACCATTCTAGCAATTCGGTGGCTTGAAAGTGTTTCGAAATAAAAATGATAAGAAATCTCTACCTCAAAGTGAACTCACAAGTCTCACCAAGAAAGCAACGTACACTCCACACCAATTCACTAACCTATTCAATGAAGAGTGTTTTTGGATTGAGGGATTTAGAGGGAAGGGAAGAGAAGGGAAATGAAGTTTCCTTCCAATTCCCTTGTTTGGATAGTTTATAAAAAAATAAAGGGAGGAATTTGAAAGGAATTCAAAAGGAAGATTTCATTAAATTTTTATCAAAATTCTTCCTCCCAAAATGGAGTCATTTGGAGGGAATGAGTAACTAATTAAGTTATTCATATGTCAAAAATCTATTTTACTCTTGTAACATAAAACTTTAACATAAAAATAATGATAAATTAGTAAATTAAACTAATTTTCTTTCCTTACTTTTTTTATCTATCCAAACATGGGGAGGGAAAAATATTATTTCTTCCATTCTCTTCCCTTCTCTCCCCTTCTCTTCTTTTCCTTTCCCTTCCTCCCAAATCCCTCAATCCAAACACACTCTAAGTTTCCATATTCACCAACCCATTCAAGTCTCACATTCCATACTCCACAATCTAACCTATTTCCTAGATATTCACATTCTACCTTAATTTTTCAAGGTTAAAAAATTAAAATTCTATCACAATATTATTTTCATCCCAACCGAACCTTAATTAGAACAATTTGAGTCAAGAAACCTTACCTTGAAACTTGTTAGTTCCACCAAATCAAGAAAACAAAGTCTCATCTTGAATTGGTTCAAGAACCACACTTGAACCTAGTAATATAAGAAGATTAAAACCTAATTTTGAGTTTTTGAACAAAGAAAACTTTCATTGAATCTAAATCCCCAAAACTCATTTAACCCACAAACCCTAGGTTCAAAAATTTACCTTAATCCTTCTCTTTTCTTGTAGGAAATTAAAGCATGTGTGTAGACTCCCTAAGAAGAAACCTTGTTGACCGGATGTTTGCTAGAAACTCGTCGGAATAGTGACTGCCGTGTGTGTGGTTTGAGGATAAAGCAAAGCCAATTTTTTTTCCTTTTTAAACGAACATGCTGTTCAGGTGAAGGCATTTGCGGCTTCACCCATTTTATTTTATTTTTAACTAAATCCCCATTTTCTTTTAATCTTTAACTTCTTTGTTTTTCTTTTTCTACTTTGACCCCAAAATTATTTCAAGTTTCCTTTTTAAGCCCTTATGACATTTCAATTTCATCCCACACCTTTTATTCTTTGCATAACTAAGTCTCATTAATTTATTTTTTTTATTTTTTTATTATTCTATATTTTTCTTTCCTTTTTAATAGGATGGGGTATTACACTATGAACTCTAGACAGGTACTTTATTGCCAATTTATATAGAAGAGTTGCCGCCAAATGCAGCTCTATTTTTTTATTCACACAAAACCAAACATCTACCACTATTCCAATTCTTATGATTTCCTATTTAATACCCTATACATTGAACACATGTTCATCTATTTCACATACTTATCTATTCATATAAAACTTCCTCAACTTTCAACCATTTAAATGTCTCAATCTCGTGACACTTATCATTCTTCTTCAAGTTTATCTAACTACTTATAACATTCTTGGCATATTCAATCATGAAATCAAGTCTTTTATAATTAACTGTGTAAATACACACCAATGACCTCTTTAGGTACATACAGAGATTGTAATTAAATCTTAACATGTTTCTAATATTTTTCAACCTACACAAAACATATTGCACTCATTATGCACCAATTTAGTGTACAATCGTTTATCTGGTAACCTGATTTTGTTAATTTAAGTTCATGCACACTTAGTTTAGCTCCGATACCACTTGTTAGTATCCTAGTTTAGATATAGATCATGTGGAAGTATGGTTGAATCTTTTATAGCATAGACATAAATTCAAAAACTAAACATAAATGCCATGCAACATAAACCTCAGAGAATCGGGTAAAAATAATTTCATCAAATTATTTTCTATTGAGGTCCAAGCATGAACATCTTAATCTATCCTTGAGCTCTTCATGAACATCTCTTCTACTTCCCAAAATACTTTCTTTGTATCCTCTAAGCTTCATTTCACGAGCAAAGAAAATATCTCCAACATTTGGTGAGACTAGATCACACGACCACAACCTAACTTCCAAAATCAGTGTTTTAGCTTTTGTTGATTTTTGGTTAATCTCTCTCTCTCCCCCCTTTGGCTACAAAATTCACAAAATAATGTCTCAAAAGACTCCGCCAAAACTAGAAGGGAATGAGTTATTTATAATAAAAAACAAAGTCTCATAGAAGGAGTAGAAGTACTATTCTTAAATCAAGTTGAACTCCTAACTTGATTCAAGCCCCCACTCCAATTCAGATTAGAACTCCCACTTCAATTAGGATGAGAACTCTTACTCTAATTCGGATTAGACATTTACTCTAATTTGGATGAGAACTCCTACTCCAATTCAACCAGAAATCATCTCCAATTCAGATTAGAATGCCCACTCCAATTAGGATTATGACTCCTACTTGGATTCAAGTTGCTAGGACCGATGTCCATCTTTCCCTCTTGTGATTACCAGTCTTTTTCTATTTTGGCCATAACAGTTCAGTCAAACTTGGACACCTAGAGTCGGCCCTAGGGTTTCCCTTCCAAACCCTAGGGACCAACAATCCCCTTTAGGGACAAGGGAGGCCCACAGCCAATAACAGACTTAGCATTTTGGGCTCTTTTTAGGGTTTTGGCCATAGGTTCATTCTTTCCTTCAAATTTAATTATGTAAAATTTTATTCTAAAAATCTAAATTGAAATACCGATTAACATAACAATAGGTTTCTATATGTCATTAACAATAAAAATATTTGTTATTGTCAAATTTATGAAAAGCGGGAGCCTAATGATATCACTTGTAGAATGATATCACGGTCTTGACTATCCAAAATGTTGAAATTATTTTTATGTGTGTATATTAGAACAATTTTAAATTTTTAGAGTTTCAACGTTGAAACGTTTGAAAATTTAGTTATTAAGTTGGAACTAGTCAACTATTTTAGTGACGTGAAGTTCCATTACCCAAAAAAACGAAGAAACCACACGACAAACACAATTTTATTTGACTTTCCTAACTGTAAAATTATTTGATTATGAGCATATAAAACAAGATATTTTATACAATAAGAAATAAATCCTTAGGGTATGAAGCATTGAAAATTTGAAACAGTAGAGGAAAGTGACTTATTTAATTAAAAAAAAAATTCTACTTACTATCTTTTTGGGTCAATTTTTTTGGATTTCTTCCTATTTATTTTATAAAGGGTTTAAACCTCAACACTTCATTCCATAGTAGCGAACATTGCATCTAACGCCACGTTAGCGGCCTAGGAATTTACAAACACTGACAAAGAAATTATAAAATCGAAGAACAAACATTAAACTAACACTGGGCAACACCGAGATGTACATGAATAGTATTGTCCCGAGCTAAACTCAGACAGACTAAACAAAAATAAAAAGCAAAGCAACACACATGGATTGGATCAACACTCTTGACTTCTCATCAAGAAAGACCATCTCCACCAAATCTAAGAGCCCTATCACTATGCACCAAATATGTGTCGCTGGAACACACCAGCGGAATCAGTGTTGTGAATAATCCACGACAGATGGATAAGAAGAATCAAATTTCATCTCCATAGGAGATGGTGTGGTGAAGAATCCTTGCGTATTCCTTATTGAACAGAACATAGATTATAGACTAGATTTACAAACCAACAACAAATCAGCAAAATTGAAAGGACATACTATAAAATGTTTATGGAGGAGTAGAAGGAGACCCAATTTGTACTACGAGAGAAATTTTGGTTGAAGGAAAATTTGACAGAGAAGAGGCGGCTAGGAAGAATGTGTTGATTAATAGGTTAACCTTAATAATATAATACCATATGATTTAGCAATGATTTCTTTCCTAATTGAAACCTTAATCAAAACTATGTAAATATGGGAAAGAATCATTCTTAATACAATAAAAAATTAATTAATTAATAATTAGGAAGGCCTTGATTGTATGACTTTACCTTGTTATGCTTTCCATGTTTCACTTACCTAATTTTACTAAAAATTCAAAAAAAGAAAAAAAAAAAGACTTGGAATTTTTTGTCAATTGTTCGTCATCAAAATTTACTTTCTTTAATGAAATAGTTAATTAAAACACCAATAAAAGGAAGCACAAAATACATCATTTGTTTTTTTTTTTTTAAATTTATCTGAAAAATTGTAAATTATGGAACAAAAAGACAAAAAGAAGAAAGGAAAAACATGATAATAGTAATACGACCGGAAGATTATCATTGTCCAGGCGAGACAGGCGGAAGCTGTCGGTAGTGTAATAAGTCAGAAAAACAAATAAAAAATAATAATATTAAGACCAAACAATCACCGGCCTCAGAGAGATACTGAGAGAGAGATTTCTGTCTTTGTAAACGTACACTCTGGCTAAGATTTCTACTTCACTGCAAAACCCATCAGAGTTTAAAGAGGAAAGAATGGGTGTGGATTTGAGGCAAGTGGTTGCAGGTGTCTTGACACTGACAATGTTTATCATGCTTGGCCAAATGATCAGGAGAGAACACTTTGACTCTGCTACCCAAGTACATTTTCTGTACATTTTTTGTTTTCTCAAGTTTATGTCTTCAGTTAATTTGTTGTTATATATTGTGGATCGGATCTTCGAAGTTCTTTCTACTCTTCCCTTCAATTTCAGGTTCATGTTTGATTTTGATCTGGGTTTTTTGGATATATTAGTATTGCTGAGGTTCTTAACTCTATGTGCTTCATCATGTTGATATGTTTATTTGGGTGTTTTTTTTGTGCTTTGCTTTAATTATGCTTAGTACTGATTTAATTGAAAGGTTATTTACTGTCTTGTTTGAGATTTGTAGTTAATAATAGAAGATATTATCGCTCCTACACTTAGTTGATTGCAAGAAAAATGATATCTCGCTGTGACGGCAACAATCTAGTAGAGCTTCTGGAGGTTTCCCATAAATTTAGTTCTTTCAACTTTATGGAAACAATCTTCTTGTGTATTGTCAGTTTACACAGCCGTATCCTTTAAAATGGGTTATGGATTATGTAATTAATTTTTACTGCTTTTTTCTTTCGTAGGAAAAGTTTCCAGAAGGAACTGGGGATGTTGAAAATGCCAAGGTAATGGAACAAAGCCTTGTGACACTTGCTAAGAAGAGTAATGGGCCATGGATGGCAGTTCACCAAGCTCTGAAACCATGTTGGGATGAATCCATTACTGGTAAGTTGACAAAATTACTTGAAATTTCGCCAAGGATTTGGTATATATTATGCTACAATGTACTTTTTTTTCTACTTCTTTCTGATTGCTAGTTGTTTAACAGATAAGTCGCAGGAGACTGAGGGTGAGGGATTCATCACTTTCTCATTGACAAATGGTCCTGAATACCATGTCTCGCAGGTACCTTTCCAATTTCAGTTTTGTTTATGCTATATTGCTATTACTTATCTCCCTGCTCTTGCCTAATAAGCTCGACCATCTCATTAGAATGGTTGGAAGTGCCTGCTGATATACTTTGCAAGTTTGTCCATCATGGCCACCAACCATGGTAGTTTACGGTTATCTATAGAGCTTGTAAGCAAAGAGAAGTTTATGTGAAGCCATCTTGTATGGGCAGAGTTTGAGAATTTTATTTTTGTCACTCTTAATATGGATTGCCAAAGAATGTCAAACAAGGATACTATGGAAATTTGGCTCATGGTGTTTCATGTCTTTTGTCTAAATATAAAACATATTTTGTTTGCTGGGTTTTCAAATGCACTATGTTGATTTTGATTAAAAAATTTGTTTTGTTTCTGAAATCTATATAACCAAATAGGTATAACAGTATTGAATGTTAATGTCTTTGATCAACAATTTGGGTCATGCTACCATCTTTGATCAACCGTCGATTTAAATTTAAAACTAAGAGCCCCTTACATGTGATTTGATCTTTTGTTCCAAACTCGAAATCAACCTAGTACCCTACCAAAACTCTCTTTTTTAATGCAAAAGAGAATTTTATTAGCACTGAGTGAGCGCAACCCAAAGAAGAAGAGTACATAGGGAAGTCAAAAGCTCAATTAAGTGAGTGTAACAAAAGTTCTGTTTATGTTGAATAGAAGCTCGACTTTTTTTTTGAGATTCATTCTAGTACAGCTAGATGCCTGCTGCTGTTCGGATATCTTTCAGGATAAGGGCTCAACATTTTCTTCTTAGTTTCTCTGTGATTCTTGGACGCTATTGTGATTTAAATTGTTTCTGTTTTGTATCTTTCTTGATTGCTTAATACGTTTTATCACCACACACAAAGATATCCTAGGGCTTGTTCCTTGTAAGTCAAATTCCTGCAAGCTTTTTCCCTTATTTTGTTTACTCTAAAGATTCTGCTCTCTGTATCCTTTTTTTTATCCCTCCTCTAAGTTGGCATACTACATGGTTTCGCACTTCTTAGGTTGCTGATGCAGTGGTTGTGGCTAAATATCTTCGAGCTACTCTTGTACTCCCAACCATCAGAGGAAGCAAACCAGGAGATGAGATGTTAGTGTTCATGTTACTCTCTAATACTGTTTTCATTAAAAAAATTTGTAATACCTTAAAGTTGAAACCATTTTCATGGTTAGTTGACCCAAAATTCTTTTGAAACAAACCTTTGATAAAGTATATATGTTTCATTTATGTTCTTATTTTACTCCCCTCTACTTGAATTGCTTTCCCCATGATCAGTTGGGTACCACTTGGGAGGGATTGGGAGGGTTTTAGTTGAACCACTTCACCTGTTGTGTTAACATGATATCTAGGTTATGATCGATTTCTCACATGTTCTCCCAGTGTTAATAGAATTTTTTTTTGGACAAAGGACCACAAGGGCAATAATCCATCACCCCACCCATCTAGGGGAATTGAACCCAGGACCTCATGGTCCTGGGTGGGTTATCCCACCACTTGGCTAACCCTTGATTCCACACAGTGTTGATAGATTAATCTCATCTCATGTGTGCTTACTCTTTCTGTGTGCTAGCATTTTATCTTAACAAGTTTAAATCTTAATTTGGTTGTTTCTCTGCAAATTAATTGATTCTTGGCATATCAGACCAATGTAAGATTTTGCTGAAAATCTTGTGCCTGTTTCTCTCTTTTCTGAAGAATGATTTTGTTGATTGTGTCTCCATCAATTTTAAAGGAACATGTTAAAGATTCGAACAAAAATATATTCCTTCCCTATTATATTTTCATGCTGCAATAGAATAGTGATCGACAGATTTTGACATTATAATTCTTTGGTGTGCAATGCAGAGCATTTAAACTTCATAATATCTAGCTCAGTTATAGAAGCTGTATTTTCTCTCCAAAATATTAATTCTTGGGGGCTTTACACTATGGTTAAGTCCAGCACAGATACACAAATCTGAAGTTGGCTTTTTCTGACTGCTGACCGTTTTTAATTTTTCCAGGATTTTTGATGATATATATGATGTTGATAAATTTATGAAAAGCCTTGGTGGAGTGGTCAAAGTAGCTAAAGATCTGCCTAATGATGTATCCATCAGAAATCTTGCTGTTGTTAAGGTCCCTAATCGAGTTACAGAAGATCAGATCGCAGAAGAAATAGAACCAATCTTTAGAAAAAAGGGCAATGTAAAGCTGGCTACTTATTTCCCGTTAGTGAACATGAGAAAAAATGAGCCAAAAAGCAACAGTGATTCAGTTGCATGTCTGGCTATGTTTGGAACTTTAGAGTTGCAGCCAGATGTAAATGAAGTTGTTGACTCAATGGTTGACCGGTTGAGAGCTTTGAGTCGTAAGTCTGATGGCAGGTTCATTGCAGTAGACTTGAGAGTAGAAATTCTGGATAAGGCGGCTTGCCGTGAAAGTGATGCTAATGGGCAGAAGAGTTGTTACAGTCCTCGTGAGATTGCCGTATTCTTGAGAAAGACTGGATTTGACAAGGATACCACTATTTATCTCACTCAGCCAAGATGGGACAGTAGCCTTAACATCTTGAAGGATATCTTCCCCAAGACTTATACAAAGGTTAGGCATTAAAATATTTACTGTTGTCCTCTTCCTTTTTTCGAAATTTTCGGTTACTCACTTACTTGCAGATGTTACTTTACCACCACGTAGATTTATCTTTTGAATCTTGACAATGTTGTCATTCTAACATCCTTTTTGGTTTAAAACCATTTGCAGGAAAGCATAATGGCTGCAGATAAGAAAAGCAAGTTCCTTGAATCTGAAGATTCAGAATTCGAAAAGGTTATTGACTTCAACATCTGTTCTCAGAGTGATGTCTTTGTGCCGGCCACCTCTGGCCTATTCTATGCTAACGTAGCTGGTAAAATAATAGCATCTGGTAAGAATCAGATAATTGTTCCAGCCAAGATTCCAGGTTCCTCTGCCCTTGTCACCGATTTTATTTCCCCGTATGTGTCAAAGAGAGAACATTTGGCATATTCATGTTTTTGCTAGTTCTGAATGTGAAGAATTGTGCTCATGACATGAGAAATATTTATTCAAGCCTTGAATAATAGTCTTGTTTTTTTGTTTGCCTTAAACAAGCTCCAACGTTAAGCAGCCGCACAAGTCAAACGACTCGTATCCATACCAAGTTTCTGGTTAAGGTGATTTTTTTCATTTCAAGGCATTTCGTCAAGCGGACAAAAAAAACACTCTCGGGCTTTAATGCCAGGCTATGTTCCTTCTTCTCTATAGGACAGTTTTTCTGTTCCAAAATGTTTGCAATGTTGATTGATGTTTTGTAAAACTTATAGGACATGTTCATTGTAAAAACTCTTTGGCAATGGTAAAGGCTTCCGTAATTTGTTGAAAAGTGGATTATCTCATCTCCATTCTAGGGCAGATTATTCTCCTCCTTTTATGTTTCTGTTATTGGATTTTCCCCTCGATTTCGGTGTGGAGTGTCATTTCTTTTGGAAGAATTTGTTGGTAATATGCAAATATACCACCTCTACCGATTAAAGAGAAGGTATATGGCCTAACATTTAAGAGAGATCTGCCAATAGGTCCCTCACTATGAAACTTTATACCATTCAATCCAAGGGCCCGTTTGGTAAAACAGTTATATTGATTTTCAATGCTAACAAAAAAATTGTGGGAAAAAACCTGAGCTTAAAGCTCTATTAAATGTTGTCAAGTGCTCGTTTGGTAAAGCAGTTATATTGATTTTCAATGCTAGCAGAAAAATTGTGGGAAAAAACCTGAGCTTAAAGCTCTGTTAAATATTATGGGGTGTTTGGAGAACTAAAAAACTGACGCTAGCAAAAAAACTATGGAATAAATTAATATTTTAGATTTTATAATATTATGAATTAAAATTTTATAATAATTTGTTTAAAAAAATTAGTCTGATAAGTATATAATAAAATAAATCTATTTAATATGAATAATATGTATAATATAAATATGCATTTATTAAATATATAAATATATTTAAATGACATCATTTGGCGTGGGTCCCACGCAAAAAGGCAGGCGACCCACAACAAAAATTTTAAAAAAATAAAAAAGTAACTCTTGACGTGGGTCCCATGCCTTTTGAATGGGACCCATGCCTTTTTGACAATCCGCCCCAGAATAAGCTCCCTTTCCTCCCCGTTTTACGGACTAAATCGCCCAGTGAATTGTGTTGTTTGGTGAAGCGGATCCGCTTCACCAAATGGGTTCACAATGTTAAAAAAATATACCAATAAGTCCTTTATAAATTTTTGGACACAATTACCCTTCTACACCTAATAAGATAATATTCATCAACTAAAAGATCAAAAATGTTAGGAATATCAATTATCCCAGTAGTGGATCTTATCCTTTTATTGATGTAAGTGTAGGGGCTCACAAAACTTGTGATTGAACCAAAGAGTGACACATCCACTACTAGGGGCTCACAAAAAAATATCAACAAGTTGTTTCTTTCTCCTCTCTCTCCCTCTTTCTTTGTGACTTTCGCTCCCTCTCTCATCTCGTTCTCTCTCTCTCATCTCGTTCTCATTTCGTTTCTTCAGATCTTATTGCCTACCAAGGTTTTCGGATTATGAGTCTCAAGTAGTGAGCACGAGAGGCAGCAGCAATAGAGATGATTTATGGTTCAAGGACAAAAGAAATGAGCATCTCGACTTCAAATCTAAACAGCGAAATGCGAGTGTAAGCAGAATCAATAGGGATTTGAATAACACTCGGAATGGCGATGGTGATGACACGGAGGAGAATTTGTTAGCTATGGTTAGAGTTGGTAAGGGAAGGAGTGTGTCTAGGAGAGAGAGACAAGTTACCAAGAGGTCGAGTCTGATCACGAAGCAAGTGATTTCGGTTCGATCTGCTATTATACATATTTTTGAGAATTTACTGAGATTTTTCAGTATAATTTAAGAATTATACTATAATTTAAGAAATATACTGAAATATTTTAGTATATTTGTCAAAATTATACTACTGTGATTTTTCGTATCTCCAAGAAAGGTAGTCATGCCACATACATTTTTTGGCCCTTTCGTGTTTAAACTTCTGGCCCTCTACACCTGTAACAGCAGCGAATATGAATTTGACCGGAACTGTCTTTTCTGAGCCACAAAAATGAAGAAGCACCGGAGAAGTAGTAGGAGGGGAAATGTAGTTGAAATCAAAATCAAATACGATTCCTACGAGGACCTCACATGTCCACCGAAGCTTTAGTGATTACAATTCTTAGAAGTAAGGATAAAAGTATCTTTAAATTTTAATTTTAAGTTGGTTTGAATTTAATGGTATACTAATATTTTAGTGAGGGACTTATTGAGCTATAACATTTAAGTGTGTCCTTAATGGACTACAAGATGGTTTTGATGGACCTATCAAGCATTAATCCAACATTTTAATTAATTTCATGGCGGATCAGCTTGGTTTGACCTAATACAAATGTTAATTAACAATTAGGATACATGTGGAATAATAAACAATAATCGAACACCACAATGTTTACGAGGAAACCTAAAAAGGAGAAAACCTCGAGTTTGTAAATCAATCAATCTAGAAACAATCCACTACGTATGAAAAAGGTTACAAAGAACAAAACTTGACTTCACTCACTCTATTTCTTTGAATCACAACCCACCTTTTATCTAGTGTATGTTTCACACAGCTAAAATCAACCTTAGCTTTAATGTACCTCATAATCCATCAAGGATTTACAATGAGACGATCTTGCTGGGAATCTACCGAGCTCAAACCAACCTTGGAGTCCACCAAAGGTCCTCGGGTGACTGCCTATGAATCTAAAATCCACCAGAAAATTTTCACAAAGGTTTTGGTGTTTTTTTCTCTCACACAAAAATGCTCTCTTAATCATCCATACATTTGATCTATTGCTCAATTTGATGAGAGAATAAACATAAAACATACACTCAAAGCTGAAACAACATCTCAGATTTTCTTCAATTGCTTCGATGCAGATCTTGGAGAATGACGCCATGCTTTATACACAACATGTCTCATAGATAAGATGAATATACAATGATACGATAATACTTAAATCCATCTAATCAATTAGTTTGTTAAATCTCTACAAGGATAAATGATTTTCAATTTCATAGTGATAATCATGTTTATCTAAGGTAGGTGAGTTTTATCCCTAGTTAACAAGTATTACAATTTATCCAAAGAAATTAGTAAACTCTATCTATCTTGTTCACATATGATAATTTTAAACAGCATGCATATGATAAAAATAGTTCAATTTCATTGTCTAAACAATCAGCAATGATTGTAGTGAACAAAAACTGATCACCACATTGGTTGAACACTCATTAGTGCTGCTAGGGGTTATTCGACTGACTGCTCCTCCGTGATCCAACTGCCCTTATCCTAAAAACAAAAGTTTTCAGTGAACTCAATGGCTATTGGATGACCGAGGGCACTCTGATGCTTAAGTTAGTCTCCAAGATAATCACCAGCCAAAGTAATCACAAATTAGAGCTTAAACTTTACCTTGGAGATTTCCCTTCTTTTTATAGTGGAGGAATTTCAATGCTTGTACAACTCGTTAGAATAATTTTAGGGATTCCTCTCAATCAATTACTTGATTCAATAGTAAATTAATCCCAAAAATTACGGACCACTATTAATGATTTGGTTAACCTATTGGAATGACCAATAGACTTATGCCACATGTCCTTCTTGGAATATTCTCCCACATTTCCTCCCAAAGGCCCGTTTGGAGATGTACGAACTAGGCTTTGTTGAGAGATCTCTGTTTGGCCTAGGTTGATTTCAATCCGTGTTTGTGTACTTGACTTCCTCTTTGAGTACTTAGTCAAGCCTTGCTTCTTTGACTATATATATTCTTGTCTTTCTCGTGTGGTGCACCTCTTCACAACTATTTCAACTAAAATCTTTGAGAGTGGAAGAGAAAAAGAAAAGGCTACTACTACAGTTGGTGCGTGCTTGCCTGGATGACAAGCTGGTGGCACCATGATTGTTCGCGATCGCCTCGCATGGATTGGCCCACCATACAAGTTGGCAGACAACCAAGACTGGCCTAACCCAGATCAGTTGTTCCTAGTTTGGCTCGTACCAACGTCTCAGGTTGGCCTCGCAGTAGCACTTCCAGATCGACCATACCAACACCTTAGATCGACCATGTCAATTCTCCTACTTAGTTCATCCGAACCTTTCCGTAACTACTCCAATCGAACGATACCAAGTCTGGCCTAAAACCCATATCGACCTGATTCCAAGGTTCGGCCGCCATACGCCAATACCCAAGTGGACCGCCATGACAGTTCGCATTCGCGTATGTCATCTTCCATTCAAACCACCTCCACGGATTCAGTCTACATCCTTGCTTCGGCTCGGTCCAAATTTCGCGTTGGACTCCTTCAAGAGGTTTGGTTTGCCTTTGCATCTTGTGGAACTATTTGGCATTTGTTAGAGCTCTTGGTTGCTGAATTTTCTCTTGGATCAAGCCTTTGCTGTAAGTTTCTTGTTCCTTACTCTCTTTGGTTGGTTTTGGGCTCTGCTCCCCATGGGGAAATATTCTAGTTTTGTTGGAGATTTAGTGAAGCTCCGTAGATGGGAAAATAGTTATGGCTTTCCTACTGACTGTGAATTTGGAATTGACCAAGAGGGTGATCCTCCTCCGGGATGGGTCAAGTTTCCCATAGTCGCCATAGTTGAGGGCGGCCTTCGATTTCCTCTTTCGAAATTCTTCAACTCCTATCATCATGAGATCCAGCCCAATCCGCATCAATAAATGCTTCAATCTTGAGTTGCTTATCTTTGATGGTATATACTTCAATTTTGAGGTGCTCATTTCTGGCAAACAATAGACCTTTTCTAGGATTTGATTTCAAATACCTCAAAATTCTATAAACAGCTTCCGTGTGAGGAGTTCTAGGAACAAGCATAAATAGACTTACTATACTAATAACATAAGTATCATTGGGTCTATTGTGAGTCAAGTAAATTAGTCTCCTGACAAGTCTTTGATATCTTTCTTTGTCAACCTTTTCTCCAACATTATTCTTCAGTTGATGATTGGTTAAAATGGGTATATCAGTAGGTTTACATCCTAGCATCCCTGTTTCTTTCAAGAGATCCAGGATATATTTTCTTTAGGATTTATGTTCTGTGGGATTTATGTTCTTTGGGATATAAGAATACCACTAGGTGACCAAGGTACCTCAATACCAAGGAAATATTTTAATTTTCCAAGGTCTTTGATTTCAAACTCCTTGGCTAAATATTTCTTCAGTCTGGATGCCTCATCAAGATCATTTCCTGTAAGAACAATGTCATCAATGTAAACTAGCAAAACAGTGAGTTTAGAATTGTGATGCCTGATGAACAATGTATGATCCCCATTGCTCTGATGATAACTTGTTGCCACCATAGCCTTTTTGAACCTATCAAACCATGCTCGAGATGACTGTTTGAGACCATAAAGAGCTTTCTTTAGCTTGCATACCTAACCTTCAGTAGTTTTACAAGCAAATTTTGGAAGGACTCCATCCATGTAGACTTCTTCCTCAAGATCTCCATGGAGAAAAACATTTTTTACATCCAACTACTCCAAATTCCAGTCTAGATTAGCAAATTCCAAGTTTCTTAGATGTAGGCCGATGGTCATGAACAAAAACAAACACATCCAAGAACCTTCGGAGTTATAAGAAAGGAGGAGGTACCTTGCTCTAAGGGAGTTTGAAAAACTAATTTCACAGTGGCATACGGTTAATAAGGTAGGTAACTGTTAAAACAGCATCACCCCACTGGGACTTCAGAGCATGCATACTAAACATAAGTGCCCGTGTGAAATTGAGTACGAACCATCAGGTGAAATTTTAAGAAAATAGTGAAAACCTCACTTTTGGAATACATCAAATATACCTAGGTGGTCTGACTATAGCAGTCAATGAAAGTGACAAACCATCGGTAGCCACGCAAAGAAAGTAGCAACACAATTCAAGGCTTTAGTTAGAGCATTAACATAAATCAAATTATTTGGAAAGGAAGGAGCATGAAAAACAGATTTCAGGTTTAGAGAGTTAGTACACTGAATGGAACTTTTTCCCACAATGGGGGGAAATGAACCAACAGCAATTCTAACTTTATCTTTACCCGAACTAGGAATATATGAAGAAAACGATAAAGAGCATCCAGTCATATGATCATAAGCTCCTAAATCAATGATCCAAGGATTTGATGAAGAGGAACTTAGACCATAGGGATACGAAACAATACCTAATTTTGCAAAATTAAAAGACGCAATAGATTTACCCCTAGTGGAAGTGGAATGATTCAGTCAGGCCATTTGGAACTCAAGATCCTACAGTTCCTTCTTTGCCCCCTCAGTCTTACTAGTCAAACTTCTCTCAGGACCTTCAATAGTTTCATATAAGTAAGATTGTGGTCTAGAACTACCACCTCTCTTACCACCACGTCCTCCAGGAGGGCGTCCATGTAGTTTCCAGCACTTCTCACGAGTATGGAAAGGATGACCATAATATTCACAGTAGATGGTCTCCTTTTCATTTGAAGATTGTCCACTCCCTTTACTGGTGGAAGAGTGCAGCCCTAGAGTCATAATCAAAGCTAAATTTTCATGAATAACAGTTTTCAACATCGTATGTCTACGACTCTCATCTTTTTGGACAACATTATAGGTGTGCTGGAAAGATGGGAAAGGATCCTTGCCAAGGATATGAACCCGAATTTGATCATATTCTGGAGGAAGACCAACAAAAAGCTCATACACATGCTCTATATCCATCATCTTCTTGAATTTCATTGCATCCTAGGGGCAAATAGCTTGAAAGTCTTGATAAAAATCAAGTTCATTCCATAAACATCAAATATACCTAAGTGGTCTGACTATAGCAGTCAATGAAAGTGACAAGCCATCAATAGCTATGTAGAGAAACAACAGGGCTAGGACCCCATAAATCAGAGTGAATAGTAGCAAAAGGTCTAGAACTTTTATTATTAGTAGACGAATAAGAGACACATTTGTGCTTGACATACTCACAAGCATCACATACCAAATCCTCAAAAACATATTGGTAAAATAACCTAGGATAAAGTTTTTTCAAAATAACAAAAGAGGGATGACCTAGTTGTCTATGTAGCTAATTATCTTAGTTGTAACAGAGACAGAACTAGTAGTAGCAATAGCAGGAGTGTTTGGAGTGAGATTTTGAGATTGATCTTCAACTAGATATCCAAATGGTACAAGTCTTCATGTTCCCTACCGTAGAAAATCGCTTTCCCCATGTCCAGTTCCTGAAAGACACAGTGAAATGGAAAGAAAGTAGCAACACAATTCAAGGCTTTAGTTAGAGCACTAACATAAATCAAATTATTTGGAAAGGAAGGAGCATGAAGAACATATTTCTGGTTTAGAGAGTTAGTACACTAAATGGAACCTTTTCCAGCAATGGGGGAAAGGAACCAGCAACAATTCTAACTTTATCTTTAACTGAACTAGGAATATATGAAGAAAATGATAAAGAGCGTTCAATCATATGATTAGAGGCTCCCAAATCAAGATACGAAAACCTAATTTGCAAAGTTGGAAGACGCAATAGATTTACCCCCAATGGAAGTGAAATGATTCATTCTGACCATTTGGAACTCAAGATCCTACAATTTCTTCTTTGCCCTCTCAAGATTATCAGCCAAACTTCTCTTAGGACCTTCAACAGTTTCAGATAAGTAAGATTGTGGCCTAGAACTACCACCTCTCTTACCACCAAGTCCTCTAGGAGGGAGCCATGTAGTTTCCAGCACTTCTCACTAGTATGGAAAGGATGGCCATAATATTCAAAGTGGGTGGTCTCCTTTTCATTTGAAGATTGTCCACTCCCTTTACTGGTAGAAGAATGCACCTCTGGAGTCACAATCAAAGCTAAATTTTCATGAACAACAGTTTTCAACTTCGTATGTCTATGACTCTCCTCTTGTTGGACAACATTATAGGCATGCAGACGGGAAAGGATCCTTGTCAAGGATCTAAACCCGAATTTGATCATATTATGGAGGAAGATCAACAAGAAGCTCATACACATGCTCTCTATCCGTCATCTTCTTGAATTTCATTGCATCCTACGGGCAGACAAGTTGAAAGTCTTGATAAGCATATGTCACAACCGGAATCGCGATGCAGGCGGACTTACAAAAAGCAATGAAGTCGCTACCAATTGTTTTGGAGGTGCAATTGGTCATCTCTTTAAATACTGATATGCTATTTTGAGAATTGGGTCTTGGGGTCTATTGAGCATAGGGAAGGTGTTAGCACCCTGCAACACTCGCTTGCGAGGTTACCAACACTTGAACAAGGGCCAATGAAAGTATTTTTGTGAATTTCATAAAAAAAATTTTTTGTAAGAGCTCCGTCTACACAAGGACAAGATCCCTCGAAGGAGTACACAAGCTTGCGATAAGAGATTTTTATTTTTGAAAGTGAGAGATTTTTTGAAAAAAACCCCTTCTGCACGGAGACAAAATCCCTCGAAGAAGGAGTACGCGAGATTAAGTAATTTTATTAAAAAAAGGGATTATCGTTTAGGAGAGGATAAAAAAATATTTACAAAGGAAAGAATTAATTTTAATAAATGAATTAAATGTCCCACTTTTGAATTTAACGATAACCATTTTTAGGATTAAAATCGTTTTTCACGAGTGAGTGGTAAAACCATTTTTGTTCAGTTGGCAACTATTATGATTTAAAGCAATTAAAAAAAATATATTTAATTGGTTCAAAGAAAAAAAAAAGGCTCAAAAACATTATTGATCTAACAAGGAACAAATCCAAAACAAAACCGACTCATAATAAAAAAATAGATCCAAAATAGTCTTAACCCACAAGAGTCCAAGATCTAAGGACACTTGCAATGGTTCAAGTGCTAAACACTTATTATAGCCACATCAGCAAACCACATCTTTCAATACAACCACATCAGCAAAACACAAATTTCTATACACTTTCTCTTTCCACCCAACATGGAGGCCAACAACATTTCATTCCTCCATATTATCCACAACAAAACTACACCAAAACACAAAATACCAATACATCCACATCAACAAAACACTTCTCCCAATACAGCCACATAAGCAAAACACGTTTCACAATACAGCCACATCAGCAAAAGACAACATATTTGTTGACCCAATACCACTTTACCATTGCAAGTGTCCTAAGCCCATATTAGATCCAACTTTTCTAAAGCAAAGGGACTCAAAAGCAATCGGTCCAATGAGAACTTAACATTCATAGTTTATCATGGATTTTCAGCCATATACAGTATCAAATTTAAATCAAATCCAACCATATCTTTTGGCTCTTTTTTTTGTTTGCAAAACCTTGCCATACACGCATGACTATATCTTGACAAATTTTATTTTTACTCATAACACAATGTTTCGTTTTTTTTTTTTCACCAAGAACTCTGAAGAATATCAAATGTCGAGCATGAAAAGAGAACGAAAAATGCCAAACAGAGAAAAGGGAAAGGGAAACTTCAAAGAAAATCCAATCAAAAATCCAAATCTATACCTTTTCTTAATCTCTCCTTTTGCTCTTTCTTGCTATGACTTTCCTACTCCCTCTACTCTCACTTTTCTTCTCTTTTTTTTTGTTCCCTGTAGTTGCTCCTCTTTTCTTTGTTTTCTACCGTAGCCAATTTCTCTCCCTTGTTTATTCTCACACCTTTTCTCTCTGTACCTTGTAGTTGTCGCCCCTCCCCTCTTTCTTCTACTGTAGCTGTCCAAAAGTACCCGGCCTCCCTTTTATTCTTTAACCTAAAGCCATTATAGGGTTTTCTTTGCTTTGAGATTATAGGCCCATAGGCTTGGGGGTTTTTATTTTGGATTTTTATGAGATGTCAAAATTTGGGCCCCTAACATTGGTTGGGTTGGGTTGGGTTGGGTTAAATTGGATTGGGTATTTTGTTTGGGAATTGAGCTTTGTTTAAGGATTGAGCTTTTAACATAGATTGGGTTGGGTTAAATTAAATTGAATTGGGTATTTTGCTTAGGAATTAGACTTTTATTTGGACTTTGAATTTTTTGATAGGTTTTTTTGAGAATTTGGTTGACCTAAAATTTAAATGGGCCTAGACTCTTCTTCCCTTTGTTTTTTTCGGTTGATTTTGAAATTTAATTAAAAGAAGTTTAAATGTACAAACTGAGGGTCCGTTTGGTGCATCATATATTGTACAATAACCATATATGGTTTTAGACAATCAAACAACAATTTTGTTGAATAAATTTTGAGATCATTTCAACATAATATATTGTGCATTCTCAAATGGTCCATAAATGGACAATTTTGAGACAATTTGATAACAAGATTATTGAAATACCCTCAAAAAGTCTTTCTTCTGTTTCACCCTCTCTCTTATTCTCTCTTCCTTCTTGACACATAATCGGCAACAACAACTTCAACCCATCTTCACAAAGACGTTGTCTCAAACCTTGATCACGAGTATCCTCACCATACATGATCTCGATCCTCAACTTCCAACCGTCGTCGCTCTTCCCTACTACCACCGGACTTTATTTTTTATTTCTGGTTTTATTTTCCCGATCAGATCTTGATTAGTTGAGCTTGGGGTTTGATTATGATCAACGATCGAGATGCTGTCAAGCATGATCCGAAAAGCGATTGGAGCCGTTAAGGACCATACCAGCATTGGCATAGCCAAAGTCGCAAGCAACATGGCACCGGATGCAGAGGAAAGAGGATGTGAGACGGTAGAAGATAAAGAGAATGCTAGGGATAATGAGATTTCTATTTTTATTGAAAATGAAAATTAATAATGAATTATGAAAATTAATAATAATTATTAAATTCAATAATGAATTATGAGATATTTTTTAGTTTGAATTGAATAATAAAGTGAACGAAATTTTCAAAAATTAAAAATCTTAAAATTAATTTCATATATTTTTATTAATATTAGATAAATTACAACTTAAATGCATGATACCCCTACATGTAATTTACACAACAATTTTAACACAATATATGCTACCAACAGAATCAACATCAAACACCTATCAACATTTCAGGAACCATATATGTCACCATTTATTGCCACCAAGGGCGGAACCAGGAATTTATGTTAGGGGGGGACTGTTAAAAGTTGGCGGGGGTGTTGCCCCCGTAAATTTTTTGTAGGCTATTTACATTACACCTATTTAATTGGCAGTATAAGTTACTGAAATTAGTTGATTAGGCATTTAGGCTTATTGTTAGTTGAGATTCTTAAGACGAACTTATGAAGAAACACGGTTACACACTTGCACCAACGAAGGAGAGTAGGTACAAAGTGTGTTTTTATTTAGGTGGCTAAGTGTATATTTAGGTATGAACATGTATATAATTGTATTTTTATTTATTTATGTAGTCCCCCCCTAAATCCGCCCTTGATTGCCACCATTTATTATCTACAATATATGCTACAATATATGTTACTGTCATAATTGTCTACCAAACACACCCTGAATCATATAAAATCAAATGGTAAGAAATTTTTTTTATTGAAAAGTTGATCTAGATAAAATTTAGGTATTACAGCATCAAGTTCATTCCATAAACTACTCATTTCAGTAAAAATATTGAGTGATTGTCAACTCGTAAAGTTTGAACCCATGAATCTTCCTCTTTATCTCATAAATTTGTGCATCACTACCCACACGTGTATAAGTCTAGGCAATCGCATTCCAAACATCCCAAGTTGTATCAAACATCACATATGGTTTAGCAATTCGACGTTCCATAGAGTTGTTCAACCAAGATAACATAAGAGAATTTGTGGCATCCCATTTTTCATACTAAGATCTTACTCATCCGGTTGATTCCTTGTCCTTGTGATGTAGTGGGACAACTGTCTGGCCTTGAGGAACAACATACAAGAGCGTGACCATGTCATATAATTCGTACCATCCAACTTATCTGGGCAGAGTTGTAGAAATGGGTTATCAAACAGAGTTGAGGTTTTGTCTACAGCTGTTTGTTTTTCCTCCACCAACAGTAGTATCCTCAATATCTGTAGTTTTTTACATTATAATAATCTCTACAAATTGACTTCAGAAGAAAAAAATAGATCATACAGTAGAGTATATACTTCATTTAGCACAAATCAGAGAACAACAAAGGGGAAACCTATAACAATAAATAATGAGACAGAGAATTCCGATAGGGACTATAAGTGCCGATGAGACTCGTCGATGCCAACCCCACGCACGTGGAAGAAAAACAGAGTTTGTAAGTGTCTACAACATAAAACGCCGAAACCCAGAAACATTGAAGTTGAGCACGGACTCAAGAAACGGTGACAACCTAGAGAAAAAAGGTCGAAACCCAGAAACGTCACGAAAGACACACACCAACAAAGATGACTGGTATGGCTGATAGGAAAACCAGCAGAATTGAAACCACCAAACTCATCGAAATCTCCAATAACAAGGTTGGAGCCAACAACCAGTACCACCATCGAATACAAGACAAAGTCGACAAACAGACTGTCATCATTGAAGGAGTGTCACTGCTCCGATGCCATGATGAGAACCATGGGGTGATATTTGTGCGGCTTAAACCCAAATGACAGTTGCCAGGAGTTTATATATCAACTTAATTCAACAAGGATAAATTTACAGTAATATCCCTCTACAATATAGACTATTTACAATAATTTCAATAAGAAATCAAATAATTGGGTTTGAATCCTAATCAGATACTCAGATCTCACATTACAGATGCGATCAACTATCAATATGTCTATGCAATTTGGGAGCCCATCCCAAAATAATTAGACAATGACCAGCGGCGCCATTCTATCAAACAACTTGATTAAATCAACGGTATTGTTGGCAAAAAAAAACAAACAACCTCAATAAAGGAAGTAGGTGAATTCTCCTATAAATACACAAAATAAGGACCTAAAATAAATATACATGTTTTCACCATTGATGTAAATATGTGGGACCCAACACAATGACCCCATTAGTCATTTCACTTAAATCAATGGTAAAAAAAAAATGTACTTATTTTAGGTTTTTATTTTGTGTAGTTATAGGAGAATTCCTATCCTAAGATATTACCATCATCCTTAATAACGAGATAATTCTCCATTAACACAACATCATTACATGGCATGCTGCCATTGGTCTGGATGACACAAAACTATAATCTGCATAAACGCATCGTGATATCCCACTACTACTAAAATATTTAAAATTGACTTTCAGGAGTTCAAGTTGTGCTCCAAACACAAACGAAGAAGAAACGACAACGCGTATGTCATTCAAACCTGCAAACAATCAAAGGATTAGCTTTTGTTGCAGGTAATGTTTCTAATATCGGGAAATCTATCGCTCGTTATCTCTCGCGGACATCCAAATATGGCATTGCGTTTTTCTTTTGTTTGAATTTTAATTTTCCAGAAATAAATTTCGGATCTTCTGAATTTTTGGGATTTATGGGCGTGCTGGGCTTTGTTGATTCGGTTGCGTGTTAAATCCAGACTTTTTCGGTTGGATCTTAGGGTTTTAAGCTTGGGGGATGGAATCATGTCATTTTTCGAGTTCTATTCCTTTTTGGCTTATTTTTTTTGTTTGGTTGCCGAGAAAATAAGGCGCAGAAGATTTGGGATTTTTTTTCTTGAATTTCAGCATTTCTGTAATCTGGTAGAATTTGAGATTAATTTGGCGAGTCTCTCTCTTCATTTATTTTTTTCTTCTTGGTTGACCGGTATTCTGTAGCGAGTTTTGAATTCACTGTCTATTTTCTTGATGTTTTTGTAGTTTTCCTTGGTTGTTACTTTAAGATGACTTATGGCAACAATGTATTGCTGTGGACTCTTAAACTTACTTATTTAATTGCTTGCTTGTGTCAGGAGCGATTGTTCTTTGTATTGAAGAACTACCAATAGGGAAACATTTGTTGCAACTTTTGATTTATTGAGAGGGAAAACGAGAACAGTTGTTGAAATTAGAAGACTCCGGCATATTATTAAGTAACCTTAATGAAGTAAAACTGCTGTCTTCTGCTGCATTAATCGGGGAGTTCAAAATTCAGCGACCAGTTTCAGGGGGTGACTTGCCCTGTAGGGTGAACTCCTCCAGCACCATGATGATGGGTGATGATATGGAGAGCGGCAATTTGGGGCCCTACCAAGATAGGCCAAGGACTTTCCCAAATCTGGGTAGTAAGCCTTATACACCATTGGTATGAAGCTAATGTTCCTCATCTGGTTTAGCTTATTTTTTGGCGTGGAAAAATGATTATATCACAGCGAAATGTGTCTATTTTACTTTCTTTCTCAGCAATTTGCTTCTATTTTTGTCTCATCAATGTAATTAATCTTTCTATGGCAATTTTAACGATTTAAACATCACCCCATTACATGAAATTACTATCCAAGCGTATATTTTAACTTCTCTTAAATTCTACATATCAGGCATTTGGAAGTTCGATTATGAGATAGTCATTTTTATTTATCTGACAGTAGCTAGAACCTATTCATTTACCAGGAATACATATTTTATTTGGACTTCTATTTTGTGATATGCATATTGGAGAGTTGAACAGGGAAGATTTTTTATGAAATCATTGAAGAGTTTATATTTTGAATATAATTAACATTCAGATTGTTTCTAGTTTAAACTTTTGTGATGATCTGTCTCTTATTCCCTTTCGGGAGTGTGAATTAAAGTTACTTTCAGTAGTTCGGAACTTCTCTGAATCATCACCTGGTATTTATATTCGGGTGTTGTGGCATAACCATTTGAATCGCCAGCTGGCATTATATGCACTTTGTTAATCTGTGGTCTGTTTCTATTAAGCATTTGCTGAAGGCAAATGAATAATGTTGAAAGTCCAACTCCAAATTACAGTGTGGATACTATTGAATGGGAAACATTTATTTGTTCAACAACAGTGGAGCTGCAAGCTTCATCTGTTTATATATATATATTTGTATCTTAATTAAATCTTCTTTCCCATAGTCTTACTTGCACTTGAATAATTTTCCCTCCCCTTTTCATGAATCGGATTTGTTATTTTGTGCAGATTTTTCGAGTTCTTATGCGGATAAACGGTCGTGCTCTTCTTGTTTTATTGCTATTGGGTTTTGGAACAATCTTTTACATTGGAGCCAGGACTTCTCCTGTCATTGTGTTTGTCTTCACAATTTGTATCTTCATCCTTTTTTTTTCAATGTATCTTACCAAGTGGGTACTTGCAAAGGATGAGGGGCCTCCTGAGATGGTTGAGGTATTTTCCACTTCTCTACCTCATAATGCTGATTCTGTTTTATATTTACATCTATAATATGCATATATACATATAGAAATGACTTAATTTTGTAATTGAAAGTAAAAATTCATATTTGGACAAGCTTAAATGCACTAAACAAAACTTAGATGCTCAAATATGCTTCAAATTCTCTCACAGCCAAATGGACTACAAATTAAACTAAGAATCTTGATTGCTAATTGCTACATTTTAGGAGTTGAACATCCATACAAACTACACCATTGAACTAGCAAAAACAATACAAACATATATGATAAATCTACTAAACAATGACGAGTTAATTTATCACTTGAGAGTGAGTTAATAACTATCAGGAAAATTGGTTTTTCTCGATCTAACTGCTATTGGATTGCCAAATAGTTCCCGAGATCGTTTATAGAACTCCAGCTCATCCATAATTTTACCCTCCTATTTCATTCATATTCTAAAGTTGCATAATTCTCTTTTATGTAATTTATCACAACATTTTGGACAACATAAATGCTAGAATTTTAAACGGCATTCTAAAACCAGCATATATGTTAAATCTCAAATTGTTTCCCAAACGAAGCCTAAGTGTATAAACCCCATACTTCCAAAAATAAGCTAGAAACACCACTTCAACAGCTCTTTGCCTTTGCATTCTTGGCCCATTTACTTTGCGCCCATTTACTTTGTCATGTTCAACTAGCTGTGGGCACGGTAATTGTCTTACCTAGAGTGGCAGATGTCGCTGGCTTTTGTTTGACTGCCAAGAAAATATGTTTTTTAGCTTACAAAAGAGTGTTTTCAATTAATGGAAATATTTTAGTTTTTTTCTCATCTTTTTTATCTTTTCAAAATAAACTGTATAAAGCTAAGAAACTGATTATTATAATGCTATAATGTCCTTTTCAATTTTGTTTTGAGCTCGCCATTTACTTTCTAGATATCAGATGCAATACGTGATGGAGCTGAAGGATACTTCAGGACTCAGTATGGCACCATCTCTAAGATGGCATTGCTGTTGGCATTGCTAATCCTTAGCATATATCTGTTTCGCAGAACAACTCCTCAACAAGAATCTTCTGGACTGGGCAGGTAATAATGTATTTCTCACATATGAAGAATTTCTCCCATCTCTTAATTTTTTTCTTACATATTCTATTTATTTTTACAATCATGCTTACAAAAATTCTATGTTGAACTTTCTGACGCAGGACAACTTCGGCATGTATCACTGTTGCTGCTTTCCTCTTGGGGGCTCTGTGTTCAGGAATTGCTGGTTATGTTGGAATGTGGGTTTCAGTTCGCGCAAATGTTAGAGTTTCCAGTGCTGCAAGACGGTCAGCAAGAGAAGCGTTGCAGGTTGTCTCTTTGATAATTTATTTTGTTTTTAACAGATGCAGATCTTATTTTAATTGGAAATATTTTATGCAGATTGCTGTTCGCGCTGGTGGCTTCTCTGCTCTAGTGGTTGTTGGTATGGCTGTAATGGGTATAGCCATCCTTTACGCCACATTTTATGTTTGGCTGGGTGTTGACTCACCAGGTTCTATGAAGGTTACTGATTGTATGTAACAGTCTCCCTTCTTCTCCAGTTACTTTTTCATTAATCCAAGTAGGGAAAATCGACTTGGTTTATGCTTTCTTCTTTCTGGAATTTGTTGCCTGTAGAAAGTAGACTTTGCTTCCGTGTCTTGACTTGTCAAGTTGAGAGTGCTGCAGAATGCAGACTCGATTATACCATGGTGTAGGATGGGGCATGTTATGTGGTTCTTATGTCAGAGAATTTCAAAGTTTGGCAGTGGTTTATATGTTATTTACATGTGCCTCTAAGTTTTTAATATTTTAATTTCGGTGATCTTGGTTGATAACTTTTAACTCATCTTTGTTTGCATACTATTGAAACTATTACTTGTACAAATGAAATTGTTACTACCTGGTATATCGTAATGTGGGAGTATGCCATGGATCTGTTCGTATATTATTGAAAGTCATTGAGAGGCAAATGAGACAACAATTGAAATTTTATGTGAACCATGATTGATGCAAAAAGAAACTCGAGTGAGGGTAGGTGATGATTTTGGTGGTAATGTTCTTTGAAAAAAGGTGCATCGAGTCTTTCACTGAACTTTTATTCTTATTGGTCAAGTTACTGCAACTCCTTGAGTTCTGCGAATGTACATTATCATATTTATATTACTGGATGTGTTAGTAACATGGTACATATTAAGTTATCCTTTATAATTATCGTGCGTAAAATTATTCTGATTTATTATCTTCTTGGAGCTTTTATAAATTTCTTTTCTATACAAAAGAAAAAAAAATAAACGAAGATAAAACTATTGTTTTGGCACTGACACTTCTTCCACTTGAGACAATTCATAAGGGCAAACCTTGGGTGCAATGACAAAGTTTCTTCATTGCAACCTAGACTTCGTACTTTCAAATGACAGTAACAGCTTATCCATGATATGGGGCTTAAGATTGCATGCATCTTTGCTTGCGGACCTCACCAGTCAATGCCACTGGAACCTTACACACTTGGTGTTTCCATTTTTTCATGTTTCTTTTTTGTTGGAAGCTAAATTACCTATTGTGCTTTGAGACTGAAGTAATTATATATTGTGGTCAATTAATAGTCTATCCCTTTTATGCTTAAGTGCGAGCATTCCTGCATCATGCATGTAGTTTTGAAGATTGCACTGCATTAATGGGTAAGATTTTGCTAGTAGCTGTTTAAATGTGTTCATACACTCTTTTCCTACCCATCTTTTCTTTTGGTTAAAAGTTGATGATGAACTAGCCAATGAATTTACTTCTATGGTGTGAGTCTTATCTTTGTAGTTATTTTTGATCTTTGGTTGACCTTATGTTCTCTTGCAGTGCCCCTTCTTCTGGTGGGCTATGGCTTTGGAGCTTCCTTCGTGGCCTTGTTTGCTCAGTTGGGTGGTGGCATATACACAAAAGCTGCTGATGTTGGTGCAGACCTGGTTGGAAAAGTAGAGCAGGGAATACCTGAAGACGATCCTCGTAACCCTGCTGTGATTGCGGATTTGGTATTCAACTTCTCATACTGTGGACTTTTATTGGAGTGTCATAATGTGGTTTTGGCTCACTTATTTGCAACCCTATGCATTAGCTGTGCACGAAGAGGTGTAACAGCATTTGAAGGAAATGCCTACACATAAATTAACGTTATACTTCTATCTAGACTTGTCAATAATGAAACTTTTCAGGACCTATGATGTTTGCTACATCTCAAAATTTATGGTCTCTGCCGGAGACAGGAAAGCAATGACTTTTCATGCCACAATCTAGAACTAACATGAATTATGATGTGGATATTATTGACCCACTTTATTAGTTGATCTAATTTGTTGTCACATTGAAGGTTGGAGACAATGTGGGTGATTGTGCTGCAAGAGGTGCAGATCTTTTTGAGAGTATATCGGCTGAAATAATTAGTGCTATGATTCTTGGTGGAACAATGGCTCAACAATGCAAAATTGAAGGTGACTACTGGTCCCTGCTACTTTTAGGGCAGTTTGAATTTTTTCTTTTTTCTTATTTATTGTTTTGGTCTGTAATCATCATTCTTGTTCAGGGGTAGCATTTGCATTGTTATGGAAATCTTAATTGCAGTGGCTTTTACAACTATAACATTAAGCCTATTGGCTGATGGTCTCAATATATTAAGTCATCATTTAATTTAATTAATGTCATAGTAACTGCTTGTAATGACTAATCAGTTATGTGACATGCACTCACCTTAAATTTATTAGTGATTTAGTGTATGGAGGAATCTTTAAGTCAACTCCCTCTACATCTCTCTGTCATGCAGATCCATCTGGCTTCATATTGTTTCCACTTGTAGTTCATTCTTTCGATCTGGTGGTATCATCGATAGGAATGCTTTCAATTAGGGGCACACGTGACGCTAGTGTGAAGTCGCCTATGGAGGATCCGATGGCTGTTCTTCAGAAAGGTTACACTGTTGCAATATTTTTTGCTGTTCTGGCATTTGGTGTGGTAATATTTCTTTCTCTAGAGTGAAACAGCATTAGAAATCTATTTATACTGTTTCACGTTTCTTTCCTATTCATCGTAAGACATTATCAATTCTTGCATGTCTAGTTTAGCATTGAAAAAGTGAAAGCCTGGACTATTTTCTTGTGGTTTATTTGGGTCTACCAATGATTTTGCTTTTCGATTATTTATTTATTTTACAGTCTACTCGCTGGATGCTTCATACAGAACAAGCACCTTCCGCATGGTTCAACTTTGCCCTATGCGGGTTGGTTGGTATCATCACAGCTTATCTTTTTGTCTGGATCACCCAGTACTACACTGACTACAAGCATGAGCCTGTACGCACATTAGCTCTTGCTAGCTCTACGGG
This sequence comes from Tripterygium wilfordii, assembly GCF_013401445.1. Classification (NCBI taxonomy): domain Eukaryota; kingdom Viridiplantae; phylum Streptophyta; class Magnoliopsida; order Celastrales; family Celastraceae; genus Tripterygium; species Tripterygium wilfordii. Next base: position 7,935,009 of record NC_052241.1, read on the forward strand.
TCATGGAACTAATATTATTGCTGGAGTTAGTTTAGGCCTGGAATCAACAGCTCTTCCAGTTATTGTGATCAGCATATCTATTATTTCGGCATACTGGTTGGGTCATACCTCAGGTCTAGTGGATGAAGGTGGAAACCCAACTGGTGGGTTATTTGGCACAGCTGTAGCAACAATGGGAATGCTTAGCACTGCTGCGTATGTTCTTACTATGGATATGTTTGGTCCCATAGCAGATAATGCTGGTGGAATTGTCGAGATGAGTCAACAGGTGACATTTGGATTGTTAGTTTTTGAAAATTTTGGTCAATGTATATAGCTAATTTGTGGGTTTTTCATCTGTCGATTAATAAGTGTAGTAATTTTTCTTGTACAGCCAGAAAGTGTTCGAGAGATCACTGATGTTCTTGATGCTGTGGGTAACACTACAAAAGCTACCACAAAAGGATTTGCCGTCGGGTCTGCAGCTCTTGCATCTTTCCTTCTATTCAGCGCTTATATGGATGAGGTAGCTGCATTCTCACGTGAAAATTTTAAACAGGTAGGTGCAACTGCTCTTCTGCTTTATTTATTTGGTCATCTTTCTAATTCTTTTATGCCCATTGTCATACATCTTTTGTTTCTGACTTTAAGGTTGACATTGCCATTCCGGAAGTTTTCATTGGTGGATTGTTGGGCTCAATGCTTATATTTTTATTTAGTGCATGGGCCTGCTCTGCTGTTGGCCGAACTGCTCAGGAGGTGGTTAATGAAGTCAGAAGACAATTTATTGAAAGGCCAGGCATTATGGTGAGTACATTTCTTTAATGTTTACTCTGCTGAATTTAAATTATGGAGTGAGAGATGCTTGCCCATGTTTTTCTCCGTGTTAACTTTTTTACCACAGGAGTACAAGGAGAAGCCAGATTATGGTCGCTGTGTTGCCATAGTAGCTTCTGCATCATTGAGGGAGATGATAAAACCTGGTGCTTTGGCTATTGTTTCGCCTATGGTGGTTGGTAGGTTAAGCATCTTTGGTTTCCTTACCTTTTGATCCAATTCTTAGATGTATTCTTGATGCCATTTTTCAGTGTTAACTGATGTGATGATAGATCTATCTGTTCCGACCTAGATAATATTTGTGCCATTTCTACCCTTTCTATTTCTTTGGTGGCAATAACTTGTTTTATCTCCCTTCTCTGTTTCATCTGTTATCTAACCATGATGTTGTTATTAAGGGTTTATTAAGTTTAGTTCTGTTGCTTGCAGGACTTGTGTTCCGGATTTTGGGATACTATACTGGACATCCTTTACTTGGGGCTAAAGTTGTCGCTGCCTTCCTGATGTTTGCAACGGTTTCAGGCATTCTGATGGCTCTTTTCCTGAACACAGCAGGTGGTGCATGGGATAATGCGAAGAAGTATATAGAGACGGGGGCTCTAGGAGGTAAAGGGAGTGATTCTCATAAAGCAGCAGTTACTGGAGACACGTAAGTCTTATTGTTCTTTGAAAACAAAAGTTGTTCTCATTGTTTTATGATACAAGTTATAGTATGTGTTAGTAATAACTTAGAACTAATCTAAAATTATTAATTTCATATCTGAGCCCCACTAGGTGAAGAGACATCAATAGCTTATGTCTTCTTTTATTTAGGACCTTATGCATTTGTTCTTATGCCTAGTTTTGAGTTTTAGCTGCGTCTAGAGAGACAAAAGGATAGAAAACAATATACAGTTTAATGCACTTGCAGTACTAGGATGTACTGCTGGTGCAATCCCATGCTAATTGGTTTTGTATCTTGTTCTACGTGAAGTTGTTCAGTACTAGTTGCTTTGATATATGCACCTCGTTTTTGAAGACTTTTAAGCCTCTACTTTCACATAATATGATGAGGGTAGGGGAATATAGTTTCCTCTACTTAAATATCTTTAAACTGACTCGGAACTTAGCTTTATGAGATATTATATAATTTGAAAATTACAAAGGCGTATGAAGGGCAAATGTTGAATTTGTTTATGCATATAGTTAAATCACAAATAAGTGCAAAGAATAAATATACGAGTGGATTAAGGTTGGATTACAATGTAATAGAATCACAAGTGATTTGAAACTGCTATGTCAATTCTCTGGATCCTAGCTTAGAGGAGTGAATTATTAGGTTATGGGCTTATGTGTTTACATATGCAAAACGATACCAAACATTCCGAGGGTTCTCAAATCTCGAGATTGTAAGCTAAACCAACCATTACCTTTGGTGATATAAATTTATTGTTACCAAGTACGGCTTGATTTTCTGTCTCACATCCCTTATTGGCAGTTTACTCTTTCCACTTGTTTTCTAATCTTGAAAGATGAACAAGTTTTTCGTTTGCTTCAATGTTTCTTAACAGATGTTTTAAATGGGCTTGTGTTATTTTCTGTGCAGTGTAGGAGATCCATTCAAAGATACAGCTGGACCTTCTCTGCACGTCCTCATAAAATTGCTTGCCACCATTACGCTCGTGATGGCTCCAGTGTTCCTGTGAGAGTTGTATATATCTGCTATGGCGAAAATAGAATATACAGCACCCATTACCGTCGAGTCATTAGATATTTTGCAGAGATAGAGATAGGGTATTTTGGTGTATGTATATCAAGGAGTGTTTCATCATTAGTCCTTACTGATTACATTCCTTTTTTTCCCCTTAATATGAATAAGAGATGTTAATAGTTTTTCGCTCATTTTAATGTCGGAGAAACTAACTACTTGACCCGATGCTGTCTGTATCTGGAATGTTGAGTTACTAACACTTATTAACGAGTGTTTTTAGGCCTTGAAATAAGCAGATGTTCGATGTCCCTTCCTCGGTGCTTGGCTAGACCGAGAGGCAATGAAAAGAACTTGAGGCCGACATGGTCTGGTTTGCAACTTTGCATCTCTTCAGAAGCGGGGGAACTGTTGCGTAAATTCGCAAGGTGGTTTGCAACTTTGCATCTCTTTACAAGTAGGGGAATTTGTGTAAATTCGCAAGCTTATGAATTGCACAATAGTAATAATGAAAAGCAAGATTGTTTTCCATGGGGATTTATTAAGTATCAATCGTATGACTCTAAATTCTATTTGAATGATTGAAAGTTGATGGTGTAATTAAACTATATTAATAAGTGAGAAAGCAAAACGTAAACAAGCAAATACCCTAAATTCTATTTGAATAATTGGATGGTGTAATTAAACTAAATTAATAAGCTAGAAAGCAAAACTTAAATAAGCAAATACGATAACTTAAATCAAGAGAAAATCACTAGGGTGTCTAATTTCACCATCACCAATCCAACTCTATTCATTTAGCATGTTAATTTTAATTATCATCCATGTTGACAGTCGATTTTTCTAACCTATTCAATACTGATAGTATAATAGAATATATGCTGTAAATAACTGTTAATATATGAGAGGTTATAGTTATTAGTAGCAAGCAATGATGGATAGAGATTGGAGCTGTTACTAGCATACAATAATGGTGATATATGGCATAAACGTTTGGGTCATCCCAATTCTCTTGTTCTGTCTGTCTCATGTATCAAACAGAGCCTAAGTTGGGTCAAAGCCTAACATGTGATCAAAAAATATTACTCCTGTGAAAAATTAAATATTCTTCCTTAAACGCTAAACTCTAGACTTTCTTGTAACTTGTTAAACTATAAATCTCTAAACCCGATACTTTTTTGGGGTAAGTTTCTAAATTCTAAATCCTAAACCCTAAATGTTGTAGAATATTGGTCCCATAATTTACAAAACAATAAGATTTAATTTGGATATATACTCAAAATGCTAAAATATATAAAATGGAAAGAATACGTGATTTGGATTGAAGATGCATAACAAGACGGCATTTGCAGCAGGGTAATCATGAAGTATCCCCCAAAAAGCAATAAAAACCCCTCATGATCAACAACATTCTTATGAGAGTTTATCTGCATTTTTTCTTCAAGGCTTGATAATTGATAATTGATAATTGATCACTTTGCAAAATCTCAAAAGTATAAGGGTCAAAACTCACTTAACTTTGATTCTTTAAAACTATAAGGTCAAAGCTTAACTCACTTTGTTCTCCTTGCAAAGTCTACAAAATCCAAAGGCTCAAACCCATTTTAACAACTTTGAGTTGTGATGGAGTGACGGTTGTGGTGGTGTAGTGCATTCGAATGATAATTTTCAGCTATGATTTTCTAAAAAGAACTATTATTTGACTGAGAGATTGATTAGATTAATCGTAACCCTTCATTTTTTCATGACGATTACAGAACAAGCATTTTTAGCTATGATTTTCTATAGTCATAAAAAAATTTCGGGGGCACCCCCACAAATATGCTTGCCCCCCTTTGTCTAAAATCTTGGCTCCGCCCCTGATTGTGATGGCATGTATGGCGCTTCACAATTTTATCCCGCTACATGTTGCTATTGACGTTGATTTTAATGAGATTGGCTCAACGTCTATGGTTGAAGATGAGTTCATGCTCGACTCCATTGCTCAAAATGCGGAAAATGAAGATGATGAATACTTGGTCATTGATGATGTCAATATGACTTAGTTTTGGGATATGTTTGCTGATCAACTATGGAGCACATGATGAACTATTATATATATATATATATATATTATTTTTTTTATAATATGTTAAAGAAAGTATGAATATAGTTGTATAATATTTTATCTTAAGCTTCATATTTCAAAAAATATCTAACTTTAATTTTTAGTTTATTAATTTAATTAAAATGTTTTTATTAATATTAAATATTTGTTTAGTATTTCTTTCAATTCGTTACAAGTTAAAAGCATAGGGCCCCTAGATATAATTTGCCATAGCATTTCAATAGCATAAATGCTACCAACAAAAGTATAATCAAACACTATCAACATTTCAATCACCATATCTACAATCATTTTTTACCAACATATAAACTATCAAAATTAATGCTAACATTAATGCTACTATCAAAATTGTTCATCAAATTGACCTATATTCAAGGGCGGAGCTAGGAAATGATATTGGGGTTGGTTAATAATAAAATAATACTCCCGCCGTCCCAATTTTTTTGTCATCCTTTGGAAAATCAAACTTTTTAAGGAGACATGATTTAATGCAATTCAAGTACACAAAATAACCATGTTATTCCAAATTTACCCTTATTTATGGTGGTACTTTTTTTTCCCTTGAACAAGGGTCATTAAAGTTACAAGGATAATTTTGAAATACAACAACAAAATTGTTAATTAATGAAAAAAAGTGACACTAGTTTTGATGTCCTTTTTATGTTCAATTGTAATATTGTTACACTTAAATGTCAAAACCCCAATTCATTTTCTTCAACTTAATTTGTTCCTTTAAAGAATTTCCATTTCTATTTATATATTTTGGAAAAAAACATATGAAAAGGAAATATGAAAAATATTGTTGTGTCTGATAATCTTTTTAAAGGATGGTTTGGTCAAATAAAGTTCACAAAAATTTTTCTAAGCAAAGTAGATATAACATGACATTGATGCTATGAGGCTCTCCTCAATACTTGGGAAGTCTTTAAAGAAAGAGCAATTACCAAGAAGTCCACAATTAGGAAGACTTGTTCTAATAAGTCACACATATTCTTTAGGAAAAATTCTAGGCAGGTAACCCTAAGAAGATTTTTAAATATCTAGATCCACTCAAAAAACACATGGACACATAAGTACCCATGAAAAAGTCTCAAATCTAGAAGATTTTGGCAATGGATCGCTACACCACCACCGTCATTGGACTCCCCTCACTTAGATGCACAATGCACATCCATATTCTGTCTAAAACGGCCACCAAAAAGGAAGACCCGAAGTTGACTTGTTTTGTTCGCGTAATGTTACAGTTTGAGACACTAAAAAGTCACTACCCTCGTTATATACCACTTCATGAAAGAAAAAGTCCTAAATTCAGACAATTTCGATGACGGTTCGCCACACTACCATCACCATTTGACTCCCATCATTGAGATGCACAATTCCCAGCTAGATTCCATCCAAAAAGACAATCGGAAAGGAAGATATGAAGTTGACACGTTTTGTTCGCGTAATGTTACTGTTTCAAACTGTAACATAGACATTAAAAAGTCCATCTACGTCATATAATGCTAATTTTTTGATTGTATATTTTTACAGTTTCAAAACATATATGATTAAGAAAATAAGTCAAATGATTTGATTGTATAATGTTATATTTTCAAAACAGTAACATTGTAACTGTACAATCTCATATTTGTACGATTTCATATCTGAACTCAGTACATCTCAAATTATGATCTTACATCTCATATTACATCTTAGATCTAAGAATATGAAGAAGAAGAAGAAGAATAATAAGAAAACAAAGAAGATGATGGTGGAGGAGCAACGGTGGAGATGGACAATGGCAGTGGTGGAGGCAGACGGTGACAGTGGTGGAGGTGGAGGTGGAGGTGGCAGTGGTGAAAATGGAGGGGAGATTTTACGTCTATGTTTATTGAAGAAGAAGGGACAAATATAAGAATATGAAATTATTAATTTTATAAAAGAGGCACCTATGTGAAAAATAAATTTTCAAGTGGACCTATGTGTTCATAAGTTGTCAAATTGGTACTTATATGACATTTGCCATATTATTTATAGGTAAATCATGCATGTTCTTTATTAAGCCGGATTTAAAAAGATACTCAAGTTTGAGTCGCTTATTAAAAGGGCACAGTTCTAGCCAAACACTCAAGGAAGTGTACCTTGAGCAGCTCAAGCCTCAAGAGCTGTCGAGTTCTCAGCTTTCAGATTATTATATGTATTGCTCAAGTAAACAACAACAGGAGATGAAAAATTACTCATCTGCTCATTCCCCTATTCAAAGCCAACTTGTACATTATCCCTCTTTCTCACCAATTTTTGTATAAGAATTCAAAATAATATATCTATATAGGGAACAGAAAGAAAGACAGAAACCTTTGAAGCACCAGAAAATGAAAATATTTTTTACCTGGAAAAAAAGGAAGAAGAAGAGTAGTAGCGTGAGTGACAGAAGTTTAGGATTTATTTCATGGAGTGTGAGAGATCTGCAGCATTGTTTATCTTTCCAAAAAGAAAAATAAAAAATAAAAATAAGTGGAGAAGGAAGTTTCTACGAAAATTTCCCGTCATGGCCGTGCAACAAACTTTCTTCTGCATGGATGGGGATATGATGAAAAAAGGCATTCGTCCTCTTGGTGGACCCCATATATATTCCAATTAATGTCAAACGTGTTATCAGTGGATACCCACTTCAACGTTTCCTTCACTCTTATCATTTAAAGTTGTTTTCATTTTTGTACCAAAGACACTGTCATTTGGTAATTCCGTAATTTGACTATAAAAGTAACCCTAAATAAATTAATCGGGGGATGATACCAAAATAACCTACCCTCAAAACCTGTCACGTGTCTTAACACCTAACACAAAACAAGCACATTCAAAGGCGAGCACCCAAGAAGGATGAGGAGGAGATTGTCCTTCTCGGTATACTATCGAGCACGGGTTCAATTATTATGTTATCAAGAAAATGTCCTTCAAATGCATATCCTGACAAACTGTGAGACTATTTCGAGTGTAGAAATTACTCAAAAATACTATCATACTAAGATGCTATAACGACCCTTCCCAGATGGGGGTCTACGGAATTACTAAAAAACCTCGACCACTAAAATTTTTACCAAATTTCTAAAAGTGCATTTATTAGTAAAATAAATATAAGAATAGTACAAAACAAACCAAACAAAGTCAAATATGCGAAAACTAAAACCAAAACCAAAACCAAAACAACCTAGCAAACACTATACATAACCTTCCAGAACCTAGTATCCATGTCACCACAATCACACTATTGAAAATTGGTCGCCCACAATTGACTCACAAGTGGGGAAACAAAGAAAGGGTGAGCTATCAAGCCCAGTAGGGGTAAGTACCCGACAAGAACCTAGATACATATGTGGTAGGTATCTAAATGGGCAAAATCAAACAAACGAAATGAACATCGAATGAATATCGAAACATCAAACAAGATATAGAATATAGATTAGATCTACATGAGCAGAGAGCAAATAAGAGAAACAACCACAATAAATATGACAGACGATAATGCATATGATCGTGCCACAATCAATACCAACAATGCACTATGTATGAGCATGCAATGCATTCATAAACATCTCAACCCCTCCAACACACAATAATCCATCCAACACAACTAGGGTTGTAACACCCCTCTTTTAAGGTGGTACATGGCACGGTAAATTGTCCAAAAGTCAATCTCGTGACCTTTGACCCAACCACCGTAAGCCTTATCGAGCATTAAATAAATAAATACAACCTTAATTATTAAACATATGTTTTATTCTTACCATATCCCAAATTTACACAAACTTAATAATAATAATATTCTAAAGTCACAATCATTGAGGCCACGTCCTCCTTATTCTTCTCTGAAAGTCTCGAATTATTTTTCTACACGATTAAAACGTGAAGGAGAGGTGAGCCCGGCTATATTATCAATTAAAAATATTAAAGATGAAATTTCTAAAATACACTTTAATTCAAGAAAATAAATATTCAAAACATCTGAAAACTTACTGTTCATGATCGTAGAGAATTCTTGTACACAGAGTAAAGGTTAGTCATAGACTAATCCTTTATTAGGCTTAGTTGTAACTAGCCTCCAATCACATTTCTGAGTATGGTTTAATCATAAACTAAATCCATACTAGGTCTAATCGAAACTAGCCTCGAATTCAATCAATCGCCTGAGTCGGTATAAAACCATCCATTTGGTGAAATCAATCCCACAACCGGGCCAGGGTTGACGGTAGCTATGTGCACATGCTAACTTCATAAATTTCACAAATCACTTCCCCAGATTCTCAACATAGAACAATAGGTACATGAATAGTTTTAAAAACATCAATATTCAGAAACAACTTTACCCTTTTTAAAATCAAAGGCCAACACTTTCCATACTTCAAACTCAACATCATTTCCCAATGCATGTTTCACTAAAAATTCAGCAATCATTTCCACTCTTGCGAGTAACGAAATCTCTTATAATACCACAAATCAACCATCAAGAATAATCTAAAATTTATATACATAACCCACAAAACGATTTTCTTGTTTTTCGTAAACATCTCGTATGTCATATCAAATTCACAAATAAAGATTCATAAAATGTTTCCACATACTTTTATAAAACATTTTATAAGAACTCATAAAATAATTTGTATGTTATAGCATAAGGGCGCCTAACCTTTTTCGTGTTTACTAAATTTTTAGGCGGGTAACTTTCCTTTACGTTTATCGAACACCAAATCGGGACATTCGTCCTCTTGTCCTATATAACCAAAACATAATACAAATATCACAAACAATCTTAAATCACTAATCAACACTAAACATATCCCATACCAATTGTACTAATCACCAAGAACCCATCTTACCAACCCATGCTCCTATCTGATATTCCACCTTGATCATAGTTAAACTTTTCCATCTTAAACCATCATCGAATAATCCGAAACAATAAAAATCATATAACATGTGTAATCCACCTCACCAGAACAAATCCCACACCCTATCACGTTACACCAAACCAAGAAATCAACACAGACTTACCACTTCTTCTTTTTCTATATATATATATATATATATATATATATATATATATATATATATATATATATATATAAGTAATATTATTACGTGCTATATCCACAAGTGAGCCAATCAAAAGCTATACACACACTACTTTTTGAACTACACACACAATACTATAACCCAGTTGATTAATATGAACTAGTACACTCAATTTGAATTAGAATGAACATCACGTACACACGACCAACACAGAACTATCTTTAAATACAAATCAATTCCCCGGTCAATCATCAAAATAGTCTAGAAAAGCTTACCAGAAATCAGTCCTCACACAAAAGCTTGATCCGAGTCGACTAGTACCTCAATACCGAACAAGTCTATACCAACAAGCTCTTAGACTCAGCCCTTGCGAAACAAATCCAAGTTCTTGACAGCAGCTACATACCAAACCAATTAGAGAATTCGTCGAATCTGAATACTATGCTAATCCACACAAAAACAAGTCTTCAAGAACCGTACCTTACCTCCTTAACCAAGTTACAAAGACCATGAAAACAAACAGGGAGGCTTTACCCCTCTATATTTATAGGCCAACCATTCATCACAGCTATTAACCTCTTGAAATGCCTGAACGTCTCTCATCCTCAAAACCACTACCATACCTATTAACTTTGTTCATAATCTCTCCAAAATAGCTTTGAATAGACCTCTTTAATTTGCAATCCAAAAGCCTAACAACCTTTGGTATTCCCTCATCCCATCACTCCTCAACCAAAACCACCAAAACCCCATAAGAATTTCGAATAATCTTAAACCCGTAATACTCCCATACTAAATTTTGATTAAATTCTCTCAAGTATCACATGTTCAGGATCCCACTTAAACTAATCAAACTCAATAACTTATATATATATATATATATATCCTCACATAAGGGTCTAAAGTAAGGGTGTAAAATAAGGGTTTATGTTTACATCATTGATTTGAAACATGTGGGACCCAAAACAATGGGCCCCACTTGTCATCTCACTCATCCACACCATTAAACATGAGCTCTTATTTTATACCATTACTTTTGACCCTTATGTGAGAATTCCTCTCTCTCTCTCTCTCTCTCTCTATATATATATATATATATATATATATATATATATCTTACCATAATAATTTATTTAAATTATTATTTTTATTATTAATATTTAGTCATAGTGTAGTACATGTGGGACCTCCTATTTACACGTGGTACTAGACCACTGGTCACCAAATTGTTGGAATGTTACAAGGGTTGTCCAAATTAACAGCTCAGACCGAATCGACCAATTGATCAGTTATTATCAAAGATATGTTAGTGAAGACCGACCGAAACTTTGAAAAAAACTGATCAAACCGCTAATAACCAATCGATTGGTTGATTATTTTATGTAAAAAAAACCGGGAAAAAAACCGATCGTTGGACACCCCTAAACACAGCAATTCAACTCAAAGGCAATACATGGCAAACCAAAACCACCATCGGAGGTCGTGACGCTCAAACCATACACAACTATCAAAGGAAGCACTCGATAGTCCGGAACAACCATTGAAGGTCGTGGCGCTCAAAACCATTCACAAATATCAAAGGCAGCACACGACAATTCAAAATAACCATAGGAGGCCGTGATGCTCAAAACCACCCACAACTATCAAAGGCAGCACACGACAGTGTTTTATCATTTTAGCTTCCATAGTAAAATTTTTGTAGATACGTATTTTGGGTTACTTATTGATTACTAGTTGACTTGATGTAGTTTTAGGGTTGAAATAGTTGAGGTTAGTTTAGTAATTTCACAGACCCCCTCGGGGATGGATCATTACAGATAAAAACCTTAGAAGGTTCAAAAGCCACAACTAGACTTTTTTTCTTCTTGTACTAAAATGTCCGAGCCTCATAACACTTATGATGGCATTTTAGAAAAAAAAAAAAAAAGGTTCAAAATGCTACACAATGATTTTAAATTTAAAAATAAATATTTTTGAAATAAAAAGTAAGAATAATACATCGGTCTTTTGAGCATGAATAACTTAGATCAAATGAGCTTCACATAAACCTCTATATAATTAACAAATTATGCATCTTTATTCTGCATAAGGAAAACAAGCGATCCAGATTGTGATACATTGAATGTTCACGTTTAGACCCTCTCCATCCCACTTAATGTGACTTCAACTCTGTTCACAATATATGCTTCAACGCCAAGGGGCAGTCCAATAGCCTCTGTATCAGCTATGTCTATATCGGACCACTTATGGTGTTTTATGGGTTTCGCATAGGATTGGAGTATCTCTTAACTTTGATGATTTGTTGCGGTTTCATTTGTTCTATGTTTAGCATCTTGTTGTGTTTGAATCTATTAATTAGGTTTATATGCCCCTTCTACGGGTGGCACGAGTGCCTTTGGCCTCAGTTTCTTCTACCTTTTGATATATGAAATCTATAAGGTCTTATGACCTTTCTGTCAAAAGAAATTTAAAACAAGCGATCATTATCAACCCTTCGTAAGCATGATATACATCCTGTATGGAAATTTATGGTAAGCTTATTCTTCTTCCCTTTTCCTAAACATTAAATGCGTGAGTGTGTTAACATATATAATTAATTGCAATTCCTAACCATCAACAATGCATTTTCTTAGAGGACAACATCCCATTAAAACTCTACAGTTAAACGTGTTTCTACGAGAGCAATATTGGGATAGGTAACCTCTTGGGAGGGCAAAGCCGTGCGGGCCCGTGTATCCTTCAGGAACCGAACAATATTATTCATATATATGGGTTGAAAATTATAATATGGTATCGAAGCTACCTCCACCCGTTTGGCTTTCAGATGTCCTTATGGAAAGACCATCCACAGGTGAGGGGTGCTTAATAGGCCTTTCTGATGTCCATTGGACGGACCACCTACAAGTGATCTTAACCCCTATACTCCACTTGTTGGGTCTGGCATAACCCAGCCCACAAGTGCGGGGAAGTGTCAAAACTACCATATCGGTAGTTGTTGGATTATAAATCCAACATATAAGGTGGGTCAATCACCTTAACACATACAACCGGTTTTCCAAGTGAACCTTGGAGGTCGGTTGGGCCGAACCTCCCTGACCTAACCTAAGGGGGACAAATCCGTGAGAGCCCAATTTTAATGGGTTCAGAGCGAACAAACTATTGTGTGTGGGTGAGGGTTGAAAATTATAATATTGTACAGGAGCCAACTCCGCCTGTTTCTGGACACTCGTTGAGCCTTCGGATGTTCTCATGGACAGACCACCCACAGGTGAGAGGTGCTTGTTGGGCCTTTCAGATGTCCAATGGATGGACCACCCACAAGTAACCCTAACCCGTACAATCCACTTGTTGGGTCAGGTATAACCTAGCCCACAAGTGCGGGGGAGTGTTAACATATATAATTAATTTCAGTTTCTAACCATCAACAACACATTTTCCTCGAGGACAACATCCCATAAAAACTCTGTAGTTAAACATGCTTCCATGAGAGCACTATTGGGATGGGTAACCTCCTGGGAAGACAAAGTCGTGCAGACCCGATGTATCCTTCGAGAATCAGACAACCCAAAGTGGACAATATTGTTGATGTGTATGAGCTGAAAATTATAATGGAGTGTGGTGTGATTTTGGTTAAATTCATTATATAATCAAATGGTTTATGTAGAGTTGTGATGCAGTGCATACATTGGATCTGGAATCATCACAATGAAAATTATGTGGTAGGTTGGGTTTAGTGTGCCTGCATATTTGAATTTGGTTTTTTTATTTATAAGTGCACATTTTTTGACATAGAGGAATTTTCTTAGGAGATCCTAAATTTTAGGGTTCAAAATATTTTTTAAAAATTTTGAAAAAAATGTATTCGTGTTTTGATCAATTTTATGAACTGAACAATATATTTTGGTGGGCGCTATTTGCACTCCACGTTTTCTCATTCACAGCCCAACAATACTTTTTTTTGTTTTATATTTAACGATCCAGAATTATCATGCAATTTTCATGTTAAATTTGATTTTTGTTTCGAACAAAAAAATATCGTTGAGTTAGTAAGACCGATCAAAATACACATATTTTTTCTAATTTTTGTTAAAAAAAAAGTTTTGAACCCTAAAAGTTAAGATCTCATTTTATGATCTCATAAGAGAATTTCTCTTTTGACATTTTAAGTAAACAATATGTCAATTAGTTTAAGCCGTGCAAGCCAAGATCAAGGGATTGATAAGAGCCGAGCTTCAAAGAGGTGCTATGGGTCAATTTTAATCCAGATATTATTGTTATCTTAATTACAATTAGTTTGCTTATGTTTATCAATAATTTATGGCATGATTAATTTTGTTAAAACCGCCATTTATCATAGATGATTAGCCTATTTATTAAGCCCTTTTGTAATGTTTGAGTAGTGCTAGACGTCTCAGCAATTGGGATCTCAATGGCTGAGATGTATGTACAGCATTTAAAATGCATGTGGAATCCATCACATGCACTTTAATTTAAGGTATCAAATTATTATCACAAAACACGAGATTCCTATATCAACTATGAGTTATTCTTATAGGCTTGTGTTTGTTAGATAACTAGAAATTCATCATTATCCTACAACAATACTCAAAATGAGAATATTATAACATCGAATAGTAGACCACCAAATACTTGTAACAAGATGTGATGTGTTACAATTGAATATGAATATTATTACAAAATAATGACATTCACAATTGCTTGTAAGTCAAAACAATCTAGTCCATTCTCAAGGATTGAAATTAATTTGCCCTCCTTTATGTTGCTATCTAAGATGTTTGATTTCTTAATCAAGACAATTTTTTAATACCATTCGTAGAATATAAGTAATACTAAGTTGTACTACTCTTTCAACTAGTTAATTTCTTTTTTCTATATGAATTTGTTCTTTAATTTTAAGTTAATATATGTATATACATTTTTGTATAATGAGCGGAACCATTCACGATTGTCCCATTTAACCTAATACTTGAATCACTTTATTCTTAGGATTCTAATGTGGAGAGTTCAACTTAGGTCGTTTGGTTAGAAAGATATTAATCTCCAACCATTTTGGTCACCACGAGTAATTTAATTAAATTTTTATTTAATTTCTTCATTTATGAGAGCCTTTCTAAAAAATTTAAATAAATATTTAACATGTTAAAATAAATTTCAGTTTCGGTAATTTTATGTTCTTTTATTCCATATTTTTTAATGTGAACTTCCTTTAATATTTACATAACTCAAGCTAAATTTTTTTGTACTGTTCGTATAATACTAAGTTGGACTACTCTTTCAACAAATTTTTTTTCTATATGGGTTTGTTCTTTAGTTTTAATTAATATTTTATTTTTTTAAGAATGAGTGAATCATTTCCTGTCGATCCATTTAACCCTGATACTTGAATAGCGTATTGCATAGTGTTAATGTGGAGATTTGAACTATGGTCGTGAAATTAGAAAGATTTGTTTGTTTATGAGTCGTTTTTAAAAATATTTGAATAAATATTAAAAATGCATTCTTATGTAAACAATTCTCGAACACAATTCTCGAACACAAATCTCCCACAATGTGAATTAGAAATTGAAAGCACGCCCCTAAGCCAGAAAGCAGTCAGTAGTCACTCTCCTTTAGCTTCACTCATAGGTATGAAGAGACGAAAAGCCTGCGAGCGGAGTTTTGAAGCCTAGCCACTATTGGATTCTATAAGACTAGCTGGCAGCAGTCAAGGGGAAGAGCCTGTTCCTGCGTTTTGCCTTTTCAATTGTTGTACCGATGGCTTTCTTTCCTGAGAGTGCTAACATGAAAGCTCGCTGGCTAAGAGTGGAGTCATCGCCCAGCTTAGGGTACGGGACTCAAAAAGAAATATAACAATTGATCGATCAGGAAAGCATCGGATAAGCAAGCTAAATCAGGATACCTAGGCACCCAGAGATGAAGAAGGGCGTAGTAAACGATGAAATGCTTCGGGGAATTGAAAATACACGTAGATCTGGATTTTTCACCTTTTTTCTTGGGTCAAAATAATAATGTCTATTAGTCAAAAGATTCTTACTCTTGATTTAGACTTTTTTCGGGTGTATTGAAACCCCTTTTTTCTATTTATTACGTATAATCTAAGTGGTGTCCAAAAAAAATAAGGAAGGGAAAATCGATTGATCAACTAGAACGTCTTCAAGGAAGTCATAGAAAATAACAAGCTAATTAATTATCTTCATTGTAATTAACTTAATCGAGCCGATTACATTACATGTCGTAAAATGAAGCTAATTTAAAATAGAGACTAAATAAGGAAAATATTATAAAAATAAAATATTTTTTCAAAAATAATTTTGTCCTGATTCGCCTTTTCAAAGTATATATATATATATATTCCAGCTAAACAAAACAAATCACGCGTCGATTTTGGTAGGTCCTTTTGTTTTTGATTGTGAATTTTGCCTTTTCTCACTGCGACTTTTACAGATCCTCTTCTTCACTTCACACTCTCTGGTTCTTGCACTGTTTTGCGACGACGTGACACAGCAACTCTAACCTAAATCCAGAATATGTAGCAATCTCGGTCCACTCAAAGTCACTCATTACAACACAGGTATGCGCTGTCATTTCTTTTCTATTTTGGGGGATTGTTTTTTCAGATCTGTCAACACTCAACAGTTTATTAGAAACACCGAAAATGGCATATCGGTGAAGTAGTTCGAATCTGAGATCCTGCAATTTATGCGTGATTGTACATTGTTTAATCTTGTTTTCCATCGTATGGATTTTTCTTGCGGTTGTGATTCATAATTTTTTTTTTTGTTATTGAATGTTAAATGTCTGAAAGATGAGAGGGAGATTTTTTATAAGATGCTATGATGGTACTTGCTGAGAGAACCCTTATCTTTGATATAAGTAATCTACTTACACTTCTGAATACCAGTACTGTTTCTTTCTTTTTTTCGTGTTTAAATGGTTTCGAAACTATCTTTTTTAAGTGTTCTTACTGCAATTTATGCTAAGTACGGTGTAAAAGACTTTTAATCTGACCATTTCATGTGGATCTAGGGGTTTTCAGCTGTTCAACATGTTTAAGTGTCCTGTTAAACACACATTATAATACACTTCAGAACTTATACAGATTTAGGTAATAATAGACTTAGAGGAAAATTCTTCACAGAAATTCGAATTTGTGCATGACATTGACATCCTTCTAATATAACATGAATTAAACTGTAAACATTTGCTTTTGTCTGAAAATTTACTAATTGAAGTTTGCTTGCTGGTACTGTTTGGAGAAAGCCAAATTTCAATATGACCTGGCGTGAAACAGTTATTTGATATTGACATATCGACTATGATCTTGACGTATTGCAAAGAAGCAGGAGATGTTTGATGATCTTGGAATCTTGTTTACAAAGGAAACATATATTTACCAATTGCCAACCTCTTTTATTCAAGTCGCCAATGGTGAGAATCTTTCCATAACCGTTTCCCGACCCAAGCAAAGAAGGCCACTGTTGCCTTCCACACAATGTTCCATGGGAACGCCTTTTTTTTACTAAAACTACCATTCACTTGAGCAATTTCTTTATAGAAGATTTTCGCCATGAACCCACCATCCTTGGGTACCCTCCAAATAAGAAAATCCTCTCTAATATCGTTGATTGAGATTCCATAAATAGCCTCCATAAACTTGCTGAAACTTACAAATTCCCAATTCTGGGCATTTGTACTTATCACAATGTTCCAAGATTGGTCACCACCACTAATAAAATGGCACATTCCTTAACTGCCGATGCCAAGCCATGGCATTTGTGGCTATTCCCAAAAAGATCTTAAAATTGTGGTTGAAGCTACTAAAGCTAATTATACTCCATTCCCTTTTGGAATCAACTCACTTCTGTTAGTTTTTGATCTTTTGGTCTGTAACAGCTTCGGAACAAAGGAATAGCAAAATAAGTCAATGCACTTGTTCCGTTTTTCGTTACTTCTTACTTGAGTGTTTTTTATTTTGCATTATGAGGATTAAACAGTGAAAAGGACTTGCAAAATGTGATAATGTGAATGTTTTCTTCTTTGTAACAACCGACTACTGCTAAAAGGAATTAATAATTTTAAACACTAATATGCTTTGTATGTCAAATGGTTTCAACTTATGGTGTCCACATTGTGAGAAAGCAAGAATAGCTTAAAAGCGAAATATTTAGAAAGTTCAGTTTTTAATATATTTTTTGTTTCAATTTTGATATGTGAGATTTGCTTCATTTTTTTTGTCCAACCTTCTTGGTGTGAGTGTGTGACACACGAAAGCACGGTCACTCTGTATTGTTGACCTTTCCCTTATTTAATGCACTGAAAAGAAAGAACCTGAAACCTGAATGTTAATTGGAGGTAGTTTGGAAATCAATGTGCTTGATGTCCTACCACTAATGTGACTGCAGCAACTATGTTTACATAAATGGTTTTTCGGTGTTGACTTTTCCACATGATCATACAAATTGGGACACAGGCATTAAATGAATTTTTCAATCATTTGTTTCTTAAACTATGTTTGAATAATTGGAATTGCAGGCTTGCAGCTGGTTTCTAAGGTTTTGATGTAATATAAGCAAAATCAACTTCCCCAACCCCCACAATTCTTTTCTTTAAAAAAAAAATTTTTCTGCTGAATTTGTACTCATATGAAAATATACTCTCTTAACCTATGTACTATTAGCAACCAGGTAGCAAGTTTGCTGCAAGTGAAGATGTTAAATTTCTTTTGGTGGTCAAATCATTGAGTTTGTGATTGCTTTGTTCTATTATTCCAACTATTTCTTGCTTCTGAATATCTTTTGTCGGGCGTCACCCTTGAATTATCCTTTTCTTTTTTTGGGTGCTTTGTGGTGGGGTTCCAAGTTATGTTCCTTGTGGGAAACACAAATTCTTGTGACTTCACCAGGAAAATTTGGCACATAATATGGAACTGGATAGCTATGAGCTGTGTCATGAGTGAGAATTTGTACTCAGAGCTGATTGCTTGGACCGCACTTTTGAAAAATAGGAGTAAAAGAGGAAGCTCTACAAAGTGTCCCCTAGTGACTTGCTGGTTAGCTTGGGTGGAAAGAAAAAAAGAAATAACTTATGCTTTTCTGCAAAGGAAACTAAGTTGAACCAGTTTGTAGAGAGTGCAACGACTTCTCTTGAAATCTCGTTTCTTGATATAACTTCAGCCTATCTCTGTTGTTTGATTTCTTGTACTATACTTTATCTTCTTTGTACTCTGTTCGAGGTTAACACTTTCTTAGTGCCATTTAATAAAATCTTTCTTTTGCAATTAAAAAAGAACAAAGATAAGATAGGCACACATTCTTAATTTTTGTGTTTGATTTCTTCAATTGCAATATCTTGAAAATCTCAAATTCCAAATGATAAATTTTATGAGTATTAGGCGTTTGAGAAAGTGTATATCCCTACTAAACCTGGTGTTACAGTGTGTGCTATTTTGAAAGGATAATTATTTCTTCTCAAGTTCTCATTCATGTTCTCCCGTCCCCCATTCCGTGTTGGGTGATTCTAATATTGTGTTTTAATATTTTAGTTTCCTTTATTATTTTTGTGGTTGGTTTACTCTTTTTTGTGGTCTGTGGGCAAGGCTTAAAAAGATGAAGTCGTAATGACCTTTGGTCCTGCTTTTTGAGTTAGAAGCATTTGTGATATCTGTCTTCTCTTTTCTGAATCCGCACTGTTTTATAGAAGAATATGCCTGGAATATGGAGACAACCTCTATCTTAGTCAGTTGTTGCTGGTTCTTTGTTGGTTGTTTCTTTTACTTTTGATTTCTGTTTAGCTGTTCGAAAGTTGGTTCCACTTGTATGTAATTCTGTTGGTGCCTGCTTTATTTATGTCCACATCTGCCATCGATTAATGATAAGCTTATTTTTGGTATGTTATAAGTTTTTCAAGTTGATTTGTCATCATTTTGAATGATCCTGTTTTGCACTTAATCTGTTTGCTTGTATTTTTGAAACAGTGGAGCTTTGTTAATCTCTTCCACCTACTGTGAGTGGTTGTTACTTGTTGGTTGTCGTGCCTCTTGTTTTTCTTAAAGAAATCTGATGGGTTCAAGATACCCATCCCATCAGCTCAGTAATGGCCTTTTTGTATCGGGCCGCCCTGAGCAGCCAAAAGAAAGGACTCCAACAATGAGCTCAACTGCTATGCCTTACACTGGTGGGGATATTAAGAAGTCTGGAGAACTGGGAAAAATGTTCGATATTCCCACTGATGGTTCTAAGTCTAGGAAATCTGGTCCTCTTACTGGTGCACCTTCAAGAAGTGGATCTTTTGGTGGCACTGGTTCACAGTCAGGGTCAATGATGCCTAATGCTGCTCCTCGTGCTGGCTATACGTCTGGTCCTTTATCATCTGGAGGCTTGTCAACTGCGTCATTGAAGAAGTCAAATTCTGGGCCGCTGAATAAACATGGGGAGCCCATAAAGAAGACATCTGGCCCTCAATCTGGTGGAGTGAGTCAGCAAAACTCTGGCAATATGCTTCGTGTTTTAGCTGGAACTGGTCTCATTACATCTGGGCCTGTTTCGTCAGGGCCTCTGAATTCATCTGGGGCCCCTCGAAAGATATCTGGTCCTTTAGATTCAACCACGTCGTTCAAAAATAAGGGGTCATCTATTGCTCAAAACGCAGCTGTGACTACTATTAGTCAAGACGATGACTATTCTTTCTGGAGAAACTTCCCAAAGCGAATATTGTGGTTTGTAATTCTGATATTTCTGATGGGGTTTGTTGCCAGTGTTTTTATTATTGGAGCTCTCCACAATGCTATTCTCCTCATTGTTGTTGTGGTTCTTTTCAGCACAGTTGCTTCAATATTCATGTGGAATGCATGTCGAGGGGAAAGGGCTAGAATAAATTCTATTGCTCGTTATTCTGATGTTGATCTCAGAACAACAAAAACTGGACAATTTGTGAAGGTCTCTGGGGTATGTGGAAAAAATAGTTCACCAGTATCTTTTGCTTGTACTTAAGTTACTTATGTTGAAAGGGTTCATTTTTATGTTTTTCTGTAACTGTTGAAGGTGGTCACGTGTGGTAACGTTCCCCTTGAATCATCCTTCCAAAGAGTTCCTAGATGCGTCTATACGTCTACAAGGTTGTTCGAGTATCGAGGATTGGGTTCAAAACCTGCCAATCCTTCACATGGTCATTTTACATGGGGGTTGAGATCATCAGAGGTAACTGAAATGATGGCTGCATTTTTCTGTTCGACAGTTTATTGTATCTACTTGGAGAAATTTTTTGTTCTCTTACAACCGGTGTTTCTCTAACTGCCCTATTTCTCTGGCCGTTTTTTTCATTTCAATTGTCCAGACCAGTAGTTGGAGGATTCACATGGGTACCAAATTAGCTTGTGCATCCCTTGGGAATGTGCAATACAATTCTCACTAGTCATTTTATTTATTTTATTTATTTCTTATTTTAAGGGTAAGCTAAATTTTTTTTTGTTTGTTTTGAGACTTGCAATTTCAAAAATCTGACTGCAATTTCCTACTTATTTGTTTGGCAGAGGCATGTCGCCGACTTCTACATTTCGGATTTCCAATCTGGATTGAGAGCATTGGTCAAGACTGGCAATGGGGCAACAGTTACTCCTTTTGTAGATGACTCCTTTGTTGTTGATCTCAACCCAGCGAACAAAGAATTGTCTCCTGAATTCATGAGGTGGTTGGGTGAGAAAAATCTTTCAAGTGATGATCGTGTAATGCGTTTAAAAGAAGGGTAAGAGACCAGCTCTTGCTTAGGGTTTCCCCTGCCATGTATGTACGTAGCCTTTGTGTGTATTATGAGTATATCAAATTGACAGCATTGCGTGAAATGGTTAATGCATTATAAATCATGGTTCTTCTGAAGTTATAGCACGATGAATTTTATGACAAGTTGGATCGGTAATATTGAACTGTGAATGCTGCCTTTCCAGGTACATTAAGGAAGGAAGTACAGTTAGTGTGATGGGAGTTATTCAGAGAAATGAAAATGTGCTAATGATTGTACCTCCACCTGAGCCGTTTGCGACTGGATGCCAATGGACCAAATGTATCCTTCCGACTAGGCTTGATGGAATTGTTTTGAGATGTGAAGATACATCAAATGAAGACGTCATACCTGTGTAGTAAGTGACAGGAAAATTGAGTACTGCTAATGGTGATAGAGGCTATGGCGGTGGTTTCTGTTAATTTTTTTTTATTTTTTTTATATTACGCTCTTTGTCTTAACTCAATTTGGTGTATAGTTTTCAAGAATGCTTAAGCATTATTATAAAAGCTTTTATAATGGGGTTGGTCTATACATGTATTGTAACTGAAGAATATTGATATTTGTGCAGTTTGAGGTTATGGAAGCAGAAAGTTTTCTTTACTTGGCCTTCGAAGCTTGATCGTTTATGCAACTTCAAATTCAACATAGAATGCTTCAATCAAGAATAGGTTATGCATTCAATCATAACCTATTAATTATATTGCCACTGCTACGAGATCGCCCGGTAAAGACATAAAATCCACCCCTGAATGGTGTCGAAATGGCGATTGAGGCGCCGGAAATAGCCAATGCGCTCTATGATTCCTCCCTCTTCCTTCTTCGCATTGGTTCCAAATTCAGGGAATATATTGCGAAATATATTAAAGTATAATTCTTAAAATATACTGAAAAATCACAGTATAATTCTCAAAATATACTAAAAAATCATAATATACTGCTTTGGTAAGATTTGCTATGTCAAGTGCATCATCCATTGATCGGTCTGCAAACAAACTTCAAGCACAACTCCATAGATATGTAAAGAGAGGTATGGAGTTGTGATAGTCGCGCGAGGAAGTGGTGTTGGTATATTGGATGGATTGAGCGATTGTCCCTCCCCCAACTCTGCAACACTTTTCCCCTCCAGAAATCAGTTTCATTATTTTTGTTAAAACGTCTACCAACTTTAATTTATGCAATAAACAATATATTATTGAATTTGGGTGTATGTACAGCTTGTTCTTTGACAAATTTCGATTGTAGGACTTGAGTGTTAGTGCATTTCTCAATCATTCACAATCACGAATCAGCTACTACAGCTACAGCTGGTGGATATGGGTGGACATCTTCTAGTTGGTGAATATTATTTTATTAGGTTTAGAAGGGTAATTTTGTTCAAAAATTTATAAAAGACTTATTGGTATATTTGTAAATTATTATTACTTTTTTAGTATTTTATTTTGCTCATTATTTATTTATTATTAAGTTTTGTGTACCATGTTTAATTATATATATATATATATATATATATATATATATATATATATATATATATATGAGGAATTCTCCAAGATCCTAAAATAAACTCTTAAAATGAGATCCGAAGGTTCAAAATGTTTTTAAAAAAATTTAGAAAAAATATATTTTGCATCTTGATTGGTCTTATGAACCCAACGATATATTTTTATTCAAAATAAAATAAAAAATACATTACGAAAAAGGAGTTGCAAGTTGAAAGTTCCTATGCTTGGAGGGTTGTTGCAAGTAATTTATAAATTCTTCTTATCTTGAATAAAAAGGAGTTCAGATTTTGAGTTACACAAAAATTTGAGTGAAGAAAACCTTCTTCTCTTATTTTGTATCTCTTGGGTGGATTTCCTAGAGGAGAGGAAATATCTTATCTTTATCCATACCGGCATCATCTAGTATTTTTTTTAGGGGACTTTTGGGAGTCTCTAACATTGTCCTTTTGTTTTTCGTTGGGTGTATGTGGGTTTGGTACAAATAATATATACAATGAGGGAAAAAAAAGAGATTACCGTTGGGACTTCTCCTCCCGACTACAAGTCAACCTACAAATGGTCGGTTGAAATTCATCAAATGATAACTCAAACTCATCATAAGTTCACCAAACACCATAAATTCACCAAACATAAGTTGTACTCATTTTACACCATATGTAAATATTCACTCACCCAAGCCCATTCATCCTCTTTAGCAAACCATCAAAGCAATTAAAACCAAAGTCAATTTTGCCTCTTCAGCTCTCTTTCAAACCCGAAAACACCAAAGTCTTTTCTTCCTCTTTAGCACTATTCTTTGTTTACGTCTAATAAATCCCCCTACAACATATCCTCTCGCAAGCTGGCAACGGAAGCTTCAAGATTATTGTTCCGCAAGCAGACAACAACGTTGTTCAAAGAAGGTCTCATGGAACAGCTAGGGCTTCTATTTTTATGGGTAATGAGCTACTATTAATTCGGTTGGGGTAAGAGTAATTGATAATTTGATACGGTTATCATGGGCTTAGCCCAAAAAAATATAGCACTCCATTCTAGCACATTGGGTTAGAATCAAAACATTATGTTACCAATTTATTAGGACTTCGTCATCAACTCTTCTAAGGTTTGATGAAACATTTAAATTTGTAATGGCTCTCCAAATAATGAATTATTTTCTAGAAAAAATTGCACCAATCAAGGAATCCCATTTTGCATGTTATGTTACCAATCTTGAATCACTCAACGTGTAACAGAGTATAAATATTTTGTGTCAACAGGCTTTGGGGATCTACAAACCAACATGATAAGTTATGCAGCAAAAATACCGGCAAAAGAAGGAAAATGCGAGTTAATTCGTGTGATAGGATACAACTCCGTTCATGTCATCTAGCCGGCTGTTCCCCCTTCATGACGGCAAGAACAAGCATTATTCATTTTGAAAACTTCTATTTTCATTTCTGCAAATTGTGTACTTGACCTTTTTTTATTAGTTTCCATAGAGCAACCTTTGCCTCATCTAGTGTTTCAGCAGCGTTACCTTCCTCAAATGACAACCTCTGTATATTGAACTGCAAACAAAAGAAGAAACCATACATCCACCAGCCCCTTTTTGAAAAAAAATAATAATTTGAGGGCATCTATTAGAATGATGGCTGCCTAAAAAGTACCTGGGCGCCTTGACGAACTCGAGCATCAGTTCCCTTGCTGTCTATTGATATGAGAGCGGCATCATCCACCACGGTTTCCGTGGACAAGAGCTCTTTAAGAGGCTTTGAGAATGTCACGTTGAGTTCCTGCCATAAAAAAAAAATCCCCTACAGTCGAAGGCTAAAAATTGACCATGAAGAACACAACAATTAGTGGGAAAGTAAAAGGATTACTAAAATCATTTTTTACGAATTGATATACTGAAGTGAGCCCTGAACCTCATATTCTCTGTGCATGGAGATAATTTCGTTGCATGATTTATAGGGGGAAGACAGACTCATGAAAAAGAAAACAACAATTTTCTTTGAGTAATGCAGAAAGATCAAAGTTCAGGAAGTTAGTTGCATTTGCTCTGGATAGCCAAAATCCACTATCAAGCGATTGAAACTTCCTGTGTATCTCCATTGCATATATCCCTTAATGAACAATAAATAAGAATAGAAAACTTCCACACATAAATCATATCGTGAAAATAAAGATAGTTCAAAGTTTTACCTTCAAATTTTGCTCTCCTCCATCAACCGCAATCTTATCAGGCTGAAGGGCTTCATACTCTTTCACATCAACCCAAGCAACAGTGCCAAAGCCTCCAATGAAATGCACGTCTCTGGAAACAAATTAAAAAAGATATCCACTTACATTTTCAGAAATCCTCACAGAATTTTCATAAAATATGTTTGACCAAAATATATAAATATTAAAGTGAATCAAACCAACACTTGTAAAACAGCCAAAGAACCAATATTCCAACCCAATGCACAAACACCTATTATGTAATTGTTTGGAAGATGGCTTCTAATTTTTTTTCCTTTTTTGATGGTAGGCAGAGAAAACAGATTTTCAATAAAGGAGCCAGGTAGGACTCGAGAAAAAAAATAAGGGACCAGGCCTTAAACTAAGGGTCTGCTCGGTACTGTAGAATTATGAAATAAAAGCATTTCATGATATATAAAAATACCCCAAAAGCTGTTTGTCAAATTTAAAGGCTAAACATGAAGCAAGGTTCATTGCTCATTGACCCAAAACACAATGGCCTCTTGTGTTCTCGAGTTCGGCAAAGACACCCCTTAAAAGTCGAGGAAAGGTTCCAATACACTTCTTCCGTGCATCCTCTACTAGAGATATAAGCTTTTCAAACCTATGCGCAATGGAGATCACAAAAAAAGTTCCAAGAGTCTCGAGGCCCCATCGCAATCAACCAACCCTAGCTACTAAAGAACATTATGCAATCCTTTGTTATCAAGTTCCCTCGGATAATATAACTCTTTTCTTTTGGCAGAAGGCTGAAGAAGGCTAGAGCGACTCAATTTGCAACGCCCAACCAAAAACATCTTTGAATATATTAACTCATTAATAGAGGATGGAGGAAAGGGGTCTGCTGGACCCTTTCCCAGACCATGGGGGTTTCTATGGTTTCTCCTTTCGAAAACTACAAACCTAGAGGTCTTTGTAATTTAGGGTCAAAGCACAGGGGGATCCGGCAGAAATTTAACCAAATATAAAATGCTCTTTAATAATAATATATAATAACACAGAAACTCTTGCACTGTAAGTTATAATATTCCTAGTTTTTGGAGGAAAAGAAAGATCACAACTATTATTTTTCAAGTTATTAACCAAAATATCTTCACAATATTTTCTAGGGAGCTATTCCTTCATGCCGCTTTCAACATTGATGTGTAAATAAGATATGACAGAATAAACAATTAATGAAACTTGAAAAAAAAAACAAAAAGCTCTACAAAAATAGTCTAGCCAAGCACAACTAATATGTTTATAAGATCTCCTCTTGCTAAAGTTTCTCTCCTAAGATGCTGCACTCAAAGTCACCCCTTGAAAAAAAATAACTATATTTAGCAAAAGTCAGCTCTAAGAATATTTTGTAACTGAATCTCTGCAGAAAAAATACAGATACAATAATACCAAAGCCCATAGGGTGGATAGCTCAAAAGCAAATACCAACTTTGTTCAAATGTAAAGAGAGGGAAGAAGAGGTTTTTGAATATCAACCTACATATTCATGGCCTCAGACTCACAGTTACTTGAATAAATATAATATTATCTTTCCAAACACAAACCCAAAGGCAATCAGGCTACAATTAACTGAATAAATATGATACTACCTAACCAAATACAAACCTAAAAACAAAATAGAAGGATATTTAAAAAAGAGTAGTCATTGATTGGACAACAGTAAATACAGTAGAGGTGCTCATGATCCATTACACACAATTTAAAGTGTATGAAGGTCGACAACTGGGAAAAGTCAAGATTACACTCTTAGGAAACCCAAATAAAAACGGGAGCTTTTCTTGTATTTGGCATTTCTATAGCAATTTATAGGGCATATAATGTCCGATTTCAATTATTTAAATATATAACACCATGCCGTTGTTTAGAACAACGGCACCCATTTGTCTTTAGCAAAGCCGCTGTTAAGAAAAGCGGCAACATTTTGTGTTTAGCGACAACTTTAATAATTTTCACATATGCCACTGTTAGTAACAGCGGTATATTAGATCGTAACAACGGCACAGTAGATCGTAATAGCGGCAACCTTTGTCTTTAGTTATGCCGCTTTTCATACCTGCGGTATTGCAATATCCAATGCAATGCCGCTATTCACAAAGAAAAACAAATTCTGACTTCATTAGTTTAATTGGTATATGAAAATTGTTTAAATTTGTTAATATTGAGTTGATTAGTTTAATTGGTATACGAAAATTGTTTAATATTGACATGTTTAGTTTAATATGTATATGAACATTATTTAAATTTTTTAATTAGGTGAACAAAATGATTAATTATTTCATTTTATTATTATAATACGAAAAAGATAATGACAACACGAAGAAATCAAGATTTTTCCTATGAATATGAGAACGATTATAATCAATCGGCTCCTTGGGCATACTCCTGGAAGTTCTTCTCAGCATCAACTAGCAAATGTTAATGTAACGTTGATCCCAGGAGTGTGCTAGAGAAGACGTCAACCATTTTGAGCAGGCGGTTGAGAATAACAATGTTGAGGTTGAAGATGATGAACATTACATAGATTCTAATGATAGTGAGTTTGAGGTTGATTCTGATGTTGATGTCAACATTGAACAAAACGTTGGTCTCCAACCTCTCGTGGTGCCACCAATATCGGAATTTGGAGATGTTAATTGAGCAGATAATGCAGTATGTATGGATTGGGGTCAGGTTAATCAGGGGACAGAAGGTGACTTAGCAATGAATTAGTTCTCCCTTATTCTCAAAGCACTGCTTCACTGCTAAGTTTCCTTCTATCCCCTAATTACCTTGACCCAATCCATACATACTGCATCATCCGCTAAACTAACATCTCCAAATTCTGATACTAGTGACACCACGAGAGTCTGAAGACCAATGTTTTGTTCAGTGTTGATATCAACATCAACCTCAAACTCACTATCATCATAATCTATGTAACGTTCATCATCTTCAACCTCAACATTGTTGTTCGCAACGCTTGCTCAAAATAGTCGTCGTCTTCTCTACCACACACTTCTGGAATCAACGTTAACATCTGCTAGTTGATGCTGAGAAGAATAACTTCCAAAAGAGTTGTTTGGGTATAATCTATCCAAGGAGATGATTGACTATAATCGTACTCATATTCATAGGAAAAATCTTGATTTCTTCGTGTCGTCATTATCACCTTCGTATTATAATAATAAAACGAAATAATTAATTTCTTCACCTAATTAAAAAATTTAAACCATGTCTATGTACATATTAAACTAATCAAGTCAATATTAAAAAATTTAAACAATTTTCGTATACCAATTAAATTAATCAAGTCAATATTAACAAATTTAAACAACTTTCGTATATAAACTAATCAAGTCAATAATCAAAGAAATAATATAATATTTAGAATCAGATATGAACATTATACAGGGGAAGTCACAAACCCAAACAACGAATGCAAGTAGAATTGGCAAGAAACTGGCAGAATTTGGTTTCTCAACGATGATACGAGCAACGTTTCACTCAAGATCTCTCAAACTCACTCTAATGTTTTTCTCTCTAACTCACTATGTTTTTCTCTATGCAGAAGAGGGCGATGTTCATTGGAAGAGGGTGATGTTCGCTGGTTTATAATACAATGAAGCTGCGTTTCACACGTGCAACATTGCATTGTCGATGCTCGCTGGTTTATAATACAATGAAGTCACGTTTCACACATGCGACATTGCGGAATCCAATGCATTTGTGAATAGCGGCATTGCAAGATCCAATGCAATGTCGTAGGTATGAAAAGCGGTATAACTAAAGACAAAGGTTGCAGCTGTTACGATCTATCATGCCGCTTACGATCTAATATGCCACTATTACTAACAGTGGCATATGTAAAAATTATCAACAGCGGCTTCGCTAGAGACAAAATGTTCCAGCTATTCATAACAACGGCTTAGTTAA
Organism: Tripterygium wilfordii; assembly: GCF_013401445.1. NCBI lineage: Eukaryota > Viridiplantae > Streptophyta > Magnoliopsida > Celastrales > Celastraceae > Tripterygium > Tripterygium wilfordii. The sequence goes on from NC_052241.1 coordinate 7,964,101, forward strand.
AGACAAATGGGTGTCGTTGTTCAGAACAGTGACACGGTGCTATATATCTAAATAATTGAAATTGAAATTGAAACTGGGCGTTATATACCCAATAAATTGCTACAGAAATGCTAAATACAAAAAAAGAAAGAAAAAAAAAAGCTTTCTTTGAGGTCTAAGGCATTTAACCAAAATTCTGGATCCCTTAAAGCCTGATAGACCTGCTGTTATTAAAAAGTATGAAAAGAAGAAGCGTGGCAATAACTGAATGGTCCAGTTGTAGTAACTCTATTGGTCTGATGTCCTATTTTGTTTTGGCTGTGTCGCTTTTAGGTAGTGGCTACAGAGGAGAAAGGCGCGCTGGTATTTTGTGGGTTTTCTCTGGAAAGAGATTGGGAGGTCCTAGCCCTCGAAGCTAGGGTTTATCTTGTTTCCTTCTTATTTTTCTTAATCTGAGTTGTAATAGACAGATCTGAAAGCTAGTAATATAACTACGATCATTTAAATACACTTTGTTCATCTTAGTTCTTGTCAAATACATTGCCAGTCTATCAATTGGTATAAGAGGAACTGTTTCTGCCAATGGTCAAATCTAGAATGGAGGGACGAATCAAAGATTTAGAGAAGGATGTTGGAGCTTTGAAGGGTTCTGTAGGTGATTTGAAGGCAGATATGGAGACTATGAAGTTGTACATGACAGAGATGAGAGATATGTATCGTGGAGGAGCTATAGCAAACAAGGGGCAGGAGAAAGAGAACCTGGAAGGTGCTTCATCTCATGCCCAAGATGATGCCATTCCACCGGAAAGAAGGTCTTCTACTGATGGTGATATTTATAGAAGGCGATTGGAGATGCCAATTTTTTCTGGGGATGATCCTTTTGGGTGGTTGTTTCTTATGGAGCGCTATTTTGCCTTGAATCAGGTATCAGATACAGAGAAGGTTGCGGCGGCAATTGTATGCTTGGAAGGGAAGGCTCTAGGTTGGTATCAGTGGATGGAAGTCCGATCACCTGTCTCAACTTGGCCAGCTTTTCGTTCAACCCTCTTACGTTGATTTCGCAACTCACAAGTTGGAAGTGACCATGAACACCTTGTATCTCTGAAGCAAACGGGCAGTGTGGTTGAACTCAGTGAAATTTTTGAACAAGTTTCATCACCTCTCCATGATGTCAGTGAGGAGATGTTGCCGGCCACCTTCATGAATGCCCTCAAAGAGGACATTACGGCTGAAATCAAGTTGAGCCCACCTCTTACCCTATCAGGCTTAATGGAATTAGCCCAACGTGTAGAAGACATGAATGAGGCCTTGTACCAGGTCAAAAGCCCACCATCATCCACCCAAAACCTGCGTTCTTTCTCTTCAGTTTCACGTGGCACTCCCACCATTAGCACTCTGAATCTAGGACGACCACCGGACCATGGTCGTTCCCAATCTGAGTTTAAATCCTTCCATCATGACCCCAAAATAACTGCATCGACTCCGTTAGGTGTGAAGCGAGATTCTTTTAGGTGAATATCTGAGAAGGAAGCACTACAGAGACGTGAAAAGGACCTCTGTTTCCACTATGATGATAAATTCCACCCAGGTCATGTTTGTAAAAACAAGGTTTTGCAGGTTCTCATAGTGGCTGATGACTCTGATGTAACCGAAGATCATGGAACTCACGAACAGGGGGGCGATATCACAGCAGCGGTGGACACAGGAGAGCAGGTGGAAATTTCTATGAACTTTATAATAGGAATATCCACTACCAATAGTACCCTCAAGGTTAGAGGAGTTTTGGCGGAGCGTGAGGTGATTGTTTTGATTGATAGCGGAGCTTCGCACAATTTCATATCATCCGAGGTAGCCCAGTTATTACAACTTCGAGTGTATACCAGCCGTAGATTTACAGTTCAGGTGGGCGATGGAGTAAGTGTTAATGGAGTTGGCTTGTGTCATGATGTTTCACTAGTTATTCAAGGTGTAAGGCTTCAGGATTCCTTCCATGTAATCGATTTGGGGAGTGCAGATGTAGTGCTGGGAATAGCGTGGCTGCAAACATTGGGTGATATATCTACTAATTTTCAAACATTAATTATGGCATTTAGTTTGGCTGGTCAAAGAGTTGTGTGGCTGGGAGATCCCACTCTTTCTAAAAGAGTAGTTTCTCTTAAGACAATGTTGAAATTGTTGCGTCATGAGGAGATGGGTTACTTGGTGGAGTTCTGGAATTTTCAGCTTCAACAAACTGAGGTAATCACAGAACAATTATCAGCCGATTCTGTCCTGGAATTGCAGCAACTACTATCTGATTATGGTACTATCTTTTCACCTACTGTCGGTCTACCACCCCAGAGAGAACAAGACCATGCTGTATGTTTGGTCGAAGGAGTTGACCCCCCAAATATTCAGCCCTATCGCTACCCACACTACCAGAAAAATGAAATTGAGAAGTTAGTCAAGGAAATGTTAGTTGCGGGGATCATCAAACCAAGTATAAGTCCCTATTCCAGTCCCGTTCTTTTGGTGAAAAAGAAGGATGGAGGGTGGAGAATGTGTGTTGATTATAGAGCTTTGAACAAGCTCACAATACCTGATAAGTTCCCAATCCCCATTATAGATGAGCTATTGGATGAGTTGAATGGGGCTGCAAGTTTTTCCAAGCTCGATTTAAAATCGGGGTACCATCATATTCGGGTTTGTGAAAGACACAGCGAAAACTGCATTTCGCACGCACGAAGGCCATTATGAGTTCTTTGTAATGCCTTTTGGGTTGATGAATGCCCCATCAACTTTTCAGGCGTTGACAAACAACATATTCAAGCCATTTCTTCGTAAGTTTCTACTTTTTTTTTTATGATATTTTGATTTTCAGCAAAGATTGGGACTCACATTTGCAGCACCTGCGAAGCATTTTTCATGTACTCCAGCAACACTCACTGGTTCTTAACAGGAAGAAATGTGTTTTTACTCAAACGCGTATTGAATATTTGGGCCATATTATATCGGCTGCTTGAGGCGGATCCTTCTAAAGTCAAGAGCATGGTATCTGGGCCTATTCCTACTTCACTGAAATCGTTGCGAGGTTTTCTTGGTTTGACAGGTACTACCGTCGATTTGTCCGCAATAATGGTAAGATTGTAGCTCCAATAACTTCTTTGTTAAAGAAAGGTGCATTTCAATGGAATGAGTCTGCTACAGCAGCCTTTGAAGAACTCAAGCAAGCCATGGTGACAGTACCTGTGTTAGCGTTGCCTGATTTTTCAAAAAAAATTTGTTTTAGAGACAGATGCCTCTGGGACTGGTATAGGTGCTGTACTCATGCAAGATGGCCATCCTGTAGCTTATTTTAGCAAAACACTGTCACCCAGGTCACAAGCCAAGTCTATCTATGAAGGGAGCTCATGGCAATTGTTTTAGCTACCTTGAAATGGAGGCATTATCTTTTGGGGCGACGATTCTTGGTTCGCACGGATCAACGTAGCCTCAAATTTCTCTTAGAGCAAAGGTTGGTGCATGAGGGACAGCAGCATTGGATCACCAAGCTCTTGGGATTTGATTTCGAAGTTCAATATCGCCCTGGCCATAGCAACCTGGTTGCAGATGCTTTATCGCGTCGGGAAGAGACTTTACAATTTTCTTCCAATAACACTTCAGGTCAAGTTTCTTGTATATAGGACACTCCTTCATTATCAGCTCTCTCTGTGACCACTTGTTCAGTTCTTAATGACTTGCAAGAAGAGGTGATGCGCGACCAGACTTTAAAGGAAATTATCCAAGCCTTACTTGTGTCTCCAGCAAGCAAATACCCTTATACCTGGCAGGGTGGTTGTCTCTTGTACCATGGACGATTAGTGTTGCCCCGAAATTCACCTCGCATGCAAACTTTACTTCCAGAGTTCCATTCTACACCTCAGGGTGGTCACTCTGGCTATTTGAGAACTCTCAAAAGAGTCTCTCATGTATTGTATTGGGCTGGTATGAGAGAAGATATCAAGAACTTTGTGGCCAAGTGTGAAGTCTGCCAGAGACATAAATATTCAACACTCAGCCCCCAAGGACTTTTGCAGCCTTTACCCATTCCTAACACTTCTTGGGAGGCTATTTCCATGGATTTTGTGGGTGGACTTCTGCGGGCTCAAGGATTCGACACAGTGCTGGTTGTGGTTGATAGCCTCACCAAATATGCTCACTTTTTATTATTAGGACATCCATATTCAGCAAAAGAAGTTGCGGCAGTGTTTCTGAAGGAGGTGGTTCGACTTCATGGCTTTCCCTCTTCCATTGTTTCAGACCAGGATCGTATCTTTGTGAGTCACTTTTGGACTGCTTTGTTTAAAATGGCAAGAACCACTTTGAAAATGAGTACTGCATATCATCCGGAGACGGATGGGCAAACCGAAGTGGTAAATAGGTGTATGGAGGAGTATTTGCGATGTTTCGTTAGTGGCCATCCTAAACAATGGACTAAATGGATTCCATGGGTAGAATATTGGTATAACACTATGTTTCATCGTTCAGCCGGGATGACCCCTTTTCATGCTCTATATGGACATCCTGTTCCTTCCCTTTTGAAGTACTCTGGAGACCCTACTCTAGTGGAGGAAATACATGTTTTATTGAAAGATCGTGATGCCATTTTGGAGCAGCTGCATCTTAATCTGTCTAAGGCTCATCATCCTTACCCGAAACTCAATCCTCGTTTTTATGGGCCATTTACGATTGAGGAGAAAATTGGTGTTGTTACTTATGGATTGGCGTTACCAGCTCATTCATCTATACATCCAGTCTTTCATGTCTCTCAATTGAAGCAAGTCATGCCGAAGGTGTTACTAGTCACCCCCTCCCTCGCTCTCTCTCAGAGGACTTGGAATTGACTTATTTACCTGACTGTGTCAAGCAAGTTCGCACTTTGCTTAATGGTCATAAGGAAGTTATCATTAAGTGGGCAGGGGCTCCAGATTGTGACAGTACTTGGGAACAATTTGATGCTATTAAATCTCAATTTCCTTCTTTCAACCTTGAGGACAAGGTTGCTGCATTAGGGGGGAGTGATGATAGACCTACTGTTATTAAAAAGTATGAAAAGAAGAAGCGTGGTGATAACTGAATGGTCCAGTTGTAGTAACTCTATTGGTCTGATGTCCTATTTTGTTTTGGCTATGTTGCTTTTAGGTAGTGGCTGCAGAGGAGAAAGGCAAGCTGGTATTTTGTGGGTTTTCTCTGGAAAGAGATTGGGAGGTCCTAGCCCTCGAAGCTAGGGTTTATCTTGTTTCCTTCTCATTTTTTTTAATCTGAGTTATAATAGACAGATCTGGAAGTCAGTAATATAACTACGATCATTTAAATACACTTTGTTCATCATAGTTCTTGTCAAATACATTGCTAGTCTATCAAAGCCAAAAGGGCATATGACAACTATCTTAACTATAAGCATAACTTCTTCCCATATATAATGAATAAAGAGCCACAAGAAACTGGTGCAATCGATTAATACAGCATACGAAAGTGCTCACTAGCCCCACCTTCAAATACCAAATTCCTTAAGAGCAACTTAAAATTATTCCCTCTTCCAACAGCCATTTGATGTGAATGTAAAACTATCCATAGTTTTATGGTGTATTATCTTTGCTATCTATAACATAAACCTATCACTTGTTTTCTAAACCAAACCTCTTCGCTATAAGTTTTGCTACAATTAAATTTCTAGAATGATCAGAGTTCAAAAAATGTCAAAAAAATATATATAGTGAAGACATTGCTATCAATATATGGTAAAATTCAAATATCAATCCACCATACGAAGGCAACCATGACGAATGGTTCTGGAATAGGATCTACCCCACATTACGGCAAGCCACATGCACCTTATTATTCAGTTGAAGAGGAATGCACTAAGAACTTGTGAGTTGCTCAACAAGTTATTAGAGAGACAGAGAATCAAATGGTAGCATTTATTAGGCATATGATCTAACAACCATATATAAAGTCTCTTCTTTGGAAGCCAGAGTTGGAGTCATAAGCACTAAGGAACCTCTATAAGCACAATTTCCAAGCTAATTTGTTCGAGTCTTTAGTTCGTAAAAGGTTCCGATTTTGGCAAAAAAAGCTCAACTCCTGGGAGATTCCAATAAAGAGGAAGAGATGAGAAGGAATTGAAGATGTTAAAGCATATAGATAAACAACTCTCATGCATAAAGCTCTCACAGAGGGCGGGGGGACAGTCAGAATATATGCAAACCTTACCCCCTACATAATATGTGAAGAGACTGTTTTCAAGAATTGAACACGTGACCTCTAAATTGCACATGTAAATCAAAATATGTAGCAAGCCAACTAGCACTGAAAATTGACATTTGCATAATATGATTGTGATGTGTGTAGAATTCCATGCAGGTAACGTACAATTATATACCTAAGGTTCATTAAAATCACAAGGACCTCTTATTTTTTGAGACCACCACCATATTCATCATCAATGCCAAATTTTAAATGTTTAACAACTACACTTAGGCTATTCGTAAAACCTCACATGACAAAAGGCTAGGAAAAAATAGTAATACTAATGTAGTAGAGGGTTTCACTAAAGTTTTCGAAAAATATGGCAAGTAACCACAACTTACCCGAGCTTTAGAGCATGAAGAAATAATTAAGATTGAAACAGCAAGTTGCTTTTAATGTATTCAAACTACATAATTAAATATTGTTTCACAAACATATGTTTTCTTGAATAAAATGGAAAACAAATTCAGCTTTTGAATTCCAATGTCTCTAACATAAATTGTAGTCTCTTTATTCCAACCAATCAGAAAGTTACTCAAAGATGCAAGGCACCATCAAGGTACTGGACCCCCCCTAATTGCCCGAGGCAATAGGCACTACAAAGGTGTAAGAAACACGGGAAGCAAGCACTAAGCAGTGAGCACCTTTCACTAGATAGCGAGAAAGTAATGTTTCTTCTCGGCAAAGCCTATATGATTTGAATTTTGAATATGAGAGCAGTACAACACAAGAGGAGGAGGAGGAGGAGGAGGAGGAGGAGGATGAAAACCATAATGTTATTGACATAGCAAGCTTTGGCTCTTGGTGAACATTGGAAATCAAAGATATATTTAAAATTCATTATCACAAAAAAAAAATGATTCAAAGAAAGTGTTGGTGACACCAATGAAGGATAAGTTGAGCAAAGGGCCTTTGACATGGTTCAATCATGTGAAAAATTGGTGCATTCATGCACTTTAAATCAATAGTGAGATTGGATTTAAGTAGAAGGGATGGAAAGATAAAAGCATAGAATGGACATGGGTTGAAGGGTAAAAAGGGATAGGGCATAAAAATTTAAACAGTATACAGAGAATAGTTTAACAAAGCCTTAAACATAGGAAACATACTGTGCAGTGTGGACTTCATGCTACTCAGTGAAATGAATTTTGACAAGAAATATTTTAATTTCATTTTTTTCGCAAGAAACTATGATTTAGTAAACAAACATGTAAAAATAATTTACGATATCTTTTTCTCGTTCTTCTCTTAAACTGGAAGTCAATATGTGATCATAATTGTACTGTGAAGTGTCATGGAATGCAGATTTCATGTACAGTTCCAACTAATATTCACTAAAATTTATGCAATTAATGTGAATCATAATCATAGGTAATTCATTCATTTGCCAGTTAACAAAAACAAAAAAGGACGAAAAATCAACACAAAGGGCTTGTCTGAATGGATAGTAATCTTGAGTAGCACTTTCACCTCAGTAACTTAAACAAACCTTATGTTCTGCATTCGAAAATAGTAGAAATTTCCCCACTGCTGGGAAGGTCCTTGTTGATGTTTTGCTATATACTGCTTGTGAGCCCATTCCTGGAAACATGACAATACATTATAATAAACTGAAAACAAAAAAAGGGTGTATATTAACTGTATCTCCAAATATTTACTGAAAGACCACTGTGAGTTTTCTTAGGTCCCTAACAAGAATTCTATGCAAAAGCAGCTGGACCTACAAGACAACTGAATCTGCAACTAAATGTAAAAAATGGAGAATCTCTAATGTTTATTTAGAAAACAAACTGAAAAAATACAGAATGCCAAAAAAAGAAAAGAAAAAAAGTGAGTGTTGTTTTTGGACAATAGCGGAAAGATCTTGAACAAGCACCAATCAAAATATATAATTCACATAATTCAAAAATGGGACCTACATGTGTAGCCATCAGCAGGACTAAAAAAGTGAGGGGAATTGTTCAATTTTTTAAGCAAATAACAAAGTTTCATTCACCACAAAAGAATAAAGTGAGATAACCACCTGTTCATGTTCCGGAAGTGGATAGACATCGCCAAAAATGGTCACCCTTGCATTTGATAAGCCACTCCATCCAGGTATCTACCAAAGATAATGGTCAATAAATACATAAACCAAGAAGTCAAGAACAATTCGATATTCCAACAGAGTAACAGGTCCAGTAACTAACCTGCACAACAAGGGTGCACCTGGGATCAGCTAACAGATTCCGTGTGTGGATAGCCAATGGTGAAAACGAAAATATTGGATCTGTAAATCCAAAATTAGCAACTACGACATCATATTACACATGGAGACAAACATATTAACCAAAGATTTGATATTCAAGGACTTACGCCCCATCAAATCAGGCACAAAATCTACCAAAGAACCAAATGGATACCCTTCTCTTCTGTGGTGCATCCGAGACATAACAGTGCACAGGTGAGCAAATCTGGCCTTAAGTTAGATTGCAATAGAGATTTAGAACTTGTACAAACAACTACATGTACGTAAACGAACATCAGCACCTAGAGAAGATAGCAATCAAATAGCAGCCTTTACCTGCTCCATCAAATTGCGGACTGCTAAGGCTGGTCGAGGCAAGTCATGAGCTGAGGTTGCACTCTGCACTCCACCAGAAATTGGTGTTCTAAAAAGCCCAGCTCTTGTACCCCCACCAGATCCACTTCCATGAGAAACCATATGTGGTGTCTCATTGGCCAATATCTTGTCAGTTTCCATTTTGCTACTTTCACACTGATTTAGATTAGCCTGCAGAAAACCAGAATTGTAACCAATAATATATCAAAACAGCAATTCAACAAACATTAATTGAATATTAAAACAAAAGGATATTCCCCAAGTATCATATCAGTGTGGTGTACATACTAGATATATATAAGCCCTTTGAATAAAGTAGAACCCCACACCCTGAACAAATCTATTGGCTTCTACATATATATTTTTTCAAATACCAATATTTGCAGTTCCCCAATCATCTCGAGTTTCCGTGTACTTGTCCCAACTTTTGGAATTTGACTGATTAGCAGAGAAGGCAAACAACAACACAAAAAAAAAAATGTAGTTGCTTGACTTAAGCATAGATTCGTGTCCCATGGGCCAATAGTTTGAAGAGCTCCCTTGTATAAGATGATTGTACATGCCCAAGTGATATGGGGATTGTGAAAGGAGGCACTTGAAACACAATATGCTATGCAGAGGATGAATCAAATCATGCACACATTAGCATGCAACACGCCCAACAGAACAAGGGCCTCTAATAAGTACTCATAGCGTTCCAATTCGTCAAAGTTTCAAACAAAGAAAACTGAGCTGAACTAGTTCATGGAAAATTGGCTATCGACATTAGCTTCTGCCTAGCTAGAAATTGTTATAATATCTTTGAGTGCATCTGTTTAAAATCATGTCAAGTGCTCATCCTTTGGCCTTGCTATCTATTTGCTGCGTTCCTGTTCGGTTGATTCTGGTACTCTTTTCTCTTTCCATAGTGCCCATTAAAAAAGTCTGTTTCTGCAATCAAAAAAATAAAAAGAGAAGATGCACGAACTCAAAGACATCTAGGATTCTTGAAATAATTTGCACCTGAGTACTGTTAAGGGGGGAAGAAAGCTATGAAGTTCGTCTACAATGGTCCTATATTTTGAAAGTGAAAAACATTGCAGGAATAACCGAACATCTTTGGACACCCGATGAAACCTTGCTAGACCATAGACTAACTAAATCAATATCCTTGTAATTAGCATAGATGATTAATATAACTCTGGACATGAGAACTTCCTAATATTAATATTTTTTTAGCAGTACATTTTGACTTTAACCGATACAAGATAGGACATATGTTTTGTAATCTTTTGTGAATAATATCAACAATTGAATACCCTTCACAATTACTACGTCCATTTCCTTATGAATTCAAAATATCCAGGGAAAAGTGGCAAAAAAGGTTATAGCAAAAAAGAGAGAAGGATTCCCATTTTTTTTTATGAATAAAACACTTTCCTTGCATTGTCTAATATTCTGAGCAACTTCAAGGTTCCATATCCAAAGCAGCCGCAGGTAATGTTCACAATCACCATCACAATCTTAACATACAATCCAAGACTTTCCCTGCCCCCTATTCCCAATTACATATATCTCTCCCAATATATCATACAAACCCCTTTTCCCCAGCATGATGTAAAAAATAATCATAATTTCAAATCATAATTACCAAAACACACATGAACGACATCCATACATACATAATCGTATTGTTATAAGCAATAACCTGCGGCAGAAAGAGGGCCTGATTCTGATCAGGAACGAAGCCAAAGCCACTGTTAAGAGGCCTCTCTTCTTCAGCTTCACCAGGAACATGGTCAGGCGTCAAGGAGCGGACTCGGAGGCTAGCGTAATGAGGAGATTCGGCGAATTTGAGGGACGTGACTCTCTTATTAAGCGACTTTATTGAGTAAGATGAAAAAGAAGAGGAAGAAGAAGGGCTATTGAGAACTGGGAGAGTCTCTGAGAGGTTAGAGAAAAACACAGAACTCGAAAGAGACTCCATTGATACTTGATAGAATTAACAAAGCGCTAGAGAAGGTTTGTTTCAAGGGTTTATAGAAGGTTTTTTGGTCTCTAAGCGTCTGTGTTCTGAAAGGACACTTTCCGAAAGGATTTACATTTGTTATTTGCATGCTCATATTAATAATAATTATTAATTAATTTTATATTTTAAAAAATAATAATATCAATATGCTCTTGGTTAACTAGCCTAGTGTGGTTGATTGATGCTTATGTATTTAGCTGTGTGTGTAAGTTATCAAAAAAACTAAAAACAATAGTTTAAGTTGTGGTGTGTGTGTGGGTCATCTTGCTTGTCTTCGGTTGAGAACTAATACATTCTCCCACATCGCTTGTTTGTGTGTCTAGCATATAAGTAAAAACTAGGCCCATTTAAGTATAAAACCCATCGGATATCTTTGAAACAGTGGATTATAAAATCTTTGGCCCATTGGGCCATTAGGGACTGCAAAAAACGATGGATTATAAAATCTTAGGCCCATTGGGCAATTCGGGACTTCAAAAAAAATGAATCGCCGTTGCCGGGGATCGAACCCGGGTCACCCGCGTGACAGGCGGGAATACTCACCACTATACTACAACGACTTGATGGCCGCCAGGGTGTAGGGTTTAAATTAAATATAATACACAACGTGCTCGGTCACCGTTTCATTACAGTTGTCACTTGTGCATGATGATGCCCAATCACTTCTCTCAGTTCTCACACCGCGTAAGGCACAGACGCTCTTGAAGATGCTTGACCCAAAGCTGCGTTTTATTCTCTGGATTCTCACGTCTTTGATGCTATTTGAGCTCGGGTCTGTTTCTTTATATATTTTCTTATTTATATATGTATTCTTTTTGATAGTTCATCATTGTAAAATTGTAAATTATTTTTACGTGATGATCAGTCATCATGTCAATTTTTTACTTTTTACCCTAAACAAGTTTAAGCAATGCTGTTTTCTTAAGATTAAAGTTTTAATTTTTTTTTCTTCTTTTTTGGCTGCTAACTATCAACGTTCTTCTTTTTTTTTCTTTTTTTTTTCCCCTCTTCTCAATCTGTTGAACTTAACAGTGTGTTTGGATTAAGAGATTTAGGAGAACGAAAGGGAAGAGAAGGGAAAATATAATTTCCTTCTATTTGTCTTGTTTGGATAGTTTAGAAAAAAATGAAAGGAAGGGATTTGAAGAGAATTAGAGAAAGATTTCATTAAATTTTTGTCAAAATACTTTGTAGGGAATTAATCACTAATTAAATTATTTATAAGTTTAAAATATATTTTATCCTAGTACATAAAACTTTTAATATAAAAATAAGAATAAATTAATAAATTAAATCAAAAATTTTTCTCTATCCATGATAGAGGAAAAGTATTATACATTTTCTTCTTTTTCATTCTCTTCGCCCTTCTCTTTTGTTCCCCCAAATCTCTCATTCTAAACACATTTTAATTGTCCGCCCACAACGAGAGAACGCCTTGTTTACATGTTCAACTTAATTGTGTGATTTTATCCCAAATCACCCTCATGCAATACTAATGATAGAAAATGGATTTTGTATAGAGTGCCTGAAACCACTCTGAAAATCAACTCTACATCATTCTCCATAAGCTGAACATTATTCTTTCCTAGTACGAAAGATCACTTCTTGTCATCATATGTACTCATTATTGCACAGACTATTTTCTCCTGTTTCTTTGGCACAATGTCAAACTCATCCCCCTTGATGATTTTATTGTACACAATCTATGTTTCTTCTTCAAATGGATAGCCCTCAGTGGTGATCTTATCCCTAATAAGTTTGACTTGTACTGCAAAGCACTAGGCTTAGGCTTCTCAATTGATTTATCAACTTGTTTATGTTTTTTTGCTCTAACTTTTGCTATCCTGAAATGAAGATGTGAATATCAATGTAAACCACAATGTATTTGAACCATTTTGAACAGTGAAATGTAATTAGTTTTCTTAATTACATTGTCAATGTAATTAACCAAAATTGTAACCAGTTGATGATTGGAATTGTAACCAATACATAATTAAATTGACAATTTAATTAGTCAAAAAGTGAAACCAGTGGATGATAGAAATTGTAACCAGTGCCTAATTACATTGTTTACTAATTTATACTACATTTCTATTCAAAAAAAAATGATGACACAGAGTCTACCCACACTACAATGCTATCCACCCGCATCCAAATCAAATAAATTATTATCTTTGACAGAACAAAAAATAAAGTTATAAATCAAGATCACACAAATTTTTTCACCCCAACCCAAATCCTTAATACATTGTGCACTCTTATGGAAAAATCGAATAAAATGTGTTTTGAGTACGAATCTACTTACAACGTCAATGTTTTTGAAAATTGAAGGATTTTTTCATCTCTGAAGTGCTCTATTACTAGAACCCAAATCCTTTATCCAGAACTCAAATCCTTATTACATTGTGCAATCTTATGAAAAGATTCAAAGAAAATTGATGTTTTGAGTAGGAATCTACTTACAATGTCAGTGTTCTTAAAAATCGAAGATTTTGTTCATCTATGAGGTGCTCTTATCAGGCAAGCTCATACGAATGTCTCCTCCGCCTGGTATCACCAAGTTCCGCAGGCACTCTATGAGCCCCGACGATCTTCTCTCATGTTCGCCAATCTTCTAACAGTTTAGTCGTCGAAGATCTGAAAGGAGGTCTCTCACAAATATGAGAAATTAGGTTTTGCGTCTCTTTCCTCTTTTTCACTTGTTTGGGAGCCGCAAGTGCTTTTGCTCAAATATTAGGGTTTTGCTTTATTTAAATATGCCTAGTTGGACTCTCCTAGATGGCATGCCAACTAGTTATGGATCATTATGGGTGTATAACTTATGGATATGTAGTGCTTCTGAAAAATTAAGGCAACGAATGATGGGTGTATTGTTGATGTCTATATAAAGGAAAGTAGGAAATTGACTATTGTTAAAAATTGGTAATTTGGTATCAAAGTTTCCTCTTCTTCTTTTTTTCTCTCTTAATATATCGCAAATCCTCTTCATCCAAATCATTATTATTATGTCATCTACTAATGTCTAGTGTGCTATACTTTTCTGCTTTTCTCTCCAACAAAAACTGGTAATCACTATAAACCAACCATGTGTATGCAATATAGCCCACGTCGCCCACGGACCACGCATAAAAAAAGCTCACGTATAGGTCTTAATCCTGATAGGAGAGCATTACGAGCACACACCTAATTAATCAACCAGACCACCTTTTAGCATTTGACAATAATTAATGAGAAAATGATGGTCAGTAGTAGAATCTCCAAAATGAAAGAGTGACATCATGGTAAGCCCACCAGTAACTTGTAAGTAGTTGAGAAGCAGAAAAAGTTAAATTCAGCTTAAACATTGAAATTTTCTTTTTTTTTTTTATACACCCAACCGTGAAGAAAACTTTGCACCTTCACCCATCCCAGAGGATTTGATCTAGGCCCTTACGGGGCATTTGGTTTATAATTAAACTAGTTGCATGCCCGCGCTTCGCGCGTTACATATTTTGATTGGAAAATAGAGATGTATGAGAATTTTTCAATACTTTGTTAACGTGAAGAGCAGTAGAGTAGAGTTTTAATTGTAGAAAATAGAGATGATTGTGAGATGAAGATAAAATATGTACAATACCTTTTTTTTAGTTTGCTAAGAAAAAAAATTTCTAATAGGGTGTAAGAAATTTGATTCATAAGAAATAAGTATGTTAAGAGTTTATCAATTCTTATTTGCGTCGTTAGTATCTACAAAATGTTATAGGTCACCAAAACATGTTTATGAGACAATATTATATGGTTAGTACAACATTCTCTACAAAGTGACATTCAATATCGAGAAGTACAATGTAGCAAAAGTAATATTTTTGAAATTATATTTTTAGAATAAGATTTTTGAATTTATATTTTTAAAATGTTATGTATAATTGGTAGATTTATGTCTATAATCATTTTGACCTTCAACAACTCATTGAATTCTACCATGTTTTCCTGTCACCACTTACATGTTCCAATACTAAATGGACTGAATTTACTTACACATTAGAACAATATACTGATATAGCGTGAGAAAAACCTATCATGTTGTGTATGTTGCAATCCAAACAGACTACTAAACCTGACCAAACTCTAAACATGCACAATACATCAATTAAATACTATAAAAACACACAAAATACATCAAAAACACACAAAATGATAAAAACACACAAAAATAATGATTAAAACACACAAAAATTCCCACAAAATGATGATAATTAATGCCAAAAACATACAAAATGTTTTCAAACTAAATAATACAAAGGAATTTCATTAATTGAGTAATATCAAAAGACTCTCATAATTAACAATACATGACCTTAGTAAAACTGAAACAACATCAAACCACTTCCATGAAACATTAAATCCCCATTATGGGTCTTAAAGTTTTTCAATATATTTTAATTTTTTCTTTTGTCCGTTACATTTTGTTTTTTTAAATTAATTCTCATCACTCAAGTTGTCAATCATTCCTTTTTATCAAGCTTAATTAGAATGTGTAAGCTTTGTTGTGGAGGCGTCCACGTGGCACCAAGAATTAAGGAGAAGCCTTGTGGATCCTCAGTTATATATAAATTGATGAGTGTGAGGTGAGTTTGTTGTCATGTGCATGTAAAGTAGTTGTAGAAAATAAAACACGATGCAAAGAAACAATTTAATTTATTAAATACTATAGATCAATTACAAATGAAGATAATAATAAATATAATGTAAACAGATCCTATAGGTAATAACTCCTACCTATTATGGTGCTCAATAGATTTCGTGAGCTTTATCTCCCAAGATATAACACCTTTCAACCTAATCGGCATAGCACTACATGGATACAAGTATTTGTAGAACGGACTTGAAACGGCAGCACTCAAGAACTCAAAAAAAACATATAAGAAACGAATTTTGGAAGTGAGAGAGCTTTTCAGTGATGGGAAGAAGTCGATCTCATATGAGTTATATAGATATAGCATAACTCATAGTCATAAACGAGTTAGAATTCTTTTCTAACCCTAGTTTGACACGATTTTGAATTCCAACTCTTAATAAGATCAGAATTTAAACTGAGAAGACATTTTATCTCTCAATAAGAGATAAGATACTAAAATATAATAATATTTTTTATTTTAGGCCCGGCCCGCCTGACCAACCAGGCAGTGGCAGCAAGTGATAGATTCCAATGGCCCATGGTTTGAAGAGCCTCTACAGCACAAAAGTTTTGGTGCGGCCCAAATGCATAGTCCATCACTCCTCTTTATACACTAGCAATCATGTTGCTAACTATGCAAAAGGCTTTTGTAACACACATCACACACTAGTCTAATATGTGTCTTTTGAGCCATTCACACTTAATGGTTCCAACAATTGTGACAATTAGTATGGGTGAGTATGACCATATTTGGTATGAAATAAAAAGTAAGTACGAGTGTGACAATTATAATTTTTTTATTTTTTAAAATTAAAAATAATATTAAAATAAGGGTAAAATAGTCTTTTGCATATTATTCTTTGTGGAGAATAGTAATTATTACCATTTTAATGAATTTGACTATTCTCCATATTTGAGAATAGAGATGAGTAGAATGAGTTCGAAATTTCACGCGCTCAAAATCAATCAAACAAGGCATTAGGTGATTCTCACACATTCCACCCTCTAAATACTAACCAAATACCCCTAGTACCTCGTTTGAATTTTCAAATTCAAATATCATCCATATAATTTTCCCGTAGATTTTGAATGATTTGTTATTTATTACATTCGTAAGCTGTGATGATTTTTTTTAAAATTTAAATTATAAACTAACTATTTTCATTTCTAATCACACAAATTGGTATTACACTATTGGTCATAATACATGAGATCAAGGGAGGACCAATTCAATATGCACAGGTTTGCACCAACTTTTTTTTAACAATTTTGCAAAATCATAAAGGTAGTATTTAACATAACGAATCCAACAAGACTTTTTTTTTTATAAAATCATAAAGATGTGATGATCTGTTTAAATTGAATCTATCCAAGCCCATTACAAGTGCTAGAAGTTAATTTTGGATTTGATGCAAGATTAGTATTGTGGTTTAGTTGAAACTTGGGTCTAGCCTATTTAGAGGCCTTGCAATAGAGTATTGATCGAATCACATGCATGCCAAAGAAAGTACACAATCTCCATCAGCTTACTTCAACACTCTTGAAAGTCTTGTACTGTTGTAAAGACTACAGAGTATTGAGTAAACTATTACAACAACATTATTCAATTAATGAATGAGAGAAGTACCAGAAGTTGCCGGTTGGTTCGAAAGTTGAATCAAGTGAAAGATGGCTGCCATTCAAGCATTTCCCCAGCAAGCATTGGAATGATATCCCCAAATTGAAATGAGAAAGACTCTGGCACTCTCCATGGAGCTTTGCTCAATTTAATCTTTGATGTGTTTCTCGGGAGGCCATAGAAGTCCGATCCGTTAAAGCTTGTAAATGCCTCCAGCTTGTCAAGCGCACCAGCCTTAAATCCCATATTAAACAAACCCTTAATATAAAAAGTAAAAACTACCACAAACTACCATGAGACAATCTGAACTTGATAATGAAAACAGCCAAGGAAAAGGGTACCTCTTCAAAAACTTTAGCATAGAGAGATAATGCAACAGGAGCACTGTAAATTCCCGCACATCCACAAGAACATTCTTTTCTCCGTCTCTCGTGAGGAGCACTATCAGTTCCAAGGAAAAATCTTTTACTTCCACTAGTCACAGCAGAAACAATAGCCTGTCCTACATGAGAAAAACCCGTGGACAACGTCAGCCATGTCAAGTACGTCAAATGTCAACTACAGTATGTGGTTTCAATAAGCAAAAATATTTTGCAGACAGAGAAAGATATACACAAGAAGCGTCATGATGCTTGCTTGAACGATCCAAAAAATGATACTTATGAGACAGATGTCTCTCCAAACTACGAAGCTTTGTGGAAGATCTAGAAACAGAACATACTGTTAAGGCTGTAATTGTGCGGCTGTAAGCCTCCTTGAAAGAGAGAATTTCTGTTAAGAAGAAGATGTTGCGGAGTAACAGTTGCTGCCACAAAACCTGAGAGAAAATGAATCTGGAGTCGGTGTAGATATCTATATCTAAATGCAAACACTAAGATGATTAATCAAACAAAACATTTTACACTGCAAAAAAATTCAGGCACTAAGGTGAAAGCAGGTCTAGGACATAGGAGGAAAGCAAACCTTCTTTGCAAGATTCAACAAACCTAACAGCATCCATTGTAGTGATATGCTCCATCACAACCTTGAGCAGTGGAAGCCTTTCAATCAAAGGTCGTAACACAGTATCAATGAAGACCTTCTCACGATCAAAAACATCTACTTTAGTATCTGTAACTTCCCCATGAACCTGAAAACAAAGGAACAGATGCACATGAAATTTAATCCAAAAGCATATATTCCTCGGATGAACATTAGGCAACAATAAAGACGAAAATATTTTGTTAGGTCATATTGTCATAATAATCTACAGTTGCATTGAAAATGAAAAAGGCAAATGTCACAGACACCCCATGTGGTATAGGTCATTTCTATATGCACCACCTCATTTTGAATTTTCAAGATTCACACCCCCTGTGCTTTCTTTTTGTGTCATGACTGGTCCTTCCTTCTAGTTGACCGTTATTGACTAACGGTGAATAGAAAACGACACAGTTTTTAACTTAATAAAATTGAAAGAAAAAACCCAAATAAAACATTTTTTACGCAAAGCTCCCAAAATTACAACTTCTTCTCCCCTCTCACTTCAATTTCTCTTAAGCACTAACCGAACCTGAAGAGAGAGATATAGAGAGAGGGGGAAGTAATGTGAATTCCAGAACATGAAGTTATACCCGAGGAAACATATTAAAGGGTGATGTATTAGGAGCTCGAGAAACCAACGAAGTAGGGGTTGCACCTGTTTCGGTCACCTGACTAACAGCAATCTGCGAGCAAGATTAAGAAAAGCCTTCTCCAATCACCACCTAATTTCCAGATAACTTCATAAACTTGCCTTGAAAGCACAATGACCACACAACCTTTTGAATTCGCAGTCCAATAATCAATTGAAAGCTTAATCGTCCACAAACACAATGCTCTTGAATTGTGGTAAAATTGATAAAAACGGAACCACTTAACAAAGAAGAAGTGAAAATACAATTGAGTTCTTAAAGCTCTGGAGTTACCAAGAAAGTAAGAAAAGGCCCTTTTCTAGTAGACCATTTTGAGATTGACGCATCAATGGTAAATTCAGTCGCTGATTTCCTCTTTCCCCTTTTCAATAAAAAATAAATAATTAAAGCTAAAAAGTTACAAGAATCCTACAAGGCCAGATCTATGTAGAAGGATCTGCTGCAGACAAAATAACATTTTTTCAACGAGGATGCTTCAATGGTTGGGTAAATAGTATTTTCTAGTTTCACTATTGATTGAAGCACTAGCAGAGAAAATGAAGTGACGGAAAGAGGATGTAATTTTGGGAGATATGAGTAAATAGTGTTTTTTTTTTTCAATTTTATTAAGTTAAAACTATGTCGTTTTGTACTTCACTGTTAGCCAATGACAGTCAACTGGATGGAAGGACCAGCCATGACACAAACAGAAAGCACAGGGAGTGTGAATCTTGCAAACTCAAAACGAGGGGAGCCTGTAGAAATGACCATACCACATGGGATGTCCGTAACATTTGGCCAAAGAAATACAAAGTAGGAAGTATATATAATGAGCAACTAAACAATTCGCTTAATCGTGACTCACCAGTAAAGGCATATTCTGTTGAACCATCTCCTCAAGAGCAGGAAAACATTTTCCAAAAAGATCTGTAACACCATCTTGAGAATTTGTTGTAGCACCAGCTGGGTACAACTTGGCTGCAAAAATCGCTCCACTTTTTCCTGTAAATGCAACTAATGTCATCTCTTGAACTATAAATGCTATTTAACACTAATATGCACAATTTTCAAAAGTTAAAAAAAAAGTGCAAAAGGAAATCTGAATGTCTTTCTTTGCTAGAAGATTGAAGAACTATAATACAAAGCCTCGCCTTCCGAGAAAGAAAACACTATCCCACAAGCTTCATTCTCAAAACTAACAAAATGAATTGTCCATGGTTTAATTTGAAGGCAAGTCAAATATTTGATTCTAAGAATCTCATCAGCCAATTTGCAACAGATATACAACCATTTATCTATGTAGCATGGATATGGACACGGGACATGACACAACACGGACAAGCGAATACGTGATTTTTCAAAAAAGTAGGACAAGGATACGTTGTATAATTTTTATATTATATTATATATATACATATATATATTTCATTTCAATCAATAAAGTCCAAAACAATACATTAGAACCTAACATATTTGATATTTGTGGAATCCATTGCATAAAATCAAGCCTGCCATGTAACAATAAGCGTAAAATATCGAGAAAAAAAATATAGTAGGTCCAAGACTCTGAAATTACAATAATGAAGGGTCTAAGACTATGAAATTGTCAGCAAAGAGTGAAAGAGACAAAGAAAAGCCTGCCATATAACAATAAATGAAAGGTCTATTACTTGTTTCTCTATGTTTCAACTCTTATTAAAGGATAGGGAAAAGTATATTACTTGTTTCTCTCTGTTTGAACGCTGTTTGGACTCTTATTAGGTTTTTTTTTTTAAAGAGTCAAAATAGAGTGTCAAAACGTGTCCATAAAGTGTCAAGTACGTGTCCCTTAATTAAAAAAAAAATAAAAATCGGATACCCTAAATCACGTGTCCCAAACGTATTTCACACGTGTCGGAGTGTGTCCGTGTCCGACATGATACTCAGCCCAAAAAAAAGTGTCCGTGCTACTTAGCCATTTATAATAGGCTAATTTTGATTGCATATTTTTTAGATTGCTGTAAAGATATATATATATTATCATCTCTAATTTCCTTTCTCTTACGAAACTAAGAACAGAGCATCATAGCCATAGTGTTGAGATAGGAAGCAAATATAGAGGGAAAGAATAATGGAGAGAGGGGACAGGAGGAGGCAGACAATATCAAATTAGTTTAAACTGAGCAGGCTCGAAACATTTTGTGAAGAAAAGGTCTACATATCTTCTCAGCAACAAAATGACCAATAGGTTACCGATATTGCATATTGGGCACTCAACATAGGTCATCTTATCAATAATGCATTTATCATTCAACAAAAATAAAGGAATCAGACTTACTGGCAAGTTTGATTTCATCTGCACTAGTTGTATCTGTCAAACAAAGAGTCATAAGGGGATTGAATTTACTGTTGGAGGGCAAAGCCTTCAAGATCAATTCTCGATAATTTAAAGCAGCAACAGTTGTGGTAACTGGAGGTTTCAGGTTTGGCATAATAATTGCTCTCCCAAAATGAGTTGCACTGCAGCAAGAATAAATAGTAAAATGATGTCCATAAAAATTAAATATAATTCAGAATAAACACCGAGTACAAAAAAGGAAATATTGACAATTTGCAATCATACATCAAAATTCATTACGGACCCAATTATTCAACAACAAAGAAATTCTACTGTTGTAATAAAATAACCTGTGAGGGACAACAGCTTGAAGAAGGTCACCATCACGGAGATGAAGATGCCAATCGTCAGGCAGCGTTAGAGTAAAATTCATCTCGGATGCGCTGCACTTTTATCTGATTAGGCCAGTCAACCTTCAAAGCAATTCAGCAAGGTTACTGCCACAAACGTAGCAAATCAAATAACAATGGATTCAAGTATTCCAATAGCATAGTTCACAAATTCATCAGGTGCTGCCACCTGAGCGCCTGATGACCGACCGGCCAGTTTGTTTAAATTGATTAAAATTTTTGATAATTCATAAATAAATTTAAAAAATCACATTGTTACCCCACCCCTACCAGGCTAACAGCATCAAATTAGGCTTAACCGCTTTGTTATTTCAGTCTAATTAGCAGCAAAGTAACAATTTAATAACACTATAAATAATTACTAATTCGTGTTGCAGTATTGCTTACTAGATTCACACCGTGAGAATCAGCGCCTACTGGCCTATTGAGTGAGTCATTATCGGAGTTCAGAGCATCAGCATCACTGCCGTAGCTCACTATTCAAAATTGAGCGAGAGAGATCAGGTGGAGATCGTTGCGAGGCGATGGCGTGCTGCAGCAGAGTAGTGCTGGGCTGTCGCAGTGAGGAAAACCCTAATAGCCGAGTGAGGATTGAGGAAAACCACTGGGTTAGCGGGTTGTCGTTGTGCCAGTAAGGCGTGCGTGAGTGAGGGAGAATTGAGAAACATTTTTTAGGTTTCGTTGTTTGATTTTTTTTTTTTTACTTTTTACCTTTCTAATTTTTTAAGTTTTTAGTTAGGTTAAGTGACGAGTGTTACTGATGTAACATACGTGTTAAGTTTATATGATGAAAACCTTCAACTTTGCAAAAATAAGAACAAGGTTGGGTTGTGAGAAAAATCTTAATTTTGAGAATAAGTCTTGATTTTTATTTAATTTTTTTGATTGATGAAAATAAATATAACTCTATCGATTTATATAGCCAAAACAAACAACCCAAAATTTTCTCAAACTAGAAGATCAAAACTATATAGAAAATTATTTTATATTTTAAAGGAAAATCAACTACTAAGTTAGACTAATTAAAAACAAATATTAACAAGAATATAAATACTAAACAAATACTAATAATAGTTTCGTCTTTTCTTGGTTCTCATCATTCCACTGCATCAGTCTTCCATTGTTGGAGAAAACTCGACCTCGAATTTAAAGAGTAGTAATAAAAACCCTATCGATAATAGCATCATTGACCAATACTTCATTGAATCCTTAACTTCAATTATCAAAGAGACCGAAAGATTCTTGACCTTGCTAAACTAGTTGGGAATGACAAGATTGACATATTCAACCGACACCATAATATGGTTAAGATCTGCTTCTTGAATAATGTGGGATTTCTCCTCCATTATTTCTTCTTTGATCTCCTCTTTCAGCAATAGATCTTTTTCATCCGAATAGTCATCGAATATTGGGACTGTTAGTTCATCTATCTCCAAATCAATAGAAATTAAGTTCAAATCTTCCTCTTTTTCTTTATCGAAAAGAGATGTTGATAATTTATTCTGAGCATCTTTGCTCTTGACGAGTAAGTCGTCAAGCTTATCTAGCTATTGCCGAATTAGGGCAAACTACTGTTGAATCTCCATGCGAAACGCTTGAAGGTTGGCTTTGATACAATTCTTGTTAGAACCCATGACGAGTTCTCTCAATAAAAGCATCAATGATGAAAATCTTGATCTTAGCAAAAATAAGAATAAGGTTGGGTTGAGAGAAAACTCTTGATTTTGAGAACAAGTCTCGATTTTTATTTAATTTCTTTGATTGATGAAAATAAGTACAATTCTCGGCTTATATAGCCAAAGCAAACAACCCAAAACCTTCTCAAACTTGAAGACCAATACTATATAGAAAACTATTTTATACCTTAACAGAAACTCAACTCCTAAGTTTGACTAATTAAAAGCAAATACCAACAAGAATATAAATACTAAACAAGTACTAATTTGAAATAAATACTAATAATAGTTTTGTCTTTTCTTGGTTCTCATTATTATAAGTTAACAGTCATTAACAATTAAATTAAGCATTAACATTTAACATATTCATTTGTAACAATTGTACCGGACAACCAGTATTTAGGTCAGTTTACCGTCGACAAAATCGGTATTTAATCAAAATGAAAAATCAGTGGTATTTAATTGAATCAGATTGGTGGATTCTTCAATTTCTGATTCAACTGGTTCGACTGATTGGCACAATCAATTTTTTAAAATATTGGAAAAAGCGTTTGAAGAAATTCAAGAGATCCTAGAATGATCGGAAGACCTCTGTCAAGGAAATTGACTATTCAAGAGACCCTAAAAAGGGAAAATTATTGTAAATTATCTCTAAATTGTCCAATATTGGACCATTTGGAAATGGACAATATATTATCCAGAAAGTGTCTCTATTTTTGAGACGAAAAATTAATAGAGTCAATTTGAGACATAGTTAAAGCAAATTCACACCATGAGAGAGTAAGAGAGATAAAAAAATGTTTGTAAAAGGACACATGATCCTTTTTGTAGACAATTTTGACAATAGCATATATATACAGGTAAAAAATTGTAGCAAATATGGTTTTTGAAATGTTGATAGATGTTTGGTTATACTTTTACTAGTAGCATATATAATGTTAAAATTGTTGTGTAAATTAATATTTTAAAAACCGGATTTCGAATCGTGCAAGCAAGCCCCTAAACCCAGTTCAACCAATCAAACCGGTTGGCTGGTTCAATTTAATTAATTCAAAAATTCATAAAAAATTATAAAAATACAGGTAAATTATTAGAAAAATAAAAAAAACTACAAATTAAAATTCATCCAAATAAATTAATAAACACAAGTTTATCAATCTCAAATTAACAAACATCTTAATAAGAAAGTCCAACATAACCATTTAAATTTTAAAATCCAAGTCCAACATAATCACAAATTAACAAAAATCTCGCAATCCAAGTTCAACATAACCATTTCCAAATTAACAAACTAAAGTCCATAGAATTCAAACAAACTAACAAGTAACAATAATATAGTCATAAACACTTCACAAATTACAATTGATATTCTAAGTTAGTGAAATCAAGGTCATCTTCTCGACGTACTCGCATATCATCATCGTCATCACTACCAACACCAACACCGTTACCATGACCTCTACTACTGTCGTTACCACCACCATCGCTAGCAACTACAATTGCTCCTTCATCTATGTAAAAAAATATTATCAAAAGACTCGTAACTCAAGAGACATAATACAAAATGAAAATAATTAAATTCTTTAACTTACTCCCATGTGCTTGAGACGAGTTTGGTTCCGGCCGAGCAATTATTTTCTCTAAATCTTCCATGTTAAGCTTAGGTAAATCTTCTTCAGATATGACCCAACAATCTATTTTTTCAATATTTTCATAATCCAAGGGATCAAATAGCTTATTCTTGTTGTAAACCCTATAAAAAAAGGAAAAGCTACTCAGTCATTATTTATTTAGAAGAAGAAAATTAAATAAGAAAGATGAATAAATATTTCAATAAATCATCCCTCTTCTACAAACGAATATTGTAATGAACAAAGACAAGATCACTTAGTCTTTCATGGGCTAACCTGTTCCTCTTCTTTGTATGTACCCTCTCAAACACACTTCAATTCCTCTTATAACCAGAAGATGAGGCAATTTGGCTAGGAAGATGTACAACCAACTTTTGAAGATTTGAAACATCATATTCAAATGTTCTCCAACATTTATCTAATAATGAACATTAGAAAATAATTATATTAACAAAATTTCTATGAAACTACGTAATTATAAATAGAATATATATTAATTAATTACCAGATCGAGTAGTTTTGCTTATGTTAAAGGCAAGTCAAGAACTAAACCCCATTTACTGATTTCTAAATATACTATTCTCATTGACCATCTAATTTTGAGGATTCACACATTTGTGCTCAATGACCTTCATTAGCCCACACATAACTTTTGGGTTAGTGTAGAAATTCTTTTGATCATACTGCAAAGCATGGTTCAACCAATATGCAACAACGTGGATATCTTTACGCAATTGTTTATTCAATCTATTCTTAATGACACTAGTATAGGACTTATAGAGTGATTTCTTATTTTTGAATGTATCATTAATTCCCTTACAAGCCCTATACTTGCTCTCATAAACATATCCCAAAATTGGCTTGTCATCAAATCAACAATCCTCAACAAACGTAACAATGACTCCACAATCTTGCACACTACCAAGCAATCATTCCAGAACTTGCTATCAAGCACTACACCTTACATTTGTTTGGCTTTCACTGTCATAGACCCACTCTAATCACTGTACTCGTTAGCTGCCATCATATTTTACAAATCTAGTTTGTGTTCACTTATACTCTTCAAGGCAATAAAATGGTTACAAAATGAGTCTCACCGGGCCACCCATATCTCCTTCTCAACTAACCCACAATCCATTTGTGATTGTAAACAAATACAGTAACAGAGGATGCACGTTGTGCCAAAGTTTACATATTTCAGAATTTGACAATGTCTTTAAGAATTAAATTGAGACAATGAGCTGCACAAGGCGACCTACTAATGGTAGGATATTTCTCACAAAGCAAATCACTTGTAACTTTGTAATATCCACATAGAGACAGAGCTAAAAACATGAGAATGTAAGAAAATTTTTGACTTTGCAATTAAGATGTGGCAAGACAATAACTCAATATGTAAGAGAATTTATCAGTAGTTTTGACAAGCATAGCGTAATATAGACAAAAGTCAAGACAAATCAAACAAACACTCAAACAGATGGACAAAACAGAATCAACAGATATACAGAGCAGAATCAGCAGATACACAACAATCAAAAGTTCAAAACCTCAATGAATACAAGCAAAATTGGGCCTCAAATAGTAAGAGAGACTACATAATCTTCACTTTGACAAATATAATTGTAAACCATAAACAGAAAGTTGAAATAAAAGTATAAAAGCAAACATTTTATTCAATAAATCTGAAATACTAAGAAATCGGGAGAGACCTGAGTAAGCCAAGGTGGGAATAGAGATCATCGTGTCTGGAGTATGGGTCGGGCGACACGTCGGCATCGCTGCTGCGGCAGAGAGAGTGAGTCTCCCAGAGAAGATGGGTGGCATTGAGGGTTGTGACAGAGTCGGGGAAAAAGGTAGAGAGAACAAACAAAAGTCTAGGTTCGACTCTATACATATTTCTTTTGTTTTTGTTTTTTTTTAATCTTCAATAGTTCAATTTTCGTTTTCGATTTTGATTTTTGAGTCTTTAATCTTTATCACTTTATGTCTTTGAATTTTGTTATTTTTTAAATTTGTTTTTGTTTTATAGTTTTATTTTTTTATTTCAAATTTCATTATTTTCATATTTTGAGTATTTATTTTTAGATTTTGATTTTTGGGTTTAAATGAACTGGACACCCGGTAAGAAAATCGATATACCGCCGGTCAAACTGGTATTTGATAAGTATTTAATTGGTATTTGATCATATCATACCAGAGGGGAACCGGTATTTTAAAACATTGACTTGAACACTGAATACTTTTTGAAAACAAACGATATCCTAATGGTGTACGAGGATTAATGAAGATTTTTTTCAATGCAAACATTATGTAACCAAGGTGCATATTCACACCTAAATACCAATAACATCCCGTCAATATGCATATAGAATCACAACAACTAATCTTATTTTATTTTTTAAATAATATTTATTTTAATGTTATGTTTTTGTAGGTCTCTTCTATAACTGAGTAGAAGATCAACCTCTTTTGGCGTGTTGGGATAGAAGTGATGGATGGAATGAGTCTATAGGTTCGAGCATACCAAGACTTGTTGTCAGTCCAAAGAATTGATAGGAAGTTATGCACAAATCTAACTTAATACCAAACGAACTGTGTGCAATTTGAGAATACAAAGAAAGCTACGGGCGATCCAAAGAAAAATGAAAGCTATGGCCGGCTAAAACCCAATGGTTTAAATCAGAGTTTTTAAACCCGGATCGGCCCACCGGTCGGACCGCAAAACCCGTGAACCGGCGGCCTACCCGGTTTTTTACTGGAAAAAGACCGTTTACGCATCAACCCGTGTCAAACCGTGGGTTAACCCTTAAAACCGCGCAACCCGTGACCCGTTGAGTTAACTAAAAAACCGCATGTTTGTAAAATGACTTAAAAAACAAAGAATATTTTTTTTTGTTAATGAATTTTAAGGCCAAATATGTCATTTACCTTCAATGTGACAAAATTGCCCTAATCTCTCTCTCTGATTCACTCCCGTTCAGCTTCTTCTTTGTTTGCGAGTTGGCTTGCGAGCTTGTACCTCACCCTCACGTTGTGCCTCACTGAACTTGCGATGCGAGTTGCGCCGAGCCTCACTGAGTGACTACCGTCGTCTACCACGGCACCACCAGGCATCAACGCCGTGAGCCCATCTCCCTCAGGTACTCTTCCCTCTTGATTATTGCTTGATGCCTCGATCTATCCATTCTCCCGTAGCTATTAAATTGAAGGTTACCTCATGTAAATAAAGAAGTTTTACATATATTGGTTGGTTTTTCTTTTTGTTCGCTGCAATGAATTCAATTGGGCACTTCAATGGTATCTTGTAGTTTTAGGTTATTAGTTTTATGTATTTACGGTTTTT
This sequence comes from Tripterygium wilfordii, assembly GCF_013401445.1. NCBI lineage: Eukaryota > Viridiplantae > Streptophyta > Magnoliopsida > Celastrales > Celastraceae > Tripterygium > Tripterygium wilfordii. The sequence continues at coordinate 7,992,261 of NC_052241.1, forward strand.
CTTTTTGCTGCTTAGAAAAAACGAAGTTTATACTTTATAGTTTATACTAGTGAAGAAGTTGAATTTTTCAATTGAGAAAACGAAAAAAAAAAAGTCAAAAAAATTGGATTTATGCAGTAAGAAGGGAAGGGATCAAAACTCTTTATGTGTTAGAATTGATACAAGGTTGTCTTGTATGTATTCATGTTGCATTGAAACCATCTTTTATTGTTACTTTCTTTTGTAAAGATTGATTATAATTACTTCCATAAATTTTTTGGAAGCAAGAATCTTGTTTGCTCTGGAGGTTTTATCATCAGGGCTTGACTTTTTCCTATTCTCTACTGTTTTACTTCCTTTCTGGAGGTTATTTTGTGCTTCATAGAGTTTTGGAACTGCTTAATGACTTGAAGTGGGGAAATAGAAGCGAGGACCTGATTTTGTCTAACTATTTATTTTGTTTTTCTTCTACAACTTTCTTTAGCCATTATATACATAGTTGTGGTCAATTTGTTGCATTAGTAGAATTCTTGAAATAAATTCTTAAACTCTATCTTTTTACTCTGTCTATGTACTCTGTCTTTATTCTCTTACACATGTCATATACTCTGTCCTTCTGTCTTATGCCCTGTCTATATCTTATACATTCTTGCAGGAAGGTCTGAAATAATATGGCATCTAATTCCAATCCTGAAGGTTCATCCCAAACCCCAAGTGCTAGTGACAGTAGCAAAAATGTAAGGGGGAAAAGTGATCCAGCATGGAGGTATTGTAAGCATGTGCAGGAAACCAATTCTGTTGGAAGACCAAAGAATACAATTATATGTATGTACTGCCTCAAAGAGATTAAAGGTGGTGGAATCAACCGTTTCAAAATTCATTTATCTGGAGTTAGTGGTCAAGGAGTTGAGAGATGCAAGAAGGTTCCTGCTGAGGTTCAAAATGAAATGTTGCAAAATGTTACATCTTACGAGAATAAAAAAAGGCTATCCCAAGATCGTTATGAGGATCAATATGGAGATGGTCCTGCAGTTGAAGATGATGAAGTTGAAGAAGTGATGTGCAAGAGAACTAAGTCAACTAACACTGTAAAAAAAGAGAAGAAGAAAAGTGTTGATAATCCAATAAATTCTTACTTCATGTCCAGGACGACTCCTGGATCTCAACCAACTATCAAAAGTGTCTTGCAATCTCAAGAGGCAAAAGAAAAGGTGGACCTTGCCATTGCCAAGTGGATGATAGATGCATCAATTCCATTCAACGCTACTAACTCAAAACTTTATCAACCGATGATTGATGCAATAGCAAGTATAGGACCAGGTTATAAAGGTCCTAGTATTCATGCTGTTCGAGGTAAATTGTTGGGTAAAAGTGTGGAAGAGGTGAAGATGTTTGTGAAAAATTTTCACAGCATTTGGAAAGTTACTGGCTGCACAATCATGTCTGACGGTTGGACAGATCAAAATAGCAGAACCTTAATCAATTTCTTAGTGTATTGTCCCAAGGGAACAATCTTTTTGAAGTCCGTTGATGCCTCAGAAGCTTCTAAGACCGGTCAGTTGTTGTTCAAATTGTTCAGGGAAGTTGTGCTAGATGTGGGGGTGGAAAATGTGGTGCAGGTGGTCACGGATAATGCCTCAAATTATGTCATGGCTGGTAGGTTATTAGAAGGTGAGTTTCCGACATTATCTTGGTCTCCTTGTGCCGCACATTGCCTTAATTTGATGTTTCAGGATATTGGAAAGCTTGAAGATGTGAGTAGTGCTGTGAAACATGCTGCTGGGATTACTAAGTACATTTACAATCATTGTTTTGTTTTGAATTTGATGAGGCAGCACACAGGTGGTAGAGAAATTATTCGTCCAGCTCCAACTAGGTTTGCTACAAATTTTGTTGCATTACAAAGTATATTGGCTCAAAAAGATGCATTGCGAGCTATGGTGACATGTAAGGAGTGGATACAATCATCATATTCAAAGGATGTGAATGGAAGAAGATTTGCTAATAATGTCTTGGATTCAAAGTTTTGGAGTGAATGTGGTATTATTGTGCAACTAACTGAACCACTTATGTGTGTGCTTCGTTTGGTTGATGGTGATGATAGGCCAGCTATGGGTTATCTGTATAAGAGCATCCATGTAGCAAAGGATGAGATGATCAGGAGGTTTCAGAGAAAGAAGAGAAGGGTCCAACCATTATTGTCAATTGTAGATTCTCGGTGGGATAGTCAATTGTACAAGAATCTCCATGCTGCTGGTTTCTGGTTGAATCCTAGTAACCAATACAACATTGAAGAGATGACAAAGCATAGAGACACAGGATCTGGTATCTTGGATGTGATTGAGAAATTCTCTTATGGAGATATGGATTTGAGTGGTAAGTTGACTTCTGAGATGAGGATTTTCGTAGATGCTGAAGGAGATTTTGGGAGAAAGACTGCCATAAATGACCGAGAAAAAATGCTTCCTGGTAAAGTTTATTAATCTATTACTATTTTGAAGTACTTATATTTTTGATAATTTTATTAACTTTGTTCACAAATGTGCAGCTGAGTGGTGGAGATACTATGGAAACTCTGCTCCTAATCTTCAAAAGTTGGCTATGCGTGTGTTGAGCCAAACTTGTAGTTCCTCAGGGTGCGAGAGGAATTGGAGTATTTTTGAGCACATCCACTCAAAAAAAAGGAACAGGTTGGAGCATCAGCGGCTAAATGATTTGGTTTATGTTCACTATAATTTGAGGCTACAACAGAGGTAATCGGTTAATTTGTAATCTTTATAGATTAATAATTCAACTATCTAATTTATATTTTTGTATCTAATTTACATGTGTGGTAGGAATTATTGGAAAGGTCGGAACTATGATCCAATTAATTTTGAAGATTTCACCTCCTATGGTTCATGGATCTTAGAAGAGGAACCTCCTCTCTTGACCATTGATGAAGTTCAAGCATTTAGAGAATTGGATGCATCTTCAAGCATCCAAGGTAATTGTTCTAAACTTTTAAAATACATATTATAAGTTTGTAAGATTATCTTGTAGTGATGAATTTATAATGATTTTCTAGATAACAATGTGGAGATAAATTTGGATGAGGCTTTCATTGAGGATGAGGAGGAAGATGATGATGATGATGATGTGTCACCACAACAAAACCGATTGAATGTTGAGATGAATATCCCATTTTTCACTGAGAATATTGGTGGAGAAACTCAAGTCAATGAACAAAATAATTAGTCCTTGGAGTTTATTTGGAACTTTGTATTTGGAATTTCAGATTTAGACTTTAGAACTTTGAGTTTGAACTTTTAAGTTTGGATTTGAACTTTGTGTATGGACTTTGGTATTCTTGATTGTTTATTTGCAACTTTGTGTTTGGAACTTTTAAGTTTGAATTTGAACTTTGTGTATGTACTTTGATCATTGTTGATTGTTTATTTGTAACTTTGTGTTTGGAATTTGGATTTTATGTTTGAAATTAGTATATAGTTATATAGTATATAACTATTAAATTATAATTATTTATTATTTTAATATTTATTAAAAACCCGCGGTTCAACCTCCCTCATAACGGTTGAACCTTGAAACCCTTGACCCTTCAGCCTTGACGGTTCGATGCGCGGGTCGGGTTTAAAAACTATGGTTTAAATGCCTAAATGGTGGAAACGGCCACGCGTAAATGGAAATTAGAGTTGTGGGAAACGTCACCGTTTTTAACAAGTAAGACGATTGGTGGCGTCAAATTCAATGCCGGAGTTGAGATCTATGAATGCGCTTGACCTTAACATTGACTCGTACCAGGTTACACAATCAACCACGAAACAGTGCTTGCTTTGAATTCCCTTTGAATCTAATATTCTTCGTCTTCTTCCTCTTCTCGTTTCACCCGAAACGCCTTCTCTTCTTACAAAACGGGGCTTTGTGTAAGATCGTCTCTTTGTCCTCGAATTTCTGTTTTCTTGCTTCAAATTTCGAAACCACAGAAAATGGATAGGTGAATTGTGTTGTAGTTCTTTGGTGTTTTTTTTTTGTTGGGATCGTTTGGAGATCGGATTAATTATGGCGAGGAGTAGATCTTCTTCATCGGCGAGCAAATTGAGGTTCTGTAACCCATCGTATTATCTCAAGAGACCGAAACGGTTGGCTTTGCTCTTCATTGCGTTTGTTTGTGCTAGTTTGTTTGTGTGGGATCGCCAGACTACTGTTAGAGAACACGAGGTACTTCCATCTTTTTGGCATGTGGTTTACTCATTTGTTTGTGTTTATGCATCTGTTCTGTGTTTGGGAGATTGGAAATTGTAGGAAAGAAGTTTTTTACTTCCTAGTTCATTCAAATATGCTATTGAGCTTATTATGAGATGTCAAATATGCAAAACCTGTGTGCATTTTTTGATGATTACTTCAATTAAGCAATCAAGCTGAATTTGAATTCACCATTGCTGTCTTTGGGTTTGCTTGGCTGAGGAAATGATTTTCTTTGTTCTCTGCTTGAATTTTTGCATAATCATGTTGTGCGTCAAGAATTATATGATTCCAATTGTTATATTGAGTTAATCAATTTGGTTATTTTATCATGAAGAAAGAGAATAGGATGTTAGGGATGTTGAGAACAATACGCAAGAATTGTAAATTGATGATCCAGGACTTGACGCCAAATTGTCAATACGGAAGAGGATAGACTACCAGTTTGAATGATTAGGAGTTTTTGCAACAAATAATGACAGACGTCACTGTAATGAGCTCTGAGAGATATAGTAGGAGACCTATTAAGATTCTGTTAGAATATATATAAATCGTGTCAAACGCTCCAACCCAACAAGTTAACTTATTGGGTTAAATGACAAAATAACTAATCTTAACATGGTATTAGAGCGAGAGCTCTTGTGTTCAAACCTTAGCCTTCACAATTTAAACCCCCATTTGTTGTTGCCCAAAGTGTGTGTGAGTAGCCTAGTGTTGGGCCTCGTTTGTTGTGCATGTGTTGAAACATCGTAGTTGCCTAGCTCACACGTGGGGGGGGGCTTAAAGTTGGAGGAAAGTCATCACATGTACCACAACCATACATTATAAGTTTTAATCTGGAGACAGTCCAAGTACTAATATATTAATATATATGAAGGGTGATAAAAGTAGGAAGAAACTTTGATCCTTTCTGAATATCAGTTAAAACTAGTAAGAGCAGAAAATATGGGTGGAGGGAGATGAGATCAAAACTGTAACTTGTAATTATTTTAGTACGTTGAAAATTACGCTTTTAATGCTCAAAATTCATCAATTAAGTTGCCAAGTATTTTACTCTGAGTTTCTTATTCATGGAAGTATAAAAAGGACATTTATCACCTCATTTGAGAATGTCCACTTTGAGGTAGGTAATCGTGCACAAGAGCTGATTTATCATGCGTTTATGTTTTGTATGTGAAGTTCTTTGGTTCCAATAGTGAATGGACGTAACAAATATATTACTTGCAGCTGGAAGTTTCCAAGTTAAATGAAGAGCTGAACAGATTACAAAATATGGTAAGAATTCCCTCATCTGTGCTCAAATGTTAATCATTCAAGATTTTTTTTTTTACTGTCATCTTAAACATTTTGATTCTGCTGCTTCACCAAGGGGTAGGTTTCAGGGGCTAGGTACTGGTTAATACTTAATAGTAGTTGATTATTTACATTTCTTCTCTGATGTCGTCTGGACGTTGAAGAACCTAGAAATGCTTTCCATGTAGAACAGTCAAGATTTATTAAAAAGTCAATGCCACTAGTCTTTATTGAATTTTTGTGAAATAGTAATCTTCCCCAAAACTTACCCAAAAAAAAGTAATCTTCCCCAAATTTACTGCTAACAACAATCCCCCAAAATTGTTTTCAGTCTCGTTTGGTAATCTATGATTGTCCTTTCCAAATGTGAACCATGGTTCTTTTATGTGCATATTGTAGCCGGTTTTCTAGGAGTTAATTGTGTCCGGAGTAACTTCTTGTTTTGGCTCTTACAGTTGGAAGAGTTCAAGACTGTTCATGGGGATGAAGTTGGAAGGGTCAACATAGGTGAACAATCTGGTAAGCTTTCCAAGAAGGTTGTTCCAGAAGATCCTATTGATGTTCAGCGCAGAGAAAAAGTAAAAGAGGCCATGATTCATGCTTGGAGTTCTTATGAGAAGTATGCGTGGGGCCAAGATGAACTTCAGGTACGAAAAATATTTCCTTTATAGAGTTATATATTGCAGTATCAGTGGTCCTATCTAGTTTTTCTGTCTTGCTGATGAGACAGGATGCAGTTTGTCATGGACATCTATACCTCGTACACGATGACTTCTTATGCCAACTTATGCATTGTGCTTAATTTGAGAATGCCCGTAGCAAATGTTTGACTACTTGGGAATTATGGTTTGTGGAAGTTTGAAATTGAAGTGTTGAATTGTGAAAGTTTAAAATCAAAGCGTCATTTGTAAAAAAAACTTGTAAACAACTTCTGTGCATAAGGATCCCACAGTGGGCGGGGTTGGGGACAGACAGGATGTACATTTCAAGCCCGTGATCTCTAGGTTGCGTCTCTTCAACTCTATCATTAGGTCACATGCTCGCCTGTATAATAATTGTTTACAAAATAAATTCAACAAACTTATTAAACCTTATAAACGCAACCTTAAGGTTGTCTCAAACACACTGGCATCATAGTCCTTGTTAAAATCCAATGAATTTGCAACCCTTGAACCCAAACACAGAGATGACAAAAATCAGTTAAACCCAGTCTCTAGCTCTTTGGAACTGCTCCTCGAGACCCATCATATATAATGTATCAAGAGCGTCTACAAGAGTTGCTCCAAGCCCACCAAAGCTATTCACGCCACTCCTTGACCGTGGCTGACGTTCATCTTGGCCCCTTGCATACTTCTCATAAGAACTCCAAGCATGAAGCATGGCCTCGTTTTACTTTTCCTCTTTGCTGAACATCAATGGGATCATCTGGAACAACCTTCTTGCGTTGGAAGGCGTACCAGATTGGTCCACCTATGTTGACCCTTCCAACTTCATCCCCAGGAATAGTCTTCTCTCTTCCAACATGTTTTGTTATCTGTTAGTTTTTATTGTTTACTCTTCATTTAACTTGAAAACTTCCAGCTTGTGTTCTCTAACAAAATCATTGGAAGCTTAAAAATTATCAGAAGCTTTTCTCTGATTTGAAGAGCACTATGATTGAATTTACATCTTGAAGATTAGCATTCAATTTTGTGGATCTAAGTTCAACATCTTGAAGTTATCAATTTCTCAAAGGTTCAGAGTAATGATGCTTTACTTATTTGCGTTCATGTGCTTGATGGATGCTCCCATGAATTTCAGTTACCTTATTTTTAATCACCAAAAGATGGACGTGGTTTTATAATCTTGACATTGTGTTCATGCATGGTTTCATGATCTTGACATCGTGTTCATGCATGGTTTCATGATCTTGACATTGTGTTCATGCATGGTTTCCCATTCCTTTGCATGGGGTAAATAACTAAATATGCTCTCAAGATTATTCTAGCTTGCTGGATTGTGTGACAATGCTGAAAAGTGCTTTCCTCATTCTCGTTCAATTAATTATATTTCACTACTTAAAGAAAAGAAGCATGCTCATGCAGTCAAAAAGCTAGGAGCAGGACTGGGTGATAGGCACAGCCAAGATGAAAACGGGTTGAGTCATATTTTAGTTACTCATTTATAGCCACTTAATTTGGATAAACCTGTAGCATCCTCTATTTATGAAATATTACTTCAAAACTTTCTCCCATTATCTCTTCTTTTCTTCCAATTATTTTAAGCAACAAATTATGTCTTTTCTTTAATAATAATATACTAATCTCTTTGGGGGACTTTTACATGAACGTGAGTGTAAGTCAATTGATTGATGTTAGAGGTAGTGTGAGAAGTGGATTATGCACTTCAGTATCATTCTTTGAAATATGTTTCTTAATATTCTGGAATCTGGACTAGATAATTATGAGCAGTTTCTAGAGCCATGTTATTCGGCTCTATTTGTGTACAAATTATTTATATATTTTTCCTCCTCTCTCTGCATGGTATACAGTGAGTCAATATGCTAATATATTTTCTTTTTGGTTTCCAGCCACAATCAAGGAGTGGTGTGAATAGCTTTGGTGGTCTTGGAGCAACTCTCGTAGACGCTCTTGATACATTATATATAATGGGTCTCAAGGAGCAGTTTCAAAGAGCTAGAGAGTGAGTTTAACGGATTTTTTTCGTCTCTGTATTTGTGTTCCTGAGTTCTCTCTTTGTTTGTTTTTGTAAATGGGCCTCTCGTTTTTCATGCTGCATCCATCTCTTGATTCTGTTCATCAGTAGCCCATTCAAAAGTTGTGAGAGTAGACTTATGTTATGGTTCAAGGATGAAATAGCTGCCGAATTCATTTGAATATGGTAAAATACCAGGAAAAGAACTGATTGGTATTGCCATAATTTTATTGTTCCCATGGCAACCCTTTCTCCATTGAACATCTAGCTTATACCACTTCTATTCTGAATCCACATCATTATTGAGAAGTCTCTAGTGTCCGCTCTTTTTGGTTCTTTATGTTAACCACTAATATCCTTCAAGTGTTCTAATCTTTATTTCCATTTGTCCACTTTGCTTTCTCCCTAAGTTATCAAATATAGTATTAGGTTTGAAATGTTTCTTTACTCCATATTTATGATTGTATTCTGTGTGATATTGCTATGCTATTCTTTTGCAGGTGGGTTGCAAATTCATTGGATTTTAACAAGGACTATGATGCTAGTGTTTTTGAGACAACCATAAGGTTGCGTTATAAGGTTTAATATGTTTGTTGAATTTATTTTGTATACAAGTATTATGGAGTCTACAGGCGAGCATGTGACCTAGTGGTAGAGTTGCATTGGTGCAAACTAGAGGTCGCATGTTCAATTATTGGAAACAGCCTCTCCACATATTATGTGGGGGTAAGGTCTGTATAATCAAACCCCGACCACTATGGGAGGTTTGTGCACGGAAGTTGTTTACAAGTATTATGGACGGACTCTGACTTGTTGGAAGTTTCATGGATTAATATAGGGTGAGAAATAGAAGAGTTTCTTTTACTGATATTTCCTGCCCTTTTTAATGACTTCCAGAGTTGTAGGTGGACTTCTCAGTACATATGACCTTTCAGGCGACAAAGTGTTTCTTGAAAAGGCTAGAGACATTGCTGATAGATTGTTGCCTGCATGGGATACTCCAACAGGAATTCCTTTTAATGTTATTAACTTGGCACATGGAAATGCACGTAATCCTAGCTGGACTGGGGTAGGTTGTTGACTTTCAGTTTTTGTTTTCACTATCTTGCATACATGAAGTAATGATATACTGAGTTTGTTTGATATCATTGCAATTTCTTGGTTATTTAACAAATTACATTATAATCTAGGGAAGTTTTTTACTCAAACTCTGCTCCTTACCCTGATAAACCATCTTTTTCTGGCACAATTAAAGGCATTTAAACTACGAGCATTGAAGGTTTTCTGGAGGTAAGGACAAGGAACCTCTTTTAAGGGTTCTATATATACCCAATCTGTCTGGAATGCAATTGAAAGGTTGTTATCATCAAGAACTATATTATTACAAATAAGAATTCCATTGCTTGAGGATTTAGGGTCTTCAATAGTTTCTCTTGAATAGGCTCTGAGAAAAAAATCAAGGATGAAGGCCTATCTGGTGGCATATGTTTTGGTGTTACTGTGTTAGTAATATGTCAATGTCCACTTGTTTAAAAATACATTCTGCTTCCTTATGTGAATGGTTTACTTTTCTATTACCGTTTGCTTGCTTCTTGAATTCCCTTTCCCCTCGATAATCAGGGTGTCCAAATGACTAAAAACATGAGTTGAAGATTGTTACACTGAGATGATGTTGAGAAGGAAGAATTGCAGAATGATTGTTGCATCTATTACTGCAAAAGGAATATGAAACACATTTATGCTTGACATATTCTTGAGCTACACAAAAAATAATGTCACGGCTTTATTGACTTGCTAAGCTAGGAGGTTGTTTCAGTTTCTCTAGTGCACTAACACTAGGGAGACCTAACAGACGATGGCTTATATGAAGCTCATTGAGGTCATATTTATTTCAAGCCTGAATGTCTCTCCAGCTCATAACTTCTTATTAGGGAGATCAATTGATATTGAAAAGCATTTACTATCTTTTTTTTGGATTCTTCATCAATGTATTGTTTTCCTATCCTTCAAATTCTTGAAAACATGATGGTAGGGAAGATAATCACAGGATAACTCATAGAAACAGTGCTACGACCAATTCGTATATTAGCGGAGTATTTTGGCTACTGTTCTCCTCTTCCACTAAATTCTGGAGAAAACTTGAGGGGTAGGGTAGAAAATAGGAGAATCCCTAGATTCGGTGATACGAGCAATGAATAGTATATTAATGGAAAATTTTGTAAAATGCAAAACGAAAGTCAGCAATAAAGACAATAAACTAGAAAATATAACTTTTTCTTTCACCATATAGATGATAATGTACCTACTGCTACTCAAAATTGATCTTTCCCTGACTTTGAATTATAAACATATTTATGTTTGAGGTTCCTGTCATGTGATCATTAGCTTCCTAGTCAATGCGGCCAGGACAGTAATCTAGGAAGCGTGAAAAGCATTTGTATTTGCTAGAGAAAAGTTGGAAGTAAATTTGAATGAGATATTGTTGCTAGAAGAAATTAAATCTAGCCATGAGACATTTGAAATTTTACTTCTAAATAATTAACTTAAACTAGTCCAAGTCACTCAACATATTAATAAAACACATTCATGTTTTTGGTAGTCCAAACCATTTCTTTTTGAACCCTATCAACATCATATATAAGAGTAGCTTATGCTGCTGGTACAGCAATATATCAATTTTTAGCATGGTCTATTGTTTGGCCTCATTGTCGAATTGTCACATGAAAAGTCAATGAAATTGATTTTTTTGGTTTCCATATTTTCCTTGGTCCCAGGGTGACAGTATTCTCGCAGACTCTGGTACAGAGCAGCTAGAGTTTATTGCTCTTTCTCAACGGACAGGAGACCCACGGTACCAGCAAAAGGTATGTTTGTATCATTCTTATATGTGTGTATATCATGGAATAGGAGTTGCATTACATGTGTGAGGAAGAACCAATTAACCTCCTTTGTTTCATATGATAATAAATTGAATAACAATCACCTTTTACATGTGGAAAGTTTAATAACTTATTCTTTGGCATAACAGAATACAGAATACTTTGTCATTTTATCTTCCATCAGTTCATTGATTGGCTTACAAACTGATATCCCAGGTGGAGAAGGTTATATTGGAGCTTAATAAAACCTTCCCTGCTGATGGTTTGCTTCCCATCTATATTAGTCCTTATAGAGGATCTGGATCGTACTCAACCATAACCTTTGGTGCCATGGGTGACAGGTATATACATCTAAAAGGTTGTATAATATGTTGGATTTTCATTATAGTAGTAACCTTTCGCTTGGTCTTGATTCACTGCCCATAAATTTTGTTGCTGTTGATGCCATTGTTTGACTGCAGCTTTTATGAATATTTGCTTAAAGTTTGGATACAAGGGAACCAAACTTCAGCCGTAAAACTTTATAGGTGAGTGTTATATGATAATACTTATCCTTTCTCTCTCTATCTTGTGCGTGTGCATGTATGCACTAGATAACCTCCATACATTACCTTTTTAGATATTTTTTTGGCTAATTATTCATCGCCTCCCCATATGTTGTGTTAACCGTACATTACTGTGATTTTTGAAATATGAAAATTCAATTTTAAAATGCTTGAAGCAGAGAAATGTGGGAGACTTCGATGAAAGGTCTTTTAAGCTTGGTTAGGAGAACAACACCATCATCTTTTACATACCTTTGTGAGAGAAACGGGGATGTGTTGACTGACAAGGTTAGATATATAGCACTAATGCTACTTTTCCAAGGATGATGTGATACTCGAAGCACTTGTCTCATTTCTTCTTTACATGCAGATGGATGAATTGGCATGCTTTGCTCCAGGAATGCTGGCTTTAGGATCATCTGGCTACGGGCCTGCTGACTCTAAGAAGTTCATTTCTCTTGCTGAAGAGGTAATCTATCTTATCACAAAACTGTCTCGAATTTAATTTGTGCTTTTGGATTCGTTACATTGTGAAGTCCAGATTTCAGGCACAGGCATGGTTTAAATACAGAGATTTTTCTAGAATTAATGTCTGAGTTGCTCAAAGTGTAAATGTTGGAGATAGAATTCTCTAGCCTATACTTGGGTGTGGTGTGCATGTACATTTGTGTTTTGGTTTTTTTCAGGCATGCACATGGTTCTTTAGTGGATCTAGGTTCATGAAAAAGAAAAACTACAATTGTCTGCCTTTTTCTCTGACTTGATACTTTAGTGAATCTGGATGGATGCTTGCACCATTGATTTTATCTTCTACATCTGACCCCTCTAACTACCAGCAATTCTGGGAATCACAATTAATCTCTTGTTCTGGTGCTGCGTTCAAAATGCGCCTGACTTCTTCCGTGTGCTTCCTTTTCCATAATGACTTTCAAGTTTCAAGTAGAATATAATATTTTAAGCCGCATGGAATATTTTTTTGTTGGAAGTGCTTTCTGGTGGAGTTTTGCAGCTCGTGTGATATGGAAGCAGTTATGTATTTATTTTTATCTTGAATGCGAAAAATATTTTATTAGCTACGGGCACCAAGGGGGTGCCACCACATTACGTCAAGTAGTTGTGATGCCAGTAAGGACTTCTAAAGGGTAGAGCATCAAAATGTCGACCTTTCTGTTTTCAGCGAAAAAAGACTAATATTATTACCCACAAAAATTGAAATAATTTTATTTTCAAATGAGTTAGTGTCATCGAAAGCTCTTTTGTTTCTTTTCTTCCAAATTTTCAAACTAGTTGGCAAGGGATGGATGCAAGAACTTTCCTTATCTCCTTATGGGTGTAGAGGAAATGAAAGTTCTGCACTAAAGTTTCTTCTGTTAAACAGGAAACCTTCAGGAATTTGAACACAACTTCCCGTATTGCACTAGTCCACTTACAAGGAGTAAAATGTGGTTTACCGCTTCTTCCATTTCCTCACAAATAAAGTTATGATTGAACAAATTTCGTCCTTTTATTATTTGTTGCTTGGGAGAATTCATTTGAGTTACTTCCCAGGTGGAAAAAAAACCAATCTGTTATGAAATATATATGGATTTTAATGTTTGTTAATTTAGCGTGTGGGAGGATTCGAACTTTCAACCTATTCGAAATCCTAAAGAGTGGCTACTACTAGGCCAAGAACTTGAAAAAAGCCACTCTTGAAGAGTGACTTGTCTTTCACATGCTCTTCTAAGGGAAGTCTTCCTTTCCACTACAGATGGTGTCTTTCAAAAGCTCACTATAAGAATATCTAACTTCAAATCCTTTGTTGCTTCCCTTCTGAAAAATGCAGTCTTTCTAGAAGGGTTTATATTAAAACCATAGGTGGTCTACCAAAAGATCAAGCATAGGTGAATCTCCCAATCAAATGCATTTCTAGTGATATTAAGATGCCTATTGCCTAGCACACCTTCTGCTACCTATATCTACTCAATCTTTGGCCTTTGTGCCTCCCTATTGCAAGCAATCCTGTAAAGTTGTAAATTTCATTGCCAATCAGATGCTTCATCTAGAAGATTGATGCTTTCCCTACTACAACTTTGAAAGAAGCATTCAACAACAAAATATCCCAGGTTTTCATGATGGATCTCCAAACCGTAGGGTTCTTATTAATTTTGAGTCTTTGACGTCCAACTCCCCATTGATGCATATCTAGCCACCACCTGGGGCCTCCAGATATGTTTCATCTCTAGAAAATCTTCAATGCCATTTTCCTGGTGTAGTAGTGTTATAGAGAGAGAGATTTGATTCTTAAATTCGATCCTCCTTTTTGTCTTGGTAGCTTCATCAGTTTCCTTTGCCCAAAAAAAAAAAAAACTTCACCATTTTCCAATCCCATTTTTTCCCTTCCCACCCAAAGCTATTTTGTATGCTTTCGTTTGGGAACTCTAGCTACCCCAGGTCTTGTGTTTGGAGACTAAAAGATCTTCCCATGGTGGCTTTCTTTTGCTAGGAAGTGGTCTGGGGCAAAATACTCACTTTAGATAACTTGCAGACGGGTTTATTATATCTTCAATAGGATTCTCTTCATGGCTAATTCTAAATTTATTGATCATCTGCTTCAGCATTGTCCTTGGTCCAGCAAGATATGGAGGATCTTCTGCAATTTTGTTTGTCAGTTTGGTTCCTCATTGCACTGTTGAAGCTCAATTAATGGCTTGGTGTAATCTGATCAACAACAAAACAAAAAGGAAGAATCTACGGCTTGGTCCCTATGGCCATTCTTCAGTGCTTATTGAAACGGAGGAATAGGAGAATCTTTGACGAGAAGGAATCTTCTATAGATGTTCCTGCTGATAATATTTGTTCTACATAAAAGCTTCACTGTTCTAGTAGCAACTTCTTGCCTTTTGTGCAACTCCTTGGTGCGTTATGACTGAAATTCTTTTCCATTAGAAAAATATTAATTTTTCCTTTCCTCTGAAAGGCTTCTCCTTTCTACCCAGCTAGTCCTTTTTTTGAACCTCTCAATGATGGAATTCCTCTATCATTGTATCCTTATGCTTACTTCTAAGGGAAGACTAAAATATTGAATAGGAATGATGTTATTCTGCAACCCCAAGATCTCTTCCATTAATTACATTGAAACCTTAACCAATAGGGGATCAGATTGCTTTTTGCAAGATTCACCTTAAGCCCTGTAACCACCACAAGGCAGAGAATTAAACACCTCAAATTAAAGATTTATTCCAGTTCTGCGACACATAAAATAAAGGTGTCAATGTCATCAGTAAAAGATGATAAATCATTAGTCCTTCTGCATTGAACCCTTCAATTAAACACCTAAATTAAAGGTTTGTTCCAGTTCTGCAACACATAATCAATTTGTCATGAGTAAAAGATGATAAATCATTATTCATTGATAGGATTATCCCACATCGAAAGATATGGGAGCTAAGGTGTTGTTTATAGGGGGGAGGTATGGGCCTCCCTTAGTACCCAAGGTTTTCTAGTATGGGCTAGGAGGCCTTGGGTACAGCCGGCCCATATGGGTGGGTGTCGGTTGGGCCTTGGGTGCTGAGCGTGTATGGGCGCGACTCTATCATTCATTAGTCCTTCTACATTGAAAACCCTTTGATAAAACCTCCTTCAAGCTGTCATCACCAAGCCTCTAGATGAATCCTTTTGTCCATCTTACCAAATGATTTGATCTTTTGCTCATACTAGTACTACACTATAATTATGTAATAAATGCTTTCAATGTCCTGATTTGTTTACAGTATCTTTGTTGTTTATGCCTTAATTGAGGGGAGTATTGCTAAAAATGATGTGTTCTGAGTTTGCTTATTGCCTTCGAGTTGATGTCAAGGTACCCAGTCTCAAGGTATTGCAATTTAAATCACATATGTTTACTAATGATGGGATATTTGCTAGCATTGATGCTTTCATTTGTGACATATTTTTGTATAATTCTGTTGAGATTATGTTTATTTTGATATTTCATATGCATCCTTTTTTAATTACTCATAGCAAGTACAGCGAACTATACTTAAAAGTGTTTCTGTCATTTGCTTGATTGTTGTCAAGTTGTAGGAATTGCTACTTTTATTTTTAGCAATTTCTCGGTATTTTTTATTTTATAACGTTGACAGGCTCCTTTCCCCTACATTTGCAGCTTGCTTGGACTTGTTACAACTTCTACCAGTCAACACCAACAAAATTGGCTGGAGAGAATTATTTTTTTCATGCTGGGCAGGTCAGGTATCCCCAATTGTAGTGATTTTCCATGCATGTCTGGTTGCCTGAGTCTGGTTTTACACAACTTTTCCAGGACATGAATGTGGGTACATCATGGAACATATTGAGACCAGAGACGGTTGAATCACTCTTTTACCTGTGGCGTTTCACTGGCAACAAGACGTATCAAGAGTGGGGTTGGAATATATTCCAAGCATTTGAAAAGAACTCCCGTATAGAGTCGGGATATGTTGGACTGAAAGACGTAAGCACTTCTTAAACCCTCACAAGACCATCATCACTTTTTTTTCATGTTAACAATAGGAATTTCTTGCATTCCTGTTGGCTTACCTCATATTGTTGGATTATCTTGTGTGTCATTCTGAGATGTGAATGTTGAAAGCAAAGAAAATGTAATGGTTATTGAAATTTTATCTTGGATATCATTTTTGTCGCTTCTACTTTGTTAGTTGGGAATGACACATTTGGGTTTATGCATTCTGATCGTCATCCTTCCATCTAACCCAACCGACTCTGTTTTGAATTTTTCTGTGTTAATTTCTCTGAAAGAAGGTAGCAACTTTTACTTCCCGTGTGATATTGTCTTTAAATTGTTCTGAATGTTGCTTTTGCCAAGTGCTGACTATTGGTTTTCCTTTCAGGTTAATAGTGGTGTCAAAGACAATATGATGCAGAGTTTCTTTCTTGCTGAGACTTTAAAATATCTCTATCTTCTATTCTCACCGCCTTCAGTCATTTCCTTGGATGAGTGGGTTTTCAACACAGAGGCCCACCCTCTAAGAATTGTGGCTCGACATGATGGAGAAAGTTTGGAAAGATCTGATGGGCAACATAAAGAAACGATTAAGACACGTGGCAGGAAGGAAGGTCGGTCTGGTGACCATTAAGATTTTTACTTGGCTTCTGACTTGATCACTTCTATGATTCCAGGCTCTAGTCGGCAAATAGAGGAACCTGCTGTTCTGTTATAGAACAATGCAGCTCTAGAAATTTTCTTCCTTCTGGGTTAGGGTAAATTGTTTTACAACATAGGAAACTTATGCGCTAGACGTTTTTTGTATGTAACATAAAACATAGTTCATCTTCTATACTTATTTGTCTTATAGGAAAGAAACTCTCTCCAATTAGTTCATGGCCCTCTTATGAGATTGACCATACGTACATTTTTGGATGGATATGTATTGTTCAATTGATTTCTCTGCTTTCTAGAATTCTCACTGTGAGTATGTGTGGTATCAGAAAGTATTTTAATTCTATGCTTCAGGGTTGTTAAATTCATACTTTTATGATAAGTTGGGAGTTCTGCAGTTTGTTGAATCCTTGGTTCTGGAAATACGTAGGGCACTTTGGTTGTATTGTTTCATGTGATTTTCTCTCTTTCTTTTTTACTAATTTGATTTCGTGCAAAGTAGTATATAATGTAAATTGTGTATTTTTTTTTGAGAAAATAGTTTCAAAATCGTACGGCTCGGTTTTCCCCAGTTTATTGCGTCCAAAGACTTTGTATAGAGTGAAGGATATCAAATCAAATGGATTGTAGAGGGAATGATATCATCTTGAGCATATGCAAGGGACTTGGATAAGTGTAGCAGTGGGAGTGCCCACCGCTCGTATAGAGAAGCAAATTTTACGGCTCATAATCTTGCTCCTTGGGCTTATAAGCCCAAATGGTCTGGTTATCTTCCTTTGGATGAAGTGGTTTCTTGGTTTGAAGGCATCTATGAAACTGTAGTGCTAAATTGACAAATACCCACAACAATACCATCAAATGATTGACTAAATCAATATCCAAAAGCTAAACATACAGATAATCAAAGCAAATAGTAAAGAGAGACGACAACATTTACGTGGTTCAACGTAAAACCTACGGTACGCGCACGTCCGCGGACGGTAGATGAGCGATTCACTATGTTGGTTTATTGGTTTGAAGGCAGCTATGAACTGTTGTGTTATCTTCCTTTGGATTACATGGGCGGTAGAGGAGCGATTCACTATGTTGGAGAAGGAATGCAAAGTGGAGAATCTACCAAATACAACAAGATCAAGCCCTTGATAGCTTTCACTCACTCACAAATGTGTATTCTCTCACAAAGTGTGGCTCCCACAAATTATAACAAAGTTAGGGAAAAACCCTTGCAAAATCTATTTATACAAAGCCGGGCGGCTCACAGATCTGCGATAAGTGTTCAGACGACTTGGGGAGCTGTCCAGACACTTCCTCCTTCATACTCTCCTGTGTAACTGAATTTGTCTGGACATCACATGGGCCTGTCTGGACAAAAATGCCTTTGTCAAGAAATGGTCCAAATTGTTTGAACGGCTCTTGGGCTAGTCTGAACAGTACCAGTAGATAGACAACAGATGCAGATAGAAAAGTGCATAACGAGCTAAACCTTGAATTAGGGTTTATTCTCTTTCCTATGTCTAAAATCACGTAACTAACCTTACAAAAACGTTCCCCATTAGTTACATTTTAGAAATATTCAAAAACCCAACTTAAAAATCTGTTCTCGGAATGTAGATATCAGACAACTGTTTGGGCGGCTCCAGATGTTGTTTGGACAGACGTGCTTCAAGAGTGGTTTCTGCACAAATTGTCCAGACGACTACAACAAGTGTTCAGACAGTTAGTGAATTCTTCAGGTTTTACTGTGCAACTTCATGATCTTTGACCATTTTGCCCCTCCAATTAATTGTCCAAACATCCCATGAAGGTGTTCGGACAGATGTTCATTTGTGAACATTTTTCTTCAGCTCCAAAAGTTTCCAACTAAGCCCAATTAATCTTGTTTTTTGCAAAACCAATGAGAAATGCCTATAAGGGTAAAACTAACTAAGATAAGCATAATACATCAACTAAGTGTTAGAACATCC
Source organism: Tripterygium wilfordii (assembly GCF_013401445.1). Lineage (NCBI taxonomy): Eukaryota > Viridiplantae > Streptophyta > Magnoliopsida > Celastrales > Celastraceae > Tripterygium > Tripterygium wilfordii. The sequence continues at coordinate 8,010,997 of NC_052241.1, forward strand.
TAATTAAAGGACATTGGGACCTCAATTTAGATGTCCAATTAGTGAACTATTGTTGAGCATTTCGTATGTTCTTATGGATAGAACACCCTTACACCCACAAGATAACGAGTACCACATAGACTCCAACTCGAATAGTTCACTTGTTGGACCTTGCATAATCAAGCCTACAAGTGTGAGGAAAAGTTAGAAATACAAAATGTCCCACATCGGCTATATGAGAGCCAACCATGTGGTTTATAAATTTGAGCCCAACTACTCTCACTTGTAGAGAGACTGTTCTAAGTCCCACCCCCATCATGTCCCACACCCTTTATTACCATCGATTTCAACACTGATCATTGGATGTTAACACATAAATAACCTTGTACTACATAAGAGAAGAGGGGAGGAGGGATCCTATCCCATCTTTTTGGGGTGGGATTTGGAAATTTTCCAATTGTAAATGGCCTCATTCTGATATGAAGGCCCACAATAGACAATTCCTATACAAGTGGATTAGGCCAAATCTTCCCATCATATCCTCTATTTCTTCTCATCCCCTCTCAATTTATTCAAATTATAACAGG